>NW_006913067.1:439466-471463 GCF_000271625.1 Coniophora puteana RWD-64-598 SS2 | reverse complement strand
AGTCTCGCCTTCGCAATTCCATTTCTTGTACGTTGACGCGTGTGCTCGACCATGTCTAGTAGCTCGTACTGTATTCGCTTTGGCCTGTACTATTAGTAGTACCATCAATTCTAATACTATCTTGTTGTCTTGATCATCCATTGTATGACTTAAGTATTATTATAGACTTGAACTCTGCGTGTAATGCCGTGTCATTTTGCGACCCTTCTATCATGCCCAATCGTATCAGCCTTACTCTATCATGCCCGATCGTATCAGCCTTACTCTACCGTGCACGATCATATCAGCCTCGCTCTATAATGCTGTATCATAACTGGGCTCAAAATATGAAACTTCGAGGTCTTCCGTAATGAAAGTTGGACCTGTGATTCGGTGATATGCATTATGGTCATTGTACTGTAAGTTAATACATGTTTGCCGTGTACAATATCTCCCTAGTTTTTGTGATGCACGGCTTTGGCACACTGCTGGGAAAACACTCCTCCGTCGCGCAGACGTTCGACGAGATGAACAACGAGTCGCCGTGCAGGAATTACCGCGCGTCGCTCGCCATTGTGTTCCCCTGGATCTTCAGGATGCCGAGCAGGCGCCGCACCAAGGTGCTGAGTCTGAATGAGACGATGGGCGACAATCGGTGTGGCGGAACGGTGTTGTACATGCGTCGCGAGTCCGATGGGTTTATAATACACTGGGCGTACCGAGTTTGAGGATACATATACTTGATAGCTTTGACACCTCGTTGAAGACACTAGAACGGAGAAGCTTAAGGACACCATCGTCCATGGTGTAAGAGCAGGTCTCACGTTACAGACCACGCCATGTGTGCCGCCACAGCCACTTCAATGAGCGATTGAGTGGGAGAATGTGTCCTTGTGCCTCGGATATCCGCCTGGGGTGACATGCTCTTATTTCATGACACAGATTTGACCGCTAGCTAGCCTCGTATCCACGTGAATATGGAACAAACTGCGGAAAACTTATACTTACCCGAGATTGCCGGTCCGATGAAGTGACGGCTATGACGGCTGCCTTCCGTGTCTTCCGTCGTGCAGTGTCCGATGAATGTAACGTAGATCTCCCAAAAGGGCAGTGAGAGCTGTATTTTTCCGGTAGAGTTTTGGCAGTGCGAATGCATTAAGCTGCTCTCCTGGGGAACTGAGTTCATCTGATGACTTTGTGTGTATGCAATCCATTGGAATGGTGCTCGCCAAGGACGTGTGGGTGTATGCATGAGCTCCGTGTCATATGACGATGTTGTGAGGACGCGAAACAAAGTTCAAGCGCTAATTAAGACCATGTGCATTTATTGTTAACCGAAGTTACAGCGTGGATATCTTCCTACAACCAACATCATCTTTAACCTATACTGGGGAAGGAAAATAAAATGACGAGCGCCGATGTTCTGACGAGCATACCAGATCCAGGAATTAATGGACAATGCTCTGGTAATATATACCAGAGTGTGGATTCAGTTTGGTTCGACACGACACGCAGCCAACTTGCATCACTTCCTAGTAATTTATGCATGCCAGTGTGGAATACTTGGCGGCTATCCGTGACTACTCACAGATGCTCAGCACCGATACATTGGAAGTGTATTTCATTTGTGGTGTTGTCTCAAAGCAACACGAAGTCACGTTGACTCAGGGACAGTTCCGCCGAGGAACGCAGCAGCGGATTCAAACTCTAGACATACTGTACTTTTTCGACCGTTTGCTCGTCCCATGTCCCACGGACCGGGTAAATGAGCATTTTTGGCGGGACTGTCCCACCTCTATAGCCACTTACAAACAAAAAAGCGGGACATTCGGGAAAATCGCGCGAAAAATGAAGATAAATTCGAATTTTTTCCTCTAGTGTAATCCTGACTATTCTAATGGCCTAAGAACTCGTCGTACCACTCGCTAGACACCTTGCGATGTTTCCCTCGTTGTTTACCCGCCTATTGTTGTCCATTCCGAGACCAGCCTCTGAGTCATGCATAGCATCAGGGCCGAGGGTCTGAGTTATGAGGTTGCAGGGCTGAATCTACGAGTTGTTGAAATCCTCATGAGCCTCAAGAGTCATAACATTAGAAGATTACAGAGAAACAACAAGTTGAGAGGGAACATACCTTGTATCTGCTACATTGAGCAACATGACGGACTATTGACAACTAAGAGTCAGTAGTGCGACATCGGGGGCTAGCCAAGCCAGAGATATGACCTAGAGTGTCAATTCCTTTAGCAAGCTGAGTGCCGTGGACAACTTACCATGATCTCAAGCATTCAACTATGCTGATGCATACCCTGACATATCCAAGTTGCACCTCATGGTTTAAATATTGGAAGGAATGGAAAGACAGTGAACGACCAGTACTGTCCCGAGGCTGTTGTGTCTCGGATGGAGCAGGTTAATTAGCCCCTGACGAACATATGAGATCCCGAGCCGCGAACAAAAAAGCGGGACAATCCGTATTGAGAAAGGGATTCCCACGAGCGAATGGTCGAAAAAGTACAGTATTATGGAAAACTAGCAACAGGCAAATCGCTCGAGTATACGTGCACTAAATGAGCGAGCACAGACCCACGAGTCGTCGCCCGGCTCGCTGTATTTGCCCTCTAATTAGTCCTACCCGCAGAATTTCACCAAAATAAAAGGCACGGCGGATCGGGCTAACCAATAGGGATCATTTCTCCGATCTTATGGCCTTCGGCGGGTCGGTCCGATCCTCCGGGATTGTTAGATGAGCGTGTATGGTTCCGGTACGGCGCATGAGGATCCTAAATTGACTTGGGAAGGACCGAAGGTTGTTCCTTAAAGCCACATGCATCAGAGGTTCCGCAGTCTCGCCGCATGACTCGCTTTGAATAACACCAAGGTACTTGTCGTTTGACCAACACAAAAGGTGACATCTTCGTGAGATGTGTTCCTGAATCAAGCTTGCAATCTGTAAAACCCAGTTGTTCGAGCGCAAGGCGAATCGTGGAACATCTTGATCTAGCTCCCGCTGCTAGATAGCTATTCACAGTGCAATGCTCATCCTATGGTTCGATCTTCAATGAGGAGGCACTTTCGGTGTACGTCGAGTCTGCGAACACAAGATTGTCCTTTGGATGATTTCCGACTCAGACTTGGTCAACCATTGGTTTGAGGTACAGGTCTTGAGACAGTTACAAATTCCGCGATTGTCCCCGCCAAGCTAAGGTTTTTTAAAGATAGCAAGTTGAATTGGATATTCATATAGAAGTAAGTCACTATACTCGATGCACACATACGTTTTGGACACTGGCTCCCCTCATATCTCGGCAAAAGGTCAGCAGGACAGATGGATGCGCAGCGTATGATAAGTACCCAACATAGCCGGCTCCCATTCAGGATCGTGAAGGTATACCTGTCTTGTTTGTGTAGTAATTTGTATTAACGACCAAGGGTGACTAACCAAGACGTAGATCTCCGAAACAGTCACAACTTTATATGGTCCATTAAAGTTTTTGGCAATTTGAGGCGCTCCCATGCCGAAACTGAGCTCGGCTAACTAATAGTTTCGGGATAGTCCACCTGTCAGGACTTCGCTAAACGAAAACCGTGCACTTGCATGAGCCCATATGGGTGTACATCATAGCTCCGGGCCCTGAAATGAAGCTTGCGCAGAAACGGAACAAAATTTAAGTGTCCCAGTGTGCAGTAAATTCAACTTATTTTATGGAATCCTTCATTTGAAACAGTACCGAGAGGAAAAAGCCCCAGAACTAAAGCACAACAACGCGAACAAATGCAAAGGGCAAATCATTCGGACGGCGACTCTTGCCAGAATGACAACCCAAGGGATCGTTGAAAAGCACTCTGGTAAACAGGATAGGATGTATGATCCTATTGGTTCGACAAGACACGCAGCCAAGTTGCATTATTTATTAGTGACTTTTTCTAAGTAAGACAAGTGATGCTGACATCTGTATGTCATTGGGTGTACCCCAGAGCAATGAAACCATGTGAACTCCTAACCCGGTTTGGCATGGACCATATGAACCCATTACTCGCTTATGCACTCCGTCGGGTAGATTCCGTAAACAATCAGGTAGTCAATTACATTACATAACTTTTCAAAAGGGGTTTCTACCTTGTGGGCCCACAGCAGCCAAGACCTTTGATGGTTTCAGGTAAATTCAAGGTTGATGTAATGGACCGCAGAAAGCAAGTTGTTGTAAGTTGTGATGTACGAAGGATTGGAACATCGTCGCAAACGCCTCTTTGTATAAATCCCAGCGTCTTTGTAGAAGCGTGTATTCTTCCCAGCAGCAAGAATGAACGCGAGAACATCAAAGCGCTTTCCATGTAGTTATGAAGGCTGCACGTTCAGCTCTAATCAGCGTTCTGGCACTGAAATCCACAAATCAGCAATCCAGTGAGTCATATATTCCCGGAACCCAATTCGCCTCATATAACTAACACGGCCATCTGTCAGCTTGCGAGAGAAGCCGAAGAAGTGCCCCGACTGCGACCATCGTACGGCAGATCCATCGTCACTTACCAAGCACAGGAAGCGCCGTCACGGTTATGAACCATTGCGTCGCGGTCCTGTTCCCCGTAGTTCCTCCGACTCGGATTCGAACGCTGGTGCTTTTGTTTCCGCAGAGGACTGTGACGTTCATAATAAGAGATACGACCCGGACCGATCGGCTCTGTTTTGCTCGGAATGTTTCGAGTGGATATTTCTTGGTGAGTGCTGATGCTGTCTGTCTTTGCACGAATGATTGACATGTGTGTAATGACAATACCATTTTTAGAGATCAACAGTCTTTCTAATCGATGAAAACTTAGTGGGTCTATTGACATAACATTTGTCAGTTCAAAGAGTGATGAGGGTGCGGTCAAAGACATCAAAACGCATGTTAGAAGTTTACTTTTTCGCGCTGGGTCTGTTGATTGTTGAGTGTGTAGCCAAGTACTGGCCTCACGATGGAAAACCCCTAAGTAATGCATATCATCAAGGAAATAAACCCATAATTGGGGATACATTGTAGCCAGAGTCGAGCCTATTTGCCAGCCACCACCCCACAAAACCGGTGTGAATGCGATGTATGCGTACGGGTGTCACCTCCCGCCTTCCGGGAGTGCTAAGAATGAATAAGCCGAGATCCCTCCAACGCGTGAAATATATGTTATATGACTAGAACCTGACGCCATGTATCAGTCAGTATGCCTCCCAGCTCTCGGGTGCGATAGTTTTTCTCTGTGATAGGCCGCATTAAATACGCAGCTTTTAAGCGTCATCGAATATGTGAGTATGTGAAAGCAAGCTAGGCCTGTTTCAAGTACCGTAACTATGTGAGTAAGTGGAGAGACCCATCGTCAAGGACTTTTACATTAAAAAGCTACATAAGTTCATCGAAGCTGGAGTCAAATAAGCATGTTACGAGATACGTGCGTCGTCACTGTTACTTCAAGTCCTTTTGTATATTCCTCATCCTCATCCAAGTTCATGCAGGCGAGAAGCGATAGAGTCTCGAGGGGAGCTCCATAGCCCGCGCGGGAGGAAAGACATGCTGCGAGGGACATCCCGCTCGTCGCACCGTTTCTCTCAGCTGAGAAGTCAACGACACCTAGTGCAAGTTTCCGAAGGCTTGGAATGGGAAGTTCAGTGGGATGTTCTTGTTGCTGGTGCGGAGCCAAAGCCTGAGTGAGAGCTGGGAGCTGGATGTGACAAACGGACAAAGAGCGTAATCGTGGCATCGCGTTGAAGATGTTGGAAAAATCAGCTGCTGTCACGGTCCAGCGAGCTCTGTTAAGTATGTGCAGGTAAACAACACAGTCAAGAGACAGCGATGCAGACATCGCGGAAACGAACTGGCCGATGTCAGATCGGAGGATCCCGCTGGTATACAGCCCAGGATGATTCTCCGAAACGGCGGTTAGGTTGTTTGCTGTATTTCCCTCTTTGTCTACACGAGAAAGGACTCTTCTGCACAGGACACAAATGCAAGTATCATCCATGGCGTCATATTTGCCTGCTTCAAAATGGAACTGGATTGACTGGTGAGAGCAATGTGACGGTTGCAGGTCTACGCCGAGCGCTGCATGGTATCCATCGAGCGGCAATGGAAGCTCCACTTCACTGTCATGGCCGATTGCATCAAAGGAAAGAAGGTCGCATACAACAGGCATGAAAATGGATGAGAGAAGCTGGGAATAGTCGTCTTCTAAACCGAAGTATTCAAGGGGATTCAAGAGCTGAAGGGTTGACATGAACTCTTGGCAGACATCGAGGGTGTCCGTGACGTGAAGACGCCGAAGCCGCGGCAGGCAGATGCCATTCCGCCTGTCTTCTTCGTTTAAGCAGCAAATTGTCTCAATAAGTGACAGTTCGCGTAGGTTCTGCAGGTTATTCAAAAACCCTCGGGGAAGGCTGAAGAACAAATTGCTTAGGTGTAACCGCGTAAGTTTGCAGGCGTTACCAAGTCGAGTATCAGTGGGAAGTATATTCCCGAGCCAGCCACCTGCGTCTTCGGCATTAATGATACTGAGCGACTCAAGAGATAGAGTTTGTTGACGCCCGATTTCGGAGAGAATGACGCACAGCGCATCGGTCGTCGTTTTGATGACCAGCTCTCGGATACGACGGAGATTATCCGTGACCCAGGACGCGGCACTTGACGGGTCATTAAGAACACACCCCGATACGATGAGAGGGGTGATTGCAGTGGTGCGCGAGAGAAATTCCCTTGTCCACTGTGAGGAAGTGAGAGGTGGGCGACTCCACAACGCCGAACACGTGAGAGCAGCCATGCGCCAATGACGGCAGACGTGGGTGACGCATATCCAGTCCTGCAGGCAAGCTCGCCAGCAAGTGTGGATCTGCCAGGGGTTTTGGTCTATGTGCGAGAGTGCTGCGCACTCCTCAAAGATAACAACGAGCAATTCGGGAGGTAAATGAGCGTTTAAGCACATGTCGAGTCCTTGCGTGCAATATCCGAGTCAGAGTACTTGGATTCGGTGTGGACTTTTATCTGTTGGATATGGGGCGTGCATCGAGCCTTATATCAGTAAAGCACAATGACTTGCTGTTAAGCTGAGATCTACCTTCACTTGACCGACTCGGGGTGGACGAGGGGGTCAGAGATAGTGAAGTCACGCTGTCAGCGGACAATATTAGCGGAGATTCAAAGTGGTGGCTTAGCCACTCCCATTAAGCGCCCATGTAGTTCGAATGCGTAGCCAACAACCCGTAAGGCCTTTCACAATGATTAGTGATCTTGCCCCAGGGTCCAAGGCAAGTCTAGCTTCCACCAATTATACATCACAGTGGACTACATTAATAGCGCATTTTGTCGGGAGTGTGTGTGAGCGGTGACTTGCACCACTTCGTGCACGAACGTCATCTTCGTAGGACGGCTCGCCCTCCCTGCGCGGCGCCGACTATGACCTCTCCAGAGTACGCTCTATACTGACATTGTCTCTGTCCCTTTAATTACCAAAGGATATTCTGATAGGTTCCCTAATACCTCTATCGACTGCTACTACTACTTATGCAGCTTTATCAACGATAATTGTTAGACTAGTGCAGCACACTGGCATTACAATTTTGCATGAGAAAGCTTGAAAGTGCTTTCCAACGCTTGTGGCCGCACTGCACTATCTAACTCATCTAGACACCAACCTCTCACATAGTAACATGAAGTTTCATATTACCCTCGTCGAAACGCTATATAACACGGTCCACCAGCCCGTCAGGATCATTCATCTTGCCGGAGAGATGGGGTCGTGAACAAGTCGGGGAAGACAGCCCTTGTGCGTGCGCTCGCACAAAGGCTTTGCGACGACGGCTCCCTCAGTGTAGCCACTTTCTTTGTCCCCAGGAACCACCCTGTTCAAAACACCGCCGACTGTATCCGCCCTACCATCTCATACCAGCTTGGCTTTACTGACTTCACCCTTATGCAGGGGAAATAATCACCAAACTATTGTCGACGATTTCCGTAATACTGAAGCTAGGACGATTGCGATATGAGCAGACACACCTCGTGTTCGCACGTTTGCAACTTGATCGTGGTGGCTCAGCGCTCAGCTCCCAGCCCTCACTCGCTCAGTTGGTCAAGGGTTTCGTCAAAACGCTCTGTCAACAGGATCCAGCGAGCTCCAGCATCCTCAGCCTGGTGAGGTATCTTGTCACCGGACCAACTTTGCCCGTAGCAGTGGTGTGCGCCAGCCCCATGCTTCGTTAACTGTCCAAGAACCGCAGCAACGATGAAAGGTTCCAACGATTGCGACTTCCGACTCTGGAAATTGAACCGGTCGACTTTATGATAGCTTGGTGTGGAATACTGTACCCTAGTACTGTTAATGGTCGAGGCGAGTCGTCGCCGTTGCGTTACAGTAGACTCCGAGGAGGCCGAGGTATATCGTGCCTCCAACATGGACATCGGGGCTGACATGGACACATCGTGACCACCTTGACCTCACCTCGCTGATGTATCGTACACGCCCAAAACGAACCTGAGTTGGTGAGCTAAGTGGTATGTCGAGATGCTCGGTCTAGCGAGGGAGCTCGCCGGTGCCGGAAGTTGTTGACCATGATTATTCCACTGTACCGTGATCAGTTCAGTGGCGTTCAAGCTCGACGAGTCTTGCTAGGTCAGGCGAGTGTTCCGGATGTGTATAAGAGGGGACACGGGTGATAACGTCCTGATATACTATTCCTTCCTTCAGCACACGACGGAATACACCCAGCCTAATGACGACTACCTCGAAGATCTGGTTAAGTGAGTACCCTAGACCTCACAGCACCCAGCACCCCGACCCACGCACCCCGTTCAACCACCCCAACCCCAACCCAGTCACCGGCGCCTCCTCAGGCCTCGGCCTCGCCATGACCGAACACCTCCTCGCCAAAGGCGCCACCGTCATCGCCACCCTGCGCACGCCCTCCGCCCTCGCCCACCTCGCATCCAAATACCCGCCCTCGCAGCTCTCCGTCCTCCCGCTCGACGTCTCGCAGCGCGCGCAGGTCGCCGCCGCGTTCGCGCACGCCAAAGCGAAATTCGGGCGGCTGGACGTGGTGTTCAACAATGCGGGCGCGAATATTCTCGGCGAGGTGGAGAGTCTCATGTATATGGGCGGCGGTGAGGAGGGGTACATGGAGGGCGCGAGGCGGGCGTTCGATGCGAATTTCTGGGGGGCGGTGTATGTGAGTGCGGAGGCGGTGCGGTTCTTTCGGGAGGTGAATCCGGGTGGGTGCGGGGGGAGGCTGTTGCAGATGTCGAGTACGTTGGGTGTGGTTGGGAGGCCTGGGGCGGGGGTTTATGCTGCTTCGTGAGTGCTCTTGATTCCATGGGGCGAAGAGGGCTGATAAGGGCGACGATGGGCTAGCAAACACGGTGAGCGGGATTGTAGACGGTCTGTGTGGATGGCGTGCTCACGTTAAACGCTAGCCCTAGATGGCTTCAGCGACTCGCTCGCCCAAGAGCTCGACCCGAGCTGGAATATCAAGGTACACCCCAAACGCTTTCCCTTCTCTCTAACTCGCCCATCCGTCCACGTACAGGTAACCATCATCTGCGCCGGCCCCTTCCGCACACCCTTCGTCAGCACGAACCAATGGTGGCCCGAACAGCACCCCGCATGTGCCTCGCCCGACTCCGCCGCGTCCAAGTTCCGCGAGTACCTGTCGAACCCGCCGCCGATCTTCGCAGAACCGGCCGAGGGCGTGAAGGCCGTCGAGCGGTTGGTGCACATTGAGGACCCGCTGCTACGGTTCCCGTTGCATGTCATCGCGGCGGACAGGATGCGCGATCGAGCGAGGCAGTTGAACGAGGATGCAGATAGGTACGAGAGTTGATCGGAGAGGTTCTCGACGAAGTAGGGCGGGGGTTACTTCCGGTGGGGGGATGCAGCTGTGGCCTTCAGGTCTTGAACACGTTTGCCTGCTCACACCAAAGAGTATCTTTCCGTCAGTACTGGATCATGAATGCGGAGGTGCATGAATTGGGTAGGTCAGAGAGAAGATAAACTTGTTGAACATCATGCACGAGCGTCAAAGGCCCCGTGTCAGATAATCGAACCAATGATACATTGTGCTCATCTTGTTCTTGAAAGCGACATAAACATGGACGCTCACCGATTGCTCTCTGCCACTGCTGGTCCTAACATTTGGACGCAACTGAGGTTGAGTTGTGGCTAGTGAGAGCCAGCGTGAGGTGGCAAAGGAAATGTCCGATGGAAGGTCCGCAAGCATCCGACATATGCAAATTCTTCACGTTCGCCGTGTCACATTACGGGTCTCATATGCAGGAAAGGAGATGCATGTTCCATAAGCTAGCAGACCGAGTCACGGGCACCCGGCATTCCGCGGAGAAGGGGGCGAACGAAAGGAAGAAAGAGGAAAACAAAGAGCGACACAAGGATTGGCTGGTGGGAAACGTGGCGCGTGACGTCAAGCGCGTGACCCGGCGCCAATGCCCGCAAGACCTCTGCGCGCTCCGTCAACAGACAGCGAGGAGCACAGAAAACATCTCTTTCTTCATATAATCCCCCCTTCGCCCTCTCTCTCGTGTCTCATTGTCTCCTTCATAATCCCTAATCGCCACAAAAGTACTCTCACATCAGCACATGGTTGGCTCGTCCCCACACAAGAACCCAGGCCGCTACCGCCACGCCGAGGCCATCCTCGGAAAGGACCTCGTCGACCGTCTCGCAGACACCAAAGTCCTCCTTGTTGGTGCAGGTGGCATCGGCTGCGAACTCCGTGCGTCCCCCTCTGTCTCCTCCGCCACCCATACAGGTTGGGCGCTGACGGAGCGCCGCAGTAAAAAACATCGTCCTCACCGGATTCGGACACATCACGCTCCTCGACCTCGACACGATCGACCTCTCCAACCTGAATAGGCAGTTTCTGTTCAAGAAGAAGGATGTGAAGCAGAGCAAAGCCCTCGTGCGTCTCTTTCTTCCTATCACCGCCACTTCTCCCCTCTTGCTCTCCCTCTCTGCTTCTCTCTCTGCCTTTCTTCTCGCGTGCTGAGGCGACTTGATTTGTGCAGGTGGCTGCAGCCACAGCAGGCCCGTTCAACCCCAACGCGCATATATACCCCATACACGGCAACATCAAGGAGCCCCAATTCGACATTGAATGGTTCAAGGGGTTCGACATCGTCCTGAACGCGCTCGATAACCTCGGTACGCACACCACCTCAACCCCATCTGCCCCACTTTCTGATACACCGCGTCACAGACGCACGAAGACACGTCAACAAGATGTGCATGGCCGCCGGCGTACCCCTCATCGAGTCCGGCACCGCAGGATACCTCGGCCAGGTCCAGCCGCTCGTCAAGGTGCATTCCCCATCCCGTCCGTCCTCCCTCAATCAACACCTCATTCCCATTCCCATTCCCGCTCCCACTCCCCATGAGACCACGTGCGCCGCTGTGCTCTCAGAAAACTGACGCGTTTTTGGTTTGTTTGTTTGCTTGTTGTTGTGATACCCAAAGGACCGCACAGAGTGCTTCGACTGCGTCGCGAAGCCGACGCCCAAGTCGTTCCCCGTGTGCACGATCCGCTCGACGCCGTCGCAGCCTATACACTGCATCGTGTGGGCGAAGAGCTATCTGCTCCCGTGAGTGCATGGCACTGCTTTTTGGGCTGGTGGGAAATGCTGATGCGCGGTCACAGGCAGCTGTTTGGCGAGGACGAGGACGGGAGCGAGCTCGATGAGGCTGAGAAGCATGGAGAGAACGGTACGTTTGGTGTGTTGCATCAGACTTTCAAATACTTATATATGCATGCAACCGTCTCCCCCGACCACGCATATATCCACGACACCTAAATCCTTGCATTCAGCGCAAGAAATCGCCACCCTGCGCAAAGAAGCCCTAGCATACAAGGCCGTCCGCAAAGCGCTCCGCTCACCCGCAACATCCGCCGACGCAGCCCGCATGGCATTCCAAAAGGTCCGCCCTCCTCTCCTCCCTACACCAGCCCCCCACAACCCCCGAGCGCACGCACTAATCCCAGAACGCACACAGGTCTTCAACACGGACATCCTCAACCTCCTGAGCATGTCCGACATGTGGCGCACGCGCCCAAAGCCGACGCCGCTCGACTTTGACCTCATCCAGAACGGCGCGTTCAGCTTCCTCACGCAGCCCGCCGCCGCGGGGTCCAGCGCGTCGTTCACAGGCTCGCACGCGCTCGCGAACGGCGTTGCGGATCTCTCTGTGGACGACTCTTCCAGCATCGCTGGCACGAGCGCCGCTGCGGGATCGACGGGCGCTGATGGCTCTACGAGTGCGCCGGCGAACGGAGGAGGCGGGCTCAAGGACCAGCGCCGGCTGAGTCTGCAGGACAATCTCGCGATGTTCATCGGGAGCGCGGACCGGCTCGCGGCGCGCTTAAGGGCGGGGGAGGACACGATCGGGTTCGATAAGGATGATGACGATACGCTGGATTTTGTTACTGCGTCTGCGAACTTGCGCGCGTTTGCGTATGGGATTGGGAGGAAGACGAGGTGGGAGGTTAAAGGTGCGTTCTCTCCTGTCTCTTGTCCTCACTATGTCCCTTCCTGTCATCTTCACCCTTTTGCTCCCCTTATCCTTTCCTCCCATCCCTCCATTGCCGCATGAAGCTAAATACACGCGTAGAAATGGCGGGCAACATCATCCCCGCGATCGCGACGACGAACGCGATCGTCGCGGGCGTGATCGTGCTGCAGGCGCTGCACGTCCTGCGGCGCGCGTGGAAGGACCTGCGCAATGTGCATCTGCAGTTCAAGCCCGCGGTGCCGCTCAGCACGATCCGCATGTGCGCGCCGAATCCGCGCTGCGGGGTGTGCAGGGATATGTATGTGTGTGTGCGTGTGGATCCGGCGCGGGTGACGTTGCGGGAGCTTGTTGAGGGGATTTTGGGGGATGGGGAGCGTGAGAGTCAGAGCAGTGAGGATGGGGATGGGGGGAAGGGAGGGACGGGGCCGAGGGATGTGAGCGTGTATGAGGATAAGCGGGTGCTTGCGGATCCGGATTGGGAGGATAATATGGATAGGACGCTGGAGAGTCTGGGTGCGGGCAGGGGTAAGTTTGTGACGATTGTGGATGAGGAGGAGCAGGTGGGCACGGTTGCTGTGGGGCTCGCTGCGTTGCCGTGAGTATCCCTTCGTCTCCCCTCGTTTCGCCGATTGGATGCTAACTTGGACACAGACCAAATCACCCACAAGACGCACCCGCGCTCATCCTCCCCTCGCCGCTCCCCGTCCCGCCGAAATTCATCAAGCTCCCGCCGGTAACGCCCGCGTCGCCCGAGAAAACGCCCGCGCAGGCGCTCGCTGGTACGTCGCTCAAGCGCCGCGCGCCCACAGACGACGACGGGATCATCGCCATCGACGACGAGGGCAGCGGGCCGCCGGATGCGAAGCGCGTTAAAGTCGGTGGGGGGCCCAACGGTCATGGCCACGCGCATGTGCATACGCACGGGCGGAGCGCCGGTAACGGCAATAGGAAGGCAAGGGCGGCGGGGGCGCCGGAGGCGGGGCAGGAGAGTCCGAGTAAAAGGCGGAGGCTGGAGGAGGATGGGTTGGTGTTGCTTGAGGGGGCTGGGGGGAGGATGGTGGATGATGTTATTGAGATTGAGTAGGTTGGGGGTGGGTGCTCTCTCTCGGTGTGTTGCTCGTTCGACTTGCCCTTGACGTTGAGGATGGTGCGTGCTTTGGGCATGGCTGCAGAGGATCGAACGGTGCAGGGAGATGAAGGGGTGAAGGCGTGTATATTAGGTGGCGGGCGGAGAGTGTATATTTTGCTAGGCTAGGCTACTATGATGTTTAGGGTACTCTATCTTGTTGACGTGTGCTGTTGCAGTGCGCGTCTTGATCTTTTCGTTGTCGTAATGTAATGCTCTAATTGTTTCAGATGCTTTTCCTTCTGTTGACCCAGCAGTTGTCGGATTTATCTGACATACCTAGGACGAGGTAGTTGTACTTGTTGGAGATATCTCTCGCGGCGTTTTCCGAAGGGGAACAACCTCCCCAGCGCCTTCTGTGTTGTGCTTGACAACCAATATCGACCACGTGAACTACGGCAAAGAACGTCATTATATCTTAAACATCACATCGGCAGCTCTCCATCCATCTCCTAGCCTATCATGGAGGATGCAGCCTTCCAGCCATTCAAGGGCCACACTGGCTGGATTCTCGCACTCGCATACTCACCTGACGGTGCACTCCTCGCCACTGGGGTCCCTGAAGATGCAGTTTGGCTATGGAACCCTGTGCAGAACAATGTGTGGTGATAAGCGGGCATACGGCGCAGTGGACACACAAGCGCCCATAACAGAGGCAGCGTGCGAACCAGTGCTGATATTGCCTGCCTCGCTTTGCAAGTGAATGCGGAAGCCTGGGTGGAGAGATGGCAGTGCAAACTGGGGCCGGTGCAGGACCCCTGGCATGAGGCGGGCGAACGATGCGGAGTTCTGCCTGAATTGCTGTGCTCGCGTGGCCGAATTTGGCAGGTACTGCTCGGGGTCCTCACTCGGCTGTCTCGGCGGGGCCATTTCGCGTCAGAGGCTTTTCCGCATCTTTGTGCAAACCGCTGTAAGGAGCCCTTCCGCACGCTCGAACTTCTGTGCGCAGGCATTTCTCGCTTCCCACAACGACTCAGTCACCAACAACGTCCCACATCACCTCACCATCCTCATCCTAGCCTATCATGAAGGAGACAGACTTTAAGCCATTCAAGGGCCATACCGACGCGGTCTACACACTTGCATACTCGCCCGACGGAAAATTCCTCGCTACTGGGTCTGACGACAAGACAATACGCATATGGGATGCGGCGACGGGTCGTCAAGTCGGCGGTGCTCTGGAGGGGCATACTGATGCTATCCGCGCCATTGCTTACTCTCCTGACGGTCAGCATCTAGTTAGCAGCTCCCTCGACTGCACTGTTCGCGTATGGGGCACAACTACCCATCAGATGATCATGGCCCCACTCAATGGTCACACAAACCCTGTTATTGATGTGCAGTACTCGCCAGACGGCACACACATCGCAAGCGGAGGTTATGATAACCTCCTAAAGCTGTGGGCTGCGCAAGACGGCAAATGCGTGGCAACAATTACACACCCTTCCGGCGTTAATTCTGTCTCTTTTTCCCCAAGTGGAGAGCACCTCGCCACCGCTTTCAACAACGCTATTATCCGTATCTTTGCTGTGAATGGTTTTGAGCGCATCCGTGAGCTATCTGGCCATTTAGGCCCGGTCAGCATCGTCCAATACTCTCCTGACGGATCATTCATCGCTAGTGCATCACACGATTTCACCATCCGGCTTTGGGGTTCTCAGTCCGGAGAGCTGGTCCATAATTCTTTGCGTGGTCACAAGGGTATAGTCAATAACATTTCATTCTCGCCTGACGGTCTGCAGCTAGTCAGCTGTTCGCAAGACGAGACCATTCTGGTATGGGACGTCACATCAGGCGAATGTATCTCAGGACCGCTTTATGGGCACCAGGGGGCCATAGATGCGATACAATGTTCTCCTGATGGTGCACGGTTTGCTTCTTGTGGATTGGACGGCATCCGAGTTTGGAGTATCCGCGATGGAGTACAGGTGCTCCCTCAAGTACGCATTACGCCCCTGCCACGGTCATGATGACATTAACAAACAACTTGTTTTAGCCAACGGCAAATAGCATCAAGGATATTGGCGACAGATCCGAGTGTGTTTCTCGTATATCTGCTCGCTGAGCTACATCTGACAAAGACAGATTTAAGCTTCCCCGCTTAGTTGAAACCCGGGCGGTAGCGTGGTTTGCAGACGGAAAACGCTTTGCAAGTGCCGACGACGATAACGCAATCAGGATATGGGACGTACTCATAGGCCAAGAGGCTGCACATCCTCGCGTGTGGAGGTTGAAGGGTGCCAAGATTCACGGTTTAGATATCTCAAAGAAAGAGGATCTTCTGGCGATTGCCCAGGGAGATGGTGGTATTTGCATCTGGGACCTTGTGCACGACAATACTGATCCAAGATTTCTCTCTGAGCGCGAAGTTTCGGTATCGGCAGTCAAGTTTACTCCGGATGGTGCACGCCTAGCTGGTGGAGGACAAGACGGGAATATCCGTATATGGGACATGAAGGCCAGCGCGATCTTGCATGTCATCGAGGCCCACAAGGATATTGTCGTGACGCTCAGCATATCGTCTAACGGCCTGTTGCTAGCCAGTGGATCCGACGATAAGACTGCCCGCATCTGGGACCTCAGGTCCTATGAAGCTCTAGGTGAACCTCTCAAACACGACGCCACAGTGCTGTCTGTTTGCTTCGCGCCCGACGGTTTGCAAGTGCTAACCGGGTCATTCGACGGAGCAGTACACCTATGGAACATCTTGCAAGGGCACGAAGAGCAGGTCTTTGTTTGGCGTCATGAAGATATGGTCAACAGCGTGCACTTCTCGGGCGATGGATCGAAGTTTCTGAGTGCATCAGACGATCGACGGGTTTGTGTATGGGATGCTGCCAGCACTAGAAAAATTTCCCAGACTCTACAGCATGACGTCTCAGTAAATTCGGCGGCCTTCTCACCAGATGGAACGCAAATCGTGAGCTGCACCGGAGATCATGTATATGGGTCAACCAGTGATCTCCGCCTGTGGGACACGAAATCTGGGCGTCTCCTGCGTCCCAAGGTTCGTGCTCACCCTCCCTCTTATAACACTCGTTGAAGACACTTGCGTCATACATAGCGACTCGGCGGATTTGGTATCGCCACAGACAACGCTTTGACGGAGCCCGAGGTAAATATCCTAGTTTCCTTCATTATGCGAAGCTCATGTCATATTTAGAAACCCGGTGAACGGAGCGGGAGAACTCAGCGACAACATGGAAAGGCGCCAATGGTAATGGTCGTATTCCTTTCTCTTTGTATGTGCTTACACCCAAGTAGAACCTGGATTTCGATCAAGAGAGTTTCATACAGGTACGTCTCGTTTATCCCCCATTATTTATCGACTAACCTATCGAATCTCGCTGCTTTCAGCGGCCAACAGTTCCTACAAAGCGAAGGGACAGATCGTCCGCCGGCGCTAACGATAATATCGTGAGTTTCGCGTCCAGATGCGCATACTCAGTCCTGACATTATTGAAAGAAAACTGAACTGAAGGACTCTGGGGCGGTGAACAGTAATATCAAACGCGTTCGGGCTTTCGCCCAGCACTGGTCGCTTACGAAAGGGCATCTCAATGAAGTCGACGAGGAAGTATGTGTCATTTTCCCTGCTTTTAGGGAACCAACGTCACTCAAAATTGACCGACGTCTCTTACGTTCGACAGAATGCACTGTTGTCAGACAACGTCCAAGATGCTACCGCTCGTGATCGCTTCAACGCGGTGACGAGTGCATTCCGCCGAATGAGGGTTCGTAGATCATTTCCATCAACGAACGCTCATACCATCCAGTTGACGTTTTCTTTGATTTTTTTGCCATTATTTATAGATCCATTTGACGCGTCCTAGAGAGGAATCCCCCGCCGACGAAGAAGAACGCGAATCATACCATATGCAAAATTTAAGCCATCACGAGCCACCACCTACTGTGGAGGTGTACCCGGCGCGTGATGACCCAGTTAGGCATACCTAAAACTGCATGTCAGTTCAGATATTAATTCTTGTTCACAGAGAATCGTGGCGGCGCCTGAATGGCCCTATAAGTCATTGTGGCAAGTAATACAAGTGCTGTTCTGCTGCAAATCGAGGCAGGATATTGTGGCTGCTAATCGGCAAACGGATACAGCTCGGCCAAAGACCACAGCAACTGGTAACCAAGCCACTGGGACACGTTCCGTCTAAGCTGAAAGGGCGGTGCCTCATGCATTATGGTACGTTGATGTTTCGTACAGGGAAAATAATCCTTGCTCAACTCCGCGTGCCCCTTCGTTCGTAGCACGTCGACTGGTCTGTGTGTTTATAAATCTACAACCAGTCGTGAGGCATCATATTCTCTGCCTCGTTTATGTACGATAGAAACGGGTTCTTTATTGCGCCACCACGACTGCTGGTGGCCGTAGTCATATCTTCGAGAAGGGCATGTCGGGTACAGTGCCACCCAGATGTTATGGTGTCGGCGAATTGTTAGGGTATGATAATTATTGAATGTGTACGAGCATATGTTGTCACGGCATGGCCTTGACAGAGTGATATCAAGGTCGAAGTAGAATAAGGATGTCATAGACACGTAAACAACACACCCGGCACATGAGTATGATTCTACACAGGAGACTACAAGGTTAACCAGAATAAATGCACCCCATACGAAGCGCAAAACAGCGGCCCAACCACCCGCCCCACCCTCAGCCCACTCTTATAGAAGCCTATATGTACTCCAAGTCCGACACTGAAACTGACCATCTCTTCACGTGTCCATCTTCTTCCCATGCACATCCCGCTGTCACTCTACGTGCAAGCCGATTGCAGCATCGACGAGGACACGTGCGACGCGCTCGACGTGAATGACGACATTTGGTGCCCGCTGCAGCGCTTGCTCGGCGAACAGACCTGTGAGCCCTCCCAGGGAGCGCCCGGTTTGCCCGCGATGATACCGCCTAGGCGGAAGACGAGCACGGTTAGGGGATAGGAGGGGATCGGGTTTTGCGGGGTTGTTGATGACGTGGACGTTAAAGAGGTGGTGGAGGTGGTAGGTACGGATGCCGCAGAAGTGGATATGGGCTGTGGAGGTGACGAATTAGATTGGGGAGGCGATGAGGGCGGTTCCTCGGAGTATGCGGGAGGTCCGTCCGAGATGGGGGGAGGCTCGATAGCCTCAGATGGTTCGATTGGTGCCTTCTTTTTTGTAGGAGCGGGCGCGGATGATGGCTGTGATTCTGGAGCTGGAAAAGGGAGTGGCATAGACATAGTGTGCGCGAAGCTCGACCAGTTCGCGCTCAATACGCCCCTCATCTAGAACGGCGCGCTCAGCTTCCTCACGCAGCCAGCCGCCGCGGGCTCCAGTGCGTCCCTTACCGGCTCGCACGCGCTCGCGAACGGCATCGCGGATATGTCCGTGCACGATCCGGCGCCAGCATTAGCATTGCGGGATCGGGCGCTTCGAATGCAGACGTGGCACCGGGGACAGCAGCGGCGAATGCGAATGGGGGGCTCAAAGACCAGCGCCGGCTGAGCCTGCAAGACAACCTTGCGATATTCATCAGGAGAGCGGACCGGCTCGTGGGGCGCCTAAGGGCCGGGGAGGGCGGCGGATCCGGTGCTGGGGACGCTGCGGGAGCTGGTCGAGGGGATATTGAGGGATGGTGAGCGCAAGAGTGACAAGAACGGGGGTGAAGGTGAGGGGAAGTACCCTTCCCATTGCCCAACGTATGATAACCACACCAGCACACCCCTCCGGCGTCACCCGGCGTCGCCGAAACCACCGTGCTCGCCTTCTCCCAACGGAACTCCTCGTCATCGTCCTTGCCCTCCTGTCCCCGTACCCTCCCCCACTCATCATGAACGCCCTTTCGTGGCGTCGACAGCGGAGAGGAGGTGTACTGTGACAACCGCGACGCGAATGCGGCGCCGAGTTCGACGCGCGCTGTAGGCCCCAAAGGCTCCAGGTTCTTTCCCAGAAGTGACGGTGAGGGTGAATCGTCCGCCTCGCCCTGGACCCCGAACCGCGTCCGCCGCCTCTTGCCCTCCCTCCGCGCTCTTATGCTCGACCCTTCCACGGTCCAAGTCGGCTCAGACGCGTATCGCGTGTGCATGGGTCTGTCGCTGGTGCTCGTGGTAGGTGTGCTGGAGCCCGCAAGCGCGTCTTCGTCGTCATCCCCGTGTATGCCCGTTTGCTGAAATGTACCACGCTCCCATTTGGCCGAATGCGAGGCGGAGAACAAGGGTGAGATCATGGTTTGTCGTGTGTCGGAATAGTGATGTGTGTGTCCGTGTAATGTGAGGAATCAGATGCTATAGTTTGTGAATAACGCAGTCACTGCGCGAGAGCTTGTGTCTTGGAGCGGTTGATCTGATTTGCGAGTGTCGCGTCGCGGGTGCCGGCCCGCTATTAATCCCGAAAAGGGGGTTCCGAAATAAGGATACTTGTAGATGTCGAGAGGCCACGTACTCTCGCTGACCTGCTTATGCTTTGGATGGACGATGGTCGGTGTAAGGGTGAGCGAGAACCAAACGTGTCGAGACCATTGTGCCAGGAATGTGCATGCCACTCGACACGCTTGGGTTTGTTGCTAACGTGGCGCGCGGTGGACGCGAGGCGGAGAGATCCCTTGTTCAATTTCAGTGCATCCCGGCGACCCTCGTCGTCGCACACAATATCTGACGTTGAGAGAAAGCGGTCATGGTGAGCGCCTCATAATCATCTCTTCTGACACTCACTCAGCTGTGGATCTCTCTTTCATCCCATGTATCGTCTGCATAAGCAGCACTGGCGCTTCTCTAGCGCTTAAGGGATGAAGTTTTCACCTTTCTGATAAACGCCCATTTTAGATTCACGCAGTTACCATGCTGTATACGCTTCTTCAGCTTCATCTCTGCTTTGAGCCACCATGTCGACAAGACCACGCGTTCTTATTAACGCTTTCCACTTGATAGGACGTCTTCTCAAGAAGCTGCTCATCCAATCAAAGACGACCGTCATTCGCTTGTTACTATGGTTTTTCTCTAGAATTCAAACGTTTACCAGCACAAAAGCGACAACAACGCCAAAGCCTTATTACTGCTCTGTTTCTCCGTCGGAATGCATTCCTCTTGCGCCAGTAGGGTCTGGAACGAACATGCCATCTAGTACATCTCCACCTAGCGATGCTCCCTGTGAAGGCGAAAACCAACCCTCGACCTCTGGAGCTCTTCTGCCATCTGACCCTCCGAATTCGGATTCGGATTCCGAAAGTTGGGGGGGCAATCCCGGCCCCGCCGAGGAGGAGGACAGGGGCTTAGTGGGGCACACACAACCTCCGAACATGACGGATGGATGGAGCTTAGAACCAACCACGGCGTCAGACGTCATGGCGCAGAGATATAAGCGACGTCGTTTTGCGTGAGTAACACACGCATGCCTGACCTATGCTTAACCCTTTGGTCAGCAAGGACCCATCCTCAGAGCTCGAAATCGACGCCGGGATGACGGCGTTTTCTGAGTAGGTCGTTTGATTTGGATGCTTGGTATATTGGATAGAGCTGACGCCACGTGTTCGTACATTAGTGAAAATGAGTCTGGTTGGACAATCTGTGTACATCCCGAAGGCGCTCTGTATTTTGTTCGCCGACAAAAGCGAAACGAGGTATTTCCAGCCCATTGTCTTGTCCGTTTGATACCGACGTCTCATATTCTCTAAAGAAGAGTGAGGCAAACATTGTGAGTGACGTCTAACTGGACTTCAATCCATGTAGCACTGAGGTCCGATATAGACTATCCTCACGAACGCAGATGTCAAGGACCAGGAACGATGTATTTGCGAGCATCTGGACAACGCTATTGATGTCATCCTCGCTCAAGTTATCGAACGCGGACTCCAGGTTGACGCCGAGTTGGTGTTATGCCCTAATATCAAGCATAAAACAATCGGCTACTACTTCGTGGACGTACAGGCTCGCTGTATGATATGGGCGGAGACCCTCAAGTTGTCAGAGACACGTATCACTGAGAACGTCAGAGGTTTTCGGAGCATGGAACATATCAGTAAGCCTCGTCAGCTTTTCTTCTGACTCAAAGTTGATGTCTCCAGGGTATGCGATGGAGGCACAGTACTGGTGAGCATGACCAAGTCATTGGTTTTCAGCACTGAATCACAGCCCGCAGGGCCCATGTCGAGGCGTTTCCACTTGCTAGAAGCTTCGATGAAAAGACGTATAACGAGCTCAGCCATGCTGTTCTTCATGCCAGTGCCGGTGCGTTCATCACCCATCTCTGAATCAACGCTTGCGTTGACAAGCCTATAGAGCGACTAACGAGCAAAACATCACTATCCCCTTTTGATGCGGATGAACTAGACAAGATTCGAGATATTTTAGACTCTCTGCAAGGTGATCATCCGTGACAGATCTTGCTCGTAGCGCTGACAGGACATCGAGACCAACTGCACCACGAGAGCCCGTATGCGGTATGCATACTTGGTGAGCTGACATTAGCTTCCATGTGACATATGGGACTCAACGATAGACACGATAGCTCGACTATCACATACATTTGGTACAGCACACGGCTTAGAAAGTTACATTGAGAATGCTTACTCTTTCCAGCGGTGTCTCGGTTGCACAACTTCTGCGGACAACCCGAAGCTCGCCTCGACGCTGACAAATCTGTGTGGCCGGACAATACGCTGAGCTCGCACTGGATCTTCCTCAGCCTTTCTGTCTTCATGTTTGGTACCCCGTATTCCCAGCTCGAGCGACTGAACAACGTCTGGGTAGACCGCACGGTAAACTCCGCAAGATGGAAGGAATACATCTCGACCGTGTACGATGAATTCATGGGATTAACGCTTTACGTACGCCTATTTCAGTGACCCCTTCCATTCCTTCAATCACTTACCCTGCTGGCAACATCCCGCCGACAGTCAACCGTGATGCTGACCGTCGATGTATCTTTCCTGGCCGTCCCCGATGTTGAAGTCGCTAGTCTGGGAAACGAGGACGCATCGACGGTATCCACCTACCTTTCGATCATTGCGATTGTCGGATCCATGACGCTCTCGCTTCTTCTGTCTGCGGATGCACGCCGGCGCAAGTCAGAGTCAGCCTCTAAAGCGGTATGCGTTCTTTAGCATTTTCCGTACCTTACTCTATGACTCAACTACAACAATCCCGGCAGGCCGGTCTGCTCAACACCGTGAATATGCTTTTCGGGCTCGAGCTGTTAGCCATTATGTACAGCATGCCGTTCGCACTCCTCATGTGGGGGTAAGTGTTGTGTCTTGTTTTCGTTCATAAATCTCAGAAACTCACCTGTCGACTCAAACCTCAGAATGGTAAGCTTCCTCATCGGCTTCTGCTGCCGTGTATTTCCACAGGCGGCGATATACACGAGATGCCTGTGCGCCGTTGCGTTGCTTATTCTTGTTATGGCCGTGGGCCTGCCGTTATGTACGTGGTGGTGCGTGAAGAAGTTAGACCCTGCAGATGATGAGGCTCTCGAGTAGTTCTCTGGTTATTTGTTGGGACAATAATGAAAAGAGCTGTTACATTTTACCCTAAGAAAAGCATGCACATGCAGTACAAACAACTTTCCGGAAAGCTAGATGATCTATTGATGGCAGATACCTAGGGTCTATGCATCCTGCTTTCTCGGAAACATACACCCCGTTTAGAAAGGAATTTGTATATGGGATGTCACGGTGAAGTCCAGCACGATCTTGCACGTCATCAACGCCCACAAAGATTCTGCCGGGGCACTCAGCATCTCGCCTCGTGACGGTATTCTGCTAGCCAGTGGATCCAACGATGGCACTGCCCGCATCTGACCTTGAATCGTACGAAGCTCTAGGGGAACCTCTCAAACACGACGCCGAAGTGCGGTCTATTTGCTTCGCGCCTGACGGTTCGCAAGTGCTAACCGGGTCAAGAGACGGAGCAGTATGCCTATTGAACATCTTGCAAGGTCTCGTAGAGCATGTCTTTGTTTGGCGTCATAAAGATGTGGTCAACAGCGTGCACTTCTCGGGCGATGGATCGAAGTTTCTGAGCGCATCAGACGATAAACACGTTTTTGTATGGGATGCTGGCACTAGAACGATTTCCAGACTCTATACCATTACGTTGAGGTAATATCGGCGGCTTTCTCACCAGATGGAACGCAAATCGTGAGCGTCACCGGAAAGAGTGATTTTATCGGTGATCTCCACCTGTGGGACACGAAATCTGGGCGTCTCCTGCGTCCCAAGGTTCGTGCTCACCCTCCCTCTTATAACACTCGTTGAAGACACTTGCGTCATACATAGCGACTCGGCGGAATTGGTATCGCCATAGACAAAGCTTCGACGGAGCCCGAGGTAAGTGTCCTAGTTTCCTTCACTATGCGATACTCATCTCATATCTAGAACCCCGGTGAACGGAGCGGGGGGACTCAGAGAGAGGACATGGAAAGACGATGGTAATTACCATGTTCCTTTTTCTTCGTATGTGCTTACACCCAAGTAGAGCTTGGACTTCGATGAGGGCAGCCTTTTAGAGGTACGACTCGTCTATCAATATTGGTTTTCGACTGGTAACCTATCGAATATCGCCGCTATCAGCGGTCAGCAATTCCGACAAAGAGAGGGGATATATCAGCTGCCAGCGGCAACGAGGATATCGTGAGTTACATGCCAATAAGTACACGCACTTAACGCTGATATGTATAAAAGCAGACTGAATGGGGGAGTTCTGGCGCAATGAAGAGTACGATCAAACGCCTTCGGGTTTTTGCCCAGCGCTGGTCGCTTACGAGAGGGCATCTCAATGAAGTCGACGAGGAAGTACGTGTCAGTTTTTCCTTCGTTTGGGGAACCGAAATCGCTTAAAGGACGTCGCTTGCGCTCGGAAGAGTGCACCGTTATCAGACAACGTCCAAGGTACTACCACTAGTGACCGCTTTAGCGCGGTGACTAATGTCTTCCACCGAGTGAGGGTTCGTAAATCATTTCCATCGGCGAACGTTCATACCATCCAGTTGACGTTTTATTTGAATTTGTGCCATTATTTATAGGTGCATTTGACGCGGTCTGGCGAGGAAACCATTGCCATCGAGCAGGGCGGTGAAGAAGAACGCGAATCATATCCTATGCAGAACCTCGACGAACCTCGACGCGTTGTAGAAGTTTACCCGGCGCGGAGCGAACCGGTAAATCACCCTGAACACAACACATCGATATTATCGCTCATTGCTGTTCACAGAGATACTTGGCGGGTACCCTCCCAGACATGACATGTTGGCAGATTATACAAGTGCTGTTCCTCTGCAAAGCGATCGAAGACGTCGTAGACGCTGGCGGACAGACGAATACAGCCCAGCCAACATCGACAGGAAATGGTAACCAAGCCACTGAGTCTCGTACAACCTGAAATGACTGGACGAAGCCTCACACATCTTGGTACGTGGTGCTTTCAATACGGAAAGAATCGTGCTCACGAAGGCTCGCGTACTACCTGTGTCATAGCACGTCAGGCCGTTCGCGTGTTTATAAGTTTGTGTTCAACTGTACGGTCTGATATGATGATTGGACCCTTCATATACGGTACAAACGCGTTCATCTTGTGCATTCGCAGCCGCTGGTCGTCGGAGTCAGATTTTCAAGAAGGGCGTGTCGGGTATAACGCCATCTAGATGTTTCGGTGTCAGCGACTTATTAGGCTATGATAATTATTGAATGTATACGAGCAACGTTGCCACGACATTGCTTTGAGGCAGCGTGATATCAGAATCGAAGGAGAACAAGGATTCCATACACGCGTAGACAACAGACCCGTTACATTAGTATAATTCAACACAGGAGACTACAAAGGAAACCAGAATAAAAGCATACGATACAAACCGCAACAAAATCGGTCCAATAATCCACTCCGCCCTCAGCCCCATTCTGACAGCATCCTACACCCCGAGCCTAACACTCCAGCTACCCATCTCCTCACTACCCCACGTACCCTTCTTCTTCCCATGCGCATCCCGCAGTCATTCGACGCGCACACCAACGGCAGTATCGACGAGGGCGCACGTTGAATCTTAAAAAAAAAAGACGGGAGCGCGTGCGACGCGCTCGACATGGATGACGACGCTCGGTGCGCACTGCAGCGTCTGGTCGGCAAACAGACCTGTGAGCCCACCGAGGGAGCGCACGGTATTGCCCGTGATGATGCCGCCTGGGCGGAAGATGAGCACGGTGAGGGGATGGGAGGGGATCGGGGTTTACGGTGTTTTTGTTGACGTGGACGTTAAAGAGGTGGTGGAGGCGGTAAGTATGGGTGCTGAAAAAGTGGGTATGCGCTGTGGAGGTGGTTTTTTAGATTGTGGAGGCGGTGCGGGCGTTTCCTCGAAGCATGCGGGAGGTTCGTCCGAGATGGGGGGAGGCTCGATAGCCTCGGATGGTTCGACTGGTGGCTTCTCTTCCGTAGGAGCGGGTGCAGATTATGGCTATGATTCTGGAGCTGGAGAAGGAAATGGCGCAGACATACTGTAGTATGCGAAGCAAGCTCGAACAATTCACGCTCCGTACGCCCCTCATCCAGAACGGCGCGTTCAGCTTCCTCATGCAGCCAGCCGCCGCGGGCACCAGTGCGTCTTTTACCGGCTCGCACGTGCTCACGAACGGCATCGCAGGTATGTCCGTGCACGATTCGGGCGCCGGTACCAGCACCGCAAGTTTGGGCGCTCAGAATGCGGACATGGCACCTGGGCCAGCAGCGGCGAATGCGAATGGGGGGCTCAAGGACCAACGCCGGCTGAGCATGCAAGACAACTTTGCGATGTTGATCGGGAGCGCGGTCCGGCTAGCGGTGCGTCTGAGGGCCGGGGAGGACGGCGGATCCCGTGTGGGTGACGCTGCAGGAGTTGGTCGAGGGGATATCGAGGGATGGTGAGGGCGGTGATGGCGAGGAAGGGGGAGAAGGAGGGAGGTGAGCGTGCACGAGGATAAGCGGGTGCTCGAGGATCCAGATTGGGAGGATAATATGGATAGGATGCTGGAGTCTGGGCGTGAGCAGGGGCGAGTTTGTGACGATTATGGATGAGGAAGAGCAGATGGGCACAGTTGCCGTGGGGCTGGCTGCGTTGCTGTGAGTAGCTCTTCCTCCCCTGACGTTTCATCGATTGGATGCTACCCGCCAACCCAGGCCAAATCACCCACACACGATGTCCCGCGCTCGTCCTCCCATCGTCGCTCCCCGTCTCACCAAAGTTCATCACTCCCGCCAGTAACGCCCGTGTCACCCGAGAAAACGCCCGCGCAGGGGCTCTCGGGCACATCGCCCAACCGCCGCACGCCTACGGACGATGACGGCGACTAGGACGGAATCATCGCCAACGACGGCGAGGGCAGAGGCCCGCCAGACCCGAAACGCCTTAAAGTCGGTGCTGCGCCCAATGCCATGGCCATGCGCATATGCATACCCACGGACGGAGCGCCGGTAACGGGAACTTGAAGGCAAGGGGGGCGGGGGTGCCGGATGCGGGGCAGGAGAGTCCGAGTAAAAGGAGGAGGATGGAGGAGGATGGGTTGGTGTTGCTTGAGAGGGCCGGAGGGAGGATGGTGGATGTGATTGAGATTGAGTAGGGTGGGGTTTGGCGTGCTGCTCGGTCGACTTGCGCCTCCTTCACGTTGAGGACCGTGCGCGTTTTGAGCATGACTGTAGTCGAGCGAACGATGCAGGGAGACCTAGGGAGACGAAGGGGCGAGGGTGCGAGGGCGTGTATATTAGGTGGCGGGCGGCGGGTGTATATATATCTTGTTGACGCGCGCTGTTGCGGTGCGCGTCTTGATCTCTTCGTTGTCGTAATGTAATGCTCTAATTATTTCAGGCGCTTTCCTTTCCGTTGACGGAAAGCTGACAGGTATGTCTAGACATCCGCAGCGCCTCACCAATGCAGAGCTCGACATCAGGAGGCCAGATGGACCGGGCGAACCCAGACATAGTGCGAGGAGGTCGTACCTTTTTGAAGTAATTTCGTGCGGCGTTTTCCGAAGGAGAACAGAACAACTTCCTCAGCGCCTACCTCGGCGTTGTGCTTGACAACCAACATCGACCATGTGAACTACGGCAAAGAACGTCTTTCTGTCTTAAACGCCACAGCAGCAGCTCGCCATCCATCTTCTAGCCCATCATGGAGGGTGCAAGCTTCCAGCCATTCAAGGGCCACACTGGCTGGATTCTCGCACTCGCATACTCACCTGACGGTACACTCCTCGCCACCGGGGCCCCTGACGATACAGTTCGGTTGTGGAACACGGAAACAGGCCGCCAAGTAGGCGATGCTCTGGAAGGGCACGCCGAATCCGTCACAGCCGTCGCTTTCTCTCCTAATGGACGCCACCTCGCGAGCGGCTCTGATGACTCCTCCATGCGTGTCTGGGACGTCGACACGCGTCAGACGGTCATGGGTCCACTGGAGGGGAAAAAAGACTCGGTGCACGTTCTGCAGTATTCGCCTGACGGTGTGCTCATTGCGAGCGGGAGTGAAAAGGGCGTTCTCAAGTTGTGGACCGCACGCGAAGGCAAATGCGTGGCGACGTTCAAGCACCCGCGCAGCGTCAACTCTATTACGTTCTCTCCGAGCGGGAAGCACGTCACGACTTCCTCTGACGACTTGCTTATCCGTGTTTTGACTGTGGACGGTCTCAAGATCGTCCGCGAGCTGTCTGGGCATCGAGAAATGGTGCGAAGCGTTCAGTACTCGCCTGATGGGTGTACCCTAGCCAGCGCGTCGGATGACTGCACCATCCGCCTTTGGAATGCCGAATCTGGCGAGCTGGTACAAGAGCCTCTGCGCGGACACAAGTACTGGGTCACCAGCATATCGTTCTCGCCTGATGGGCAGCAACTAGTCAGCTGTTCGGGCGACGAGTCTATTCGTATCTGGGACGTCATATCTGGAGAATGCACCTCGGGACCGCTGTATGGGCATAAAGGGCGGGTATCGACTGTATGTTGTTCTCCAGATGGAAGAGAGTTTGCTTCCTGTGGCGAAGGCGGCGTGCATATTTGGAGCCTACATGATAGAAAACAGGTCCTTCCGCAGGTACGTGAAATGTTTATGCCCTCGTTTCCAAGTGGCTAACAAAGGCTTCCGCAGCCAACCCCGGAGGGTAAAAATGGGATATCAGAAAGACACCAGTGCGTTTTCTCGATGTCTTTGCTACCTCTTCGTCTTCGGGTCTAATCAAGGATAGATTGAAGTCATACAACACGGTATCGGCCGTAGCATGGTTCTCCGACGGCCAGCGCTTCGCATCTACGGGAGAAGACTGGGTGGTTAGGATCTGGGACGCACACACAGGCCAAGAATCAGCCAATCCTCGGGCCTGGCATAACAAGACTGTGAACGACATAGATATTTCAAGGAAGGAAGATCGTTTGGCGAGCGCTGGGAACGACCGCATCATCTGCATCTGGGACCTTCAGAGCGAGCGTGTCGAGCCAAAATGTCTTTCTGGGCACACAAGAAACATACGAGTGATTAGGTTTACTCTCGATGATGCACGTCTCATCAGTGGAGGAGACGACAAGACCATCCGAATATGGGACGTAGAATCGAGCGCATCGTTGCACGTCATCGAGGGGCACACCAACGCTGTCAGGTCTCTAAACATCTCGGCTGACGGTGCTCGGCTGGTGAGCGGATCTAAGGACATGACTGTGCGTTTCTGGGACCTCGAATCGTACCAAGCTCTAGGGGAGCCTCTCCAACACGAGGGCGGAGCTATGGCTGTCTGCTTTACGCCTGATGCTTCGCAAGTCTTGAGCGGGTCTTCCGACGGATCGGTCCGAATATGGGATATCTCGAGCAGAGAGCAGACTCTTATCTTCAAGCACGAAAAAGCACTCAACTGTATACGATTCTCATCCGACGGTTCCAAGTTCCTGAGTGCATCGGACGATGGGCAAGTTCGTGTGTGGGAGGCTACCCCCAGAAAACTCCTCCAGACTCTGCAGCACGACAACAGGGTGTATTGCGCCGCGTTTGCGCCAGATGGGACTCGGATCGTGAGCGGCACGTTTCGTGGCAACGTTGGCGGTGATCTTCGCCTGTGGAGGGTGAAGGACGGGCGTCTTCTGCTCCCCAAGGTTTGTATCCCTTATATCATCTTTCTTGGCGAGCTAACCAGCGATGTTATCATCACTCACAGCAACTCATCGAGGAAGCAGCTGGTGCAGATAACGATGTACGGACGCCCGAGGTAGCCATTTTTGTTCCATTCCTTCCTCCATGCCGCTGATAAAGATCCAGAACAACGGGATAGAGAACGACAAGACGCAGGAACGGCGCGTACAGGCATCTACGATACCGGTAACATCTCAGTTACACCTTTTGAGCGTGTTCTAACACCCAAATAGGCGCTAGATTCTGACACAGACAGCTTCATGGGCGTGCGTCTCTTTCATCCTTGCCGTTCATCAAGTGGTTTATCAGAATGCGATGGTCCCAGCGGTCAGCAGTCCCCCCACGACGAAATGTCTTCACAGACGCCAATATTCCTAAAACTATGGTGAGCCTTTCTGAGAATGAGATGACCACTTCTCATATATATCAAAGTCGACGGGGACAAAGGATTATAGAACGAATGACCTCACGTTCGGCGCCCTTCAGGCGAACATCAATGACCGCTTGAGCGGAGTAGCGAAGGCACTTCGGCGATTCACGGTTCGTCGTTTATTATTGCTCCGATCATCCCACTGCATTCTGAAGTCAGTGCTACTTCTCTAACTGTCGTCCTTCTGAAGGCTCGTAGGACGCGCGGCCGTAAACAGGACATCCCCCCTGGACAAGATAGCGAAGAAGGCAGCAACTCGGAATCACACTCGATGCACAGCTTACACGACCCACCGCGCGTCTTGGATATCATCTATACGTCTCAAGCTGAAGCAGTATGTAACAATGGCCACTACACAGTACTGTTACTCACTGCTATTCACAGAGATACGTCGCGGCTGGCGACCGACCTAATTTCACGCGGTGGCAGTTAATACGACTGATCTTCTGTTGCGCCTCGCAGGCGGACATCCTCTCGCCCGACGATGGGAAGAACGCCTCAGCTCGATCAGAGTCGTCAGCAGCTCGCGGCGGAGCCGCTAAACCCAATTCTACTGGAGCCTAAGATGAATCGCAGCTCAATGGAACTAATCACGATGCTTTTGCAAAGTATGTGTCTCGTTTGTATGCAAGAATATTTATGCTTGGCAAACATTCACACTTATCAATATTTATTGTTACTTCATGTCTTCTATGACTTTGCTTCGAGATAGACAATGCGTGCTTTATGAGCCGGCACTTTACTAGACACAGATTCGACTTTTAGGAGACATATGTCGGGCATGTGTGTTGCTTGTCACGACAGCGATCAACATTGACTAGTGCGCCTGGCAGATTGTTGACCTTCCTTTGTTCGTCTTCAGTGAATGAGGCATAATTTCCTCGTAGACTCGGTTAGCTAGGTCTCTCATATGCCAGTGTCGCACCTCCCCGAGGGCAAAATCGGACGAATCAAGCGCAGACAGCATCTTCCTCGGGCTGCCAACAAGATACCCCTCAGCGAACCGCCCAAGCGTGATCAAATGAATATGCGTTCCAAGTTGTCTGGTATGCTCGCCTCCAGCATTTCGAAATTACTATACTGACCGCCGTTCTCGGAGTTTTCGTTCAGTTTTCGATTGTCCCAAATTCATATCTTGTCCGTTAACTCGAGGATTTATTACGTTGGTTTGTTAGCTCTGCTTAGTAAATTATCCGTCTCGCTTGGTCGAGATGTAACATGTGTATATAAACTTTTATTTATGCTGAAGCGGAATGTTTGAATGCTAGCGTGGTGCCAGTATTCCCACGCTTACTTTTCTTAAGCTTCTCGCGCACCGCTTGTTACTCGTATATTTACTCGTATATTCAAAACTCGGGGAAATGCCGCTGTAGCGACGGAAACCTTGCTTGACGCTGGGATCTGCGCTTCGAACAATTCGCAAAACCTTGTCCATTCATCATGAAGCCAACATGTAGACCCTAAAGAATTACCAGAGACATCAAAGTAAGAAGTAATAGCCAGTCTAATGTAGTATGTGTACATCCATAGTACTAGTAGGGTATACTAGTCTGCTTGCAGCGGCATCAGAGTTTTGGCTTCTTACTTGGGGATGCAGCGAGATTGATGGAGCGCTCGATCTTGTGCTTCTTCGGAGAAGAGTAACCGGTGAGTGGTGGAACGACAGCCTTCATCATCTCGATGTTTGCAACATACACATCCGATGCATGCTTGTTGTCTTTAGCAGAAAATGACCAATGACTCATTGAGAAATGTAACCCAACCGTAGCACCATCAAGTGCCTGGGTTCTTTTTTTTTTTTTTTTTTTTTATTTTTACACT
>NW_006913067.1:0-438798 GCF_000271625.1 Coniophora puteana RWD-64-598 SS2 | reverse complement strand
GCCTGGGGTTTTTTTTTTTTTTTTTTTTTTTTTTTTATTCATATTAATGTCCTAGAGGGCAGAAGCCCTATGACGGACAATGCTACGTGGAATACAGCAATAGCGATGCTACGAATTCCCCAAGGAAGCTGAACTGACATGTGCCCGCCGGCCGAAGCCGTGGGCACCATAGCCCGTAAACCAATGAAACAAGCCCGAAACCCGGAGCAGACACCCAGCCAGTCCGACCAAGGAAGCACTCCAGAAAAGAGACCCCGACTCACTTCACTAGCACGCCATGGTGCAACGGGACGGCAGAGATCGCGAGACCAACCGCCGTTTAGGCTGAATACTTCTTCCTGTCAATGTCTCCATATATCTGCTGGAACCGTTTGGTCGAGTTGATGAACGACATCAATAGCTTGACACCTTTCGAGCTGTTCAACAGGTAGGACAGGGATTCGGCCTTCCGCCCCGCCGATCTGGCTAGTCGCCGCCGAGCCTCCTCCCAGGCTGGGCATTCGAAGAGGTAGTGCCTAATCGTCTCGTCGACCCCGCGGGTGCAGTGCTTGCAGGAGGGGTCATCGATAACTCGGATGCGGTGAAGGAAGGCATCCAAGGCGATATGACGAGTGCGCAGGTGTGTGAGCAGAGTGCCCTGCCGGCGGGGAAGCGCCGATATCTGTGATATGTGGCGGTCGGTCGCAACGGCGTTGTATCCTAGCGCACGCAGGCGATGCGCCCGTTCCGCCAAAGCCCAGCGCTGCGACCAAGTCGCCTTCAGGTCGGCAACCATCTTCTGCTTGAGCGCAGATATACTCGCCGGCAGCACCCCCCTAAGATGCTTAGGGAGGACCCTTCCCCCATTCGCCTGCCTACCCTCCGTTGCGGCATTCTTTGCCTCCTCATCCGCTCTTTCATTCCCCTCGATGCCCCGATGCCCCGCTAACCAGGTGAACACCACCCCCACGTCCTGCAGCTGCGTTTGTAGCCGCCGCGCCAGTCGCCAGATCGGGGGGACAAGGTAATGCCCCGGCGTAGGAGACGACGGGTCTTTGACTGCCGAGTGCCTGGGCTTGATGTGGTTTCCCTGGAGGTCATAGGCCGGAACCGGGATGACATGATGAGTTTTGACCATAGCTTCCAAGGCGTCCTTGGCACTATCACTGTGAGTCGGCCAGTTATCGATAGCAAACTCATCTGAATGGGCGGTGCTTATCAGTGAGATTGACCACACTAGTGGGATAAAAAATCCACTTACTGCCTTGGTCAAGATACCTGAATTATCCTCTGCCTAATGAGCACCTTCAGGGACTTGTTCATTGCGCGGCTATCAGACAAGGGAGGTTAGAGAGTTAACTATTGCACCAATAGTAGGTTGAGCTGAAACACTTACCTGTATATGTTATTGTCAAGCTGAGCAGGACCCAAGCATCACGCCTTGACGGCCTTAAAGATTCTGTGACACCTGTCGAAACAGCTAACAGGAGTTTTCAGATTAAAGTGACGGGCACTGAAGGAAAAGACATCAAAAGAAACATACGAAGACGGCGTTTCCCTATGACTGCTGCATATGCCTTCACCGATTATCGCTCGCAAGGCCAAACAATCCCATATGTACTCGTGGATAATGCAACGCCTCCAACGGGTGGTCTCGATTTGTTCAACCTATACGCAAGGGGTAGTCGGAGTTGCGTGGGAAGACCGGGGGTGAGGGGGGGGAGGGTCTAGCCATGGCACCTTAAATTATTTCTCGACCTACTAAATTCATGACCCAAAATAGTAGCTACCACGTGCGATATACCAAATGGAGATGATTTTCATAGGGGCTACTACTATATCGGTCACTGGTGACCTGGCAAGGACGTTGTGAGGGGTCGCAACAAGGAGAAATCAACGAACATGACTGGAAATGAAGACATACGCAAGGTGAGCATGCAGGATCATGATGAGTAGACGAGGAGAGACTCACAGGAGCGCAGTGGAAGGTTGATTCAACATTAGTATGTGAGCAATGCCATCAGGTCATAACCGTTGGTTTTGGCGGCACGCATAGTCTTGGGCAGCACAAGACATCAAAGAGGTGTCGGGACGAGATGAGGAGGCAGGAGGAGGCGAGGGAGGCGAGGGAGAGTGCAGGCAAGCCAAAGAAAGGGTCCCTGTTTGCTATGGGCGTGAAGAAGCTGGCAACTCCGTCAGTATTCACGAGGAAGAAAAAGACGGCTACACCTTCAACGCCCACAGCTGCTGGCCTGAGCACGTCCACACCAACATCGAATGGCTCTGTGGTCCCTCCGAGCGTACTGGCATCGACATCCACAGCCCCAGGTCTCGCCACTACCCTGCCAATATCCATCCCTGGGCCGTCTGCTCCTCCTGGCCCTAGTCAGCCCGTGTCGAAGCCTCCTCCATGCCCGAGGGGTCTCGAGCTCCTGCAAAAGCTTCGTGGCCTTCGAGACGAGCTGCCGGGCACTACTGCAGTTGCAATGGATGCATGTAGGCTCAGCAATGTTGTGGCATGCCGCCCAACTCTTCATGACCTTACCAACGAGGAGGTATGGGAGAAACTGGATTCGAAGCTCAACGCGGCGATGGGCAGCAATAAGACGGAGGAGGACTTACATACCTTGGTCAAGATAGGGCCATCCGGCCTCGATGGCTTCCTGGAGGTGATGAAGTACGCGATAGAGGAGCGAGGCGTGGTAGGGGTCTTGCTTGAAGGCAAGCTGGAGCGGTTGATGGCGGCAATCACATTCATGTAAGTCTAACAGCTATTCGAGCGAGGCAATCACTTACTCTCGATTCGATAGTTTGGATCGTGATGGCCGGACGACGCACTCTGTAGATGTCGTTGACCTCACACAGGCCACCGGGAGCGATAATGGTAGAAGCGAGTTAGCGGGCCCAATCGTAGATCTCACCCAAGACGGCGACGACGTACCTTCTCGCGTAGTGGCTCCTCAACACCCAGTCGCCCGTCTCCCTCCACCTCTCAAGCCGCGGCTTCCATGTAGCGGGTACCTCCTCTTGATCCCTGAAACCAAGACCGCCGCCTCGGGGTATCCTCTTGGGCTCCATGATGAATACGACCTGCCATGGTCAGTCCAGTTCTCGAAGAACACGATCCGCCTCCATGCGGATACATGCGTTGGCCTCACCGACGATGGCCTAACTTGCTCGGTTTGCGATAGCCTTACCAGCAACACACGCCTGCAAGGGATTGTTGAGCGGATGAAAGTGGGCGTGCACAAGAATGCCCCCCATTCTTTCTCGAAGCTCCGGCGGATCAACGATTTGACTGTTGCGCGACTTTGATGATGCCGTGTTCCGAGCGTCACATTCGCCCGAGTTGATGGCGGAAGATGTGGTGGTGGAAAGAGTTGGGACGTGGACAACATCGTGAATCGTGCGCGTAAGTCACAGGAAGGATGTATTCCCTACGCTTCTGGAACGCGCCATAGTAGGACTTTGCTTACTTACTTCACTAATACCGTATGGCTATAATTTACTTACCAACCAGAGTAGCGAACGCTGTTTGTACTTATGTGGCAGGCGCGACGTTCCCACGCAATAAAGGGGGTGACAGAAACCTTGTCAAGCAAGGTAATTATGCCCGGCTTGGCATTGCACATGTTTGGCGTTGTGGCTGTGGCATATCTCTCGCGTTAGTGCTCGGTATTTGTATACGATGGAGGGCTCTGGGCTGCACGATAGATATCCACGGTTAGTGTGCCTATTCGTGTTGGAGGTTTCTTTTCCAGTACAATGGAATGGCGATTATCACTAGCAAAATGATACGACGAGATCCTTAGGTGCCGTAGCGGAGCGAGGCTGCCTTTATGATCTACGAGCGGGCAATTTGTCTGCTACTCGCGCGAGTTTTCCTTCCCAGCACAAAAGCCTTGAGTGCCGCAGCGGAGCGAGGCTGCCTTGTTGGCACTCACAAGTGCGCGCATTCAAAGTTTAGTCAAACAAAACGGTTATTGTCCCTCAGTCAACGTATCCTACAATTATGCTACAATGTCACATACTGCCCTCAGTATCTTCAATCAAGGTCCCGTTCGTCCATCCTCAACAGTACCCTCCGTCGTCTCCTTCACCTCATGGCGTAATCTCATCGCCGCCAAAAACGTTTCCAGCCTCGCCGTCTTGACGCGTGGCCACACCGCCGTACTCGCCACATCCGCGAGCAACGGATACAAGTAATAATCCGCCCACGTCACCTTGGTCCCGAACACAAACGGCCCGCTCCTGCTGGACTCGGACCCAGCCGGGCTGATGGGCGCCATGCGCGAAGAGAGCACCATAAGGTAGTGCGCGAGGGGCTTCACAGCGCTGTCCACGTCGCCCGCGGGTGCGGCTGCGCCGGTGAGTGCGGATGAGACGGTCGAGAAGGCGGTGGCGAAGCGGCCTGAGGTGGTGGTGGAGGGGGCGGTGGGGATAGGGGCTGAGGCAATTCTAGCTTGTTTTTCTTCCTTGGAGATCGTGGAGGGCATGGAGTCGGCGAAGGAGGCAAGGTAAGGCTTCACGACGTCAATTTCAACGATTTTGTAGGCTGAGTAAGAGCGAGTGGGTGAATGCAAGTCAGTACGATGCGGGCGTTGATTGCGACCAGTAGCATCTTAGGACTCACCGTGGGCCGCAACGAGGTTCACAAACTCCCATAAGCTCTCCTCAACTCTTGCCCCTCCATCTCCCGCGTTAATGCCTAGGCTTGGCTCGGGCTTGATCCTATCAAGGTAGCGTGCGATCGCCTGCGTCTCGATGAGCGTTAGTTCTCCGCCCTCCACTCCACGGACGACCAAGGCAGGGATGTATCCTAGCGGATGATGCTTCTCTGCGACGACAGAGTGAGGAAGGACGCCCTCCCGACTGAAGGGGATGTCCTTGTAGTGGAGAGCAAGGGCGATGGTGCGTGTGAAGGTGCTGAACGGGGTACCGATGAGGGTGTAGGTGGGTTCAGACATGGTCGATGACAGTGATGGTTGTGGTAGAAGGGGATGAAAATGTGAGAATGGTCAACCAGCTGATGGTCGATGGTCAAGTAAGAGAGAGTAATCTATAAGACGGGTGGTCCGACACTGACGGCGCTAGGAGAAAGGGTGGGAAGACGTCATCGCATACGTGCTAAGAGAAAGGAAAGGGAAAGGTGTCACGCCCATACTTGCGCTCATCTCACCTTCATAAGTGGCAGGTTCAAGTGATCGTTTGGATCGTCAGCATGCACCCTGCAAACTGCGACGAGCTGAAGGAGGTGCGGAATGGCTGGAATAGAGGCAAGATGAGAAGACAGGGGCTATTCTGTCAGCGCCTCGGCTCGTGGCGGCCCTCGGGCTCGGGCTCGGCCACGGACGGAGATCGTCGGTGTGTCATCCGGTTCGGCGGCTCACTTGCAACATCCGAATAGCCGGTCCAGGCACTTTATTATACGCGCCCCATCAATTCCCCATCCAAGTGTCTGTACAGGTCGTCCAGGTCTCGTTCTCATCCTTACACCTACCCACCGACGTCCAACGCCTTCGATACCACCTACACGCCTCTCAGTTTGTCAGCTTTACTCGCAACTGTCTTAAGAACCGATATACACAAAACACATCCAACGCAATGGCTCCAACACAATACATAGCGCCCGTGACGGACTCGACCGCCATCTTTCGGCAAGACCTCTTCAAGAGCAAGGTCCTCTTCTGCACGGGTGGTGGCTCTGGGATATGTAAGGCAATGACAGAGGCTATTGTGCGTTCTCTTTCCTTTCTTCGAGATGTGGTCTGGATAGCAGGCACTGACGCGCTCTGGTCTGGGCGTAGATGCGACATGGCGCGAACGCCGTGATCGTTGGGCGCAAGTGAGTCCTCCAAATAGTTTTACCCTAGTATTTCATGCTCATCATCTCGCCTTCAATGGGCCAGACTTGAACGTCTCACCGAATCCGCCACCCAGCTCTCTAAGGCGACCGGGTCGCAGTGCATTGCCGCACAGGCGGACGTGCGCCAGCCTTCGCAGCTCAAGGACGCTGTTGCGAAGACGATTGAGAAGTTCGGCCGGATCGACTTCGTCATCTGCGGTGCAGCAGGCAACTTCCTCGCGTCCATTGATGGCATGTCGGAGAACGCGTTCAAGACAGTCATGGAAATCGACACTGTACGTTGTCTCTTCTGTCATATCCTTCGTATGCTTCCTGAACTTCTCGAGGGTTCTTACCTTTCTTTTCTTTCTTCTTTCGTGTTCCCTCCATCTTCCTCGCCATCTTTTCTGCCATCTTTTCTGCCATCCTTCTCATCTTTCGTTACATCTTCTTCCCACCTGTTTCCCTGCCTTCCCATCTTCCTTCTCGGTGCTTCCCTTCTTCCCGAGTTCCCTTGCCTCCTTTGATCATCTCTTTGGCAAATTCGTCATTGGCCAGTATACTAATCACATATAAATAGCTCGGCACATTCAACACCGTGAAAGCGACCCTCCCACACATCCGCGCCTCGCACGGCTCTTATATCCACGTGAGCGCAACGCTGCACTGGAAGGGCACGCCCTACCAGGTCCACGTCTCCGCCGCAAAGGCAGGCGTCGACGCTCTCTCGGCCGTGCTCGCCGTTGAGGAGGGCCCTCGGGGCGTGCGCTCGAACGTCATCGCGCCCGGGCCGATCGGAGAGACGGAGGGCATGAGTAGGCTGTCGGCCTATCCCAAAGAGGGAGGGGAGAAGAAGGAGGTGCAGGCGAACAGCCGGTGCGCGTCCATCGTCTGATGGAAAGTCTTCTGGGTTGGCTGACTCGATATCCTATCCAGGTATCCTCTCGGACGGATCGGCAACCTCAAGGACGTCGCCAACGCAGCCGTCTTCTTCTTCAGCCCTGCTGCGGAGAACATTAGTGGCCAAGTCATTGCCATTGATGGTGCGTTCGAGCACCTCCGCTCGTTCCAGCTGCCGTACCCGCAGGCGCTACTCGATCCGGAGAGCATCAAGCATATGATCAAGCCGCGGTTGTAGGTTTTACATATCAGGGATCTATATTTTAAGGAGCGACTATGTTCCGTATTTATAAAGGTTTGCCTGAGACCAATGGAATGCGCTCGCATGTAAAGCACGAGGCCCTTGCAGAATGATGTGTAGTGATAAGCGCGCATATATGCAGAGGAAGTGAATACACAAGCGCCCATAACAGAAACAGCGTGCGAACAAGTGCTAATATTGTCTGCCTCGTGTTAAGCAGCCCTCCTGTGCGTTCGAACTCCTGTGCGCGGGCATTTCTCGCTATCCAACAGCTCAGTCGCCGACATCGTCCCACATCACGAGTCGCCATCCTCATCCTAGCCTATCATGGAGGAGACAGACTTTGAGCCATTCAAGGGCCATACCAACTTTGTCAACACACTTGCATATTCACCTGACGGAAAATTCCTCGCTACCGGGTCACACGACAAGACAATACGGATATGGGATGCGGCAACGGGTCGTCAAGTCGGGGATGCTCTGGAGGGGCATACTGGGCCTGTTGGCGCCATTGCTTACTCTCCTGACGGACATCATCTAGTTAGCGGCTCCGGCGACGACACTGTTCGCGTATGGGACACAACTACCCATCAGACGGTCATAGCCCCACTCAATGGTCACACAACCTTGGTTTCTGATGTGCAGTACTCGCCAGACGGCGCACTCATCGCAAGCGGAGGTTGGGACAAGCTTCTAAAGCTGTGGATTGCACAAGACGGCGAATGCGTGGCAACAATCGTTCACCCTTTCTGCGTTCGTTCTGTCTCTTTCTCCCCAAGCGGCGAGCATCTCGCCACCGCTTGCTTCCTACGACGCTATTATCCATATATTTGCTGTGGATGAATTTGAGTGCATACGCAAACTGTCTGGTCATCTAGGCCCGGTCAACAGCATCTAGTACTCTCCCGACGGACTCTCAATCATCGCCAGTGCGTCGGACAATCTCACCATCCGACTTTGGAATGCTCAGTCCGGCGAGCTGGTCCATAATCCTTTGCGTGGTCACAAAAGCATGGTTACAGATATCTCATTCTCGCTTGACGGTCTGCAGCTAGTCAGCTGTTCGACGGACGAGGTCATTCTGGTATGGGATGTCACATCAAGCGAATGTATCTCAGGACTGCTTTATGGGCACCAGGATGCCATAGATGCGATATGCTGCTCTCCTGATGGTGAACAGTTTGCTTCTTGCGGATATGATGGCATCCGAGTCTGGAGTCTCCGTGATAGAGTGCAGGTGCTCCCTCAAGTACGCATTACGCCCTTGCCACGGTCATGATGACATTCACAAATAGCTTCTTTAGCCAAAGACAGATATTATCAAGGATATCATGGACATTTTTGAGTATGTTTCTCGTATATTTGCTGGCTGAGCTACATCTGACCAAGACAGGTTTAACCTTCCCTCCGGGGTTTATAGTTTTCAGGCGGTAGCGTGGCTTTAAGAAGGAAAACGCTTTGCAAGTGCCGACGGCAATAACGCAATCAGGATCTGGGACGTATTCACAGGGCAAGAAGCCGCACATCCTCGCGTGTGGAGGTTGAAGGTTGCGATTCGTGGTTTAGATATCTCGAAGAAAGAGGACCTTCTGGCGACTGCCCAGGGATACAGTGGTATCTGCGTCTGGGACCTCGTGCGCGACAATTAATTACCAAGAATCCTCTCTGAGCGCGGAGTTTCGGTATAGGCGGTCAAGTTTACTCCAGATGGTGCACGCCTAACCGGTGGAGGAGAAGACGGAAATATCCGTGTATGGGATTTGGAGTCCAGCGTGATCTTGCATGTTATTGACGCCCACGAAGATGCTGTCCAGATGCTCAGCATCTCGTCTAACGGTCTTCTGCTAGCTAGTGGATTTGACGACACGACTGCCCGCATCTGGGACCTTGGATCATATGAAGCTCTAGGCCAATCTCTCAAACACGACGCCGGAGTGCAGTTTGTTTGCTTCGCGCCTGACGGTTCGCAAGTGCTAACCGGGTCAAGAGACGGAGCAGTATGCCTATTGAACATCTTGCAAGGTCTCGTAGAGCAGGTCTTTGTTTGGCGTCATAAAGATGTGGTCAACAGCGTACACTTCTCGTGCGATGGATTGAAGTTTCTGAGTGCATCAGAGGATCAACGGGTTTGCGTATGGGATGCTGGCACTAGAAAGCTTTCCCAGACTCTGCAGCATGACGGTACAGTACGCTCGGCGGATTTCTCACCAGATGGAACGCAAATCGTGAGCTGCACCGAAAACGATGGGGTAACCTGTGACCTTCGCCTGTGGGATACGAAATCTGGGCGTCTCCTGCGTCCCAAGGTTCGTGCTCACCCTCCCTTATATAACACGCGTTAAAGACCCTTGCGTCATACATAGCGACTCGGCGGAATTGGTATCGCCACAGGCAGCAATTCGACGGAGCCCGAGGTAAGTATCCTAGTTTCCTTCACTATGCGAAGCTCATGTCATATCCAGAAACCCGGCGAACGGAGCGGGAAAAGCCAGCGACAACATGGAAAGGCGCCGATGGTAATGACTAGGTTCCTTTTTCATCGTACGTGCTGACACCCAAGTAGAGCTTGGAATTTGATGAGGACAGCCTTTTAGAGGTACGATTCGTCTATCACTATTGTTTTTCGACTAGTAACCTGTCGAACACCGCCGCTATTAAGTAGCGATCAGCGATTCCTACAAATCGAGGGGGCACACCGGCTACCGGCTCTAACGAGAATATCGTGGGTTGCACGCGGATACACACACTTAATACTGACATGTAAAAAAGCAGTCTGAAATGGAGGACTCTGAGAGGATGGACAGCATGATCAAACGCATCCGGGCTCTCACCCAGCGTTGGGTGCGCACGCAGAGACGGCGCACTGAAGTCGACGGGGAAGTACGTGTCAATTTTCCTGCTGTTAGGGAGCCAACATTACTCAAATTTGACCGACATCTCTTACGTTCGAAAGAGCGCACCGTTATCAGACAACGTCCAAGGTACTACCATCAGTTACCGCTTCAACGGGGCGACTAGTATATTCAGTCGAATGAGGGTTCGTAGATTATATCCATCAACGAATGTTCATGCCATCCATTTGACGCTTTATTTGATTTTGTGCCATTGTTTATAGGTACATTTGACGCGGTCTGGCGAGGAAACCACTGCCATCGAGCAGGGCGGTGAAGAACAACGCGAATCATATCCTATGCAAAACCTCGACGAACCTCGACGCGTTGTAGAAGTCTATCCAGCGCGCAGCGACCCGGTAAAGCATAGTAAACACTACACATTGACCTTATCGTTCATTGCTGTTCACAGAGATACTTGGCGGGTAACCTCCCCGACATGACATGGTGGCAGATCATACAAGTTCTATTCTTCTGCAAAGCGATCGAAGACGTTGTGGACGCTGATCGGCAGACGAATACTACAGCCCAGCCAACGACGACAGGAAATGTTAACCAAGCCACTGAGCCTCGTACAGCATGAAATGATTGATCGAAGCCCAGCACATTCTGGTACGTTAGTGTTTTGTACGGGAAGAAACATGCTCACTGAACCACGCATGCCACTTGTGTCGTAGCTGTCAGACTGTTCGCGTTTTTATGAGTTTGCGTTCAAATGTATGGCCTCATATGATTGACGCCTTCATGTACGATACAAACGCGCTTGTCGTGCGCATCCTCAACCACTGGTCGTCGGAGTCATATTTTCGAGAAGGGCGTTTCGGGTACAACGCCATACAGATGTTTCGGTGTCGGCAAATTACTAGGCTATGATAATTATCGAATGTACACGAGTACATGTTTCCACAACATTGCCTTGACGTAGTGTGATATCACAGTTGAAGGAGAACAAGGATTTCATAGACGCGTAAATAACAAACCCGGTACATTAGTATAACTCTACACAGGAAACTACAAAGTAAACCAAGATAAAAGCACACCATACAAAACACAACAAAAGCGGTCCAACGATTCACCACACACTCAATCCACTCTTATAGCATCCTACACCCCGAGGCCAACACTCCAACTAACCATCTCCTCGCTTTCCCACGTGTCCTTCTTCTTCCCATGCGCATCCCGCTGCCACTCGACACGCACGCCAATGGCGGCATCGACGAGAACACGCGCGACGCGCTCGACGTGGATGACGACGCTCGGCGCGCGCTGCAGCGCCTGCTCGGCAAATAGTCCTGTGAGCCCACCGAGGGAGCGCACGGTCTTGCCCGCGATGATACCGCCAGGGCGGAAGACGAGCACGGTAAGGGGATGGGAGGGGATCGGGTTTTGCGGGGTTGTTGATGACGTTGACGTTAAAGAGGTGGTGGAGGTGGTAGGTACGGATGTCGAAGAGGTGGATGTAGACTGCGGAGGTGGTGATTTAGATTGGGAAGACGGCGAGGGCGGTTCCTCGGAGTATGCGGGCGGTTCGTCCGAGATTGGGGGAGGTTCGACGGCCTCGAATGGTTCGACTGATGGTTTCTCCTCCTCTTTGGGAGCAGGCGCAGATGGTGGTTGTGATTCTGGATCTGGAGAAGCGAGTGGTGTAGACAAAGTGTGCGAAGCAAGTTCGAGCAGTTCACGCTCTGTGCGTCCCTGTCGACGTCAACCTTCCTGTCAGCATACCGGGTAATCAGCTTAAGGTGAACGAAATGGGTCAGTACCTTCATATTCCTCGTCTGCGCCTCGACTGTTATCCATCCCTGGTGCGCTTTCCCCGACCGATCCGCAAACTTTCCTGACAGATACACGAACCTGAATGGCTGTGACGCCCTCCCCGACTTGTGTGCCTTCCCCGGATTCCCCACGCTCGCCACCCTCGAAAAGAACCTCGCCGCCCTCATCGTAAACCCATGACACACTCGCTCGAACTCCTTCTCCGTTGCGAAACTGTTCGCCTTCCCGCCGATACACCATATGCACGCAACGGCGTCCGCTAGGCGCTCGCGCAGCTCCAGATGTTGTGGCTCGGTCGAGTCATAGTCCCAGCATGCGCCCAGGTCGTCGCGCTGAATGATGGTGAGCTTGTCGACGATGGCTTTGCGGATAAGGGCCATGTCGGGGGCCTCAATCGAGGGCGCATGCCGTCCGACGACAGTGACCTTGGTGATGCGGTTTTCGCGCAGAGCATCAAGTAGGACATGTTTGCCCGCGAAGCCCGTAGCGCCGATGATAACGACGTGAACCATATGTGAGCCTCTGATAGGGTATCTGGCGATGGTGATAGTAGAGTCTGTGAGTGAAGAAATGAGACGGAATTTGTTTGCTGTGGTTCGAGTTGGGGGAAGGGAAGAGAGGGGCCAATTTATGGGAAGACGCGACCCTTACTGGTCAATCAACACAGCCACGTTCAAGAATAGATAAGCGCCCGCCACAAACCTGCCACTCCGCCACGCAACCTGAAACGGCTTCCCACGGCATGCGTACTACACTCGTCCAGCCTGGCTAGACAATGGCGAGTACATCGGCTCCCCGATCGACATGGTCACCAGTGAGAAGGCCCCCTAAACATGCCCAACACAGCAGTCCAACTGACTCCACGACATCAAGGGCCGTAACACTGAATGACGTGCACCGCCGGCGCTTAGCGCCCATCTCGGTCCTCATCAGCTTCCGTTTGATTAGCGCGACATTCATTTTCCTGTGCGAATACTTCCTTCGTTCAGCCCTGGTATGATGAGCCTTCGTCTGTTTTTACTTTGTGTGTAACACTGACGAGATACCGAGACATCCATTATGTCATATGTGAAGAGTCGCCATGTCGGAAGACGATCAAGAGAATGAAGGGGTTGACTCATCAGTATGGACTAGTCACTGTATCTGTATGCATATTCAGATGTATAACATCATAAGATGAATATTTCAACGTCTGACATTTCTAGTGAAATCGTCAGCTCGCTATACCGCGTCCACCCGCTACGTTCACCGCTGCTTAAGCTGCCGGAGCGCTATAATTCTTCTAAACGCCTTCCTGCCGACACTGTGATAACTACAGCCATAAATACGTGTTTTATCCTTACAGACAGATTAATCAGATATAAGGGAAATATGGAACTTAACAGCAGCAATGGCAACACATGCAATAGAACATATCTTTCCAGCAGGTCAACGACTCGTCGTCGGATGTATTCCCGTCGTTCCGTAAATCCCGGCCGCCCTGTCGATCACCATTTCCTCGATGACCGTCAGGCCCTCCCACATCCCTCGGGCGATTATCAACTGAATGATGCGAAGATGTAGAGATAGATGGCGTTGCGTCTGAGGTGAAGTCGCGAGCCTGTGTAGACTTCCTTCTTGGCTTGCCCAAGGACACAGCCTGATTGCGCTTCGAAAACAAGGTCAGAATCAGAAGTCGGCTTCAAAATTTGACGTACCATTGTGGCTATAGCACTCTTTAAGATACCGGAGTCTGGGAGCTGAAGCCGCAAAAGACGCTTTTGGCGCCTTCCGGGTGTATTTTGGTGAGATGCTGGGGTATCCGATCTACTCGCGAGGTCTTCGCTTCCAGCAAGATTGCTTAGCTCGTGCTCTTCGGAGTGAACTGCCGATGTGGTGGCCGAAAGGATGGAAAAGCCTCTTGATATAAGAGCACCCTCAATCTGCTGCAAAACTTGGTCGGCTGTTGGTCTCTTTGTCTCGTCATATGTACGACACGCTTTGATAATACTCCGAGCATATTGATCGGTATCACCCATACTTCCAATGGCATCGTTGTCTATGATCATACACAAGACTCTGGAAAACAATTCTGTACGGGAGTAAGGGGCATCACCACTATGCACCTATGGACGGGGTTAATAGTAGCAGTCGAAATGAGCAACTTACTCGCCTGATATAGGATACCACCCAGGGCATATATGTCAACAGCTGCTGTCACGTCACTGTCAGCTATCATTATCTCTGGCGCCCAGTACCGCATGTGGGGACCCTCTTCGAGCATGAGAGACTGAAAGACATTATCTCCTATAAGCGCTTGACCGCTACTAGAGATGTGTATGTTTCCCTGAAAATCGCTCCCCTTGAATGAAAACGTCATCCATGCGCGGTTTAAAAGACTTACGCCATTCAGGAATCCATGGAGGACAGGTGGTTTCCGACTATGTAGAAATGCTAAGCCCCGAGTTATGTCGAGTGACTATTCGTGTAAAGCTGAGGATCAGTAATGCGAAAGCAAACGATTGACCGGCCTACCAAGGAGTCTTTATCGTATGCATTGCGACTTCGGATCAGACTATTCAAGCTGAAGTCCCCTATGAATGGCTCAACCAAACCAATAAAGTCCGATTTCTCATAACCAAAATCAGCTTGGATGAAAACGCCCAGCAAGGTTATGACGTTTGGATGGCTTAAGCGAGACCAAACCACGAGGTCCTTTACGCATCCCTATATTTTATATGTTAGCTATTATCGAAGGCACAAATAAGAAGTCAAAAGGGGTACCTTGAATGCCTCGCGTGAATTAGTTTTGCTGGAACACAGCTTCTTGACAGTGACCATACGATCTAGATACTTGGTCTTGTATACTTCCAATCCTGAATATGCGGAAATGATTTCGTTGTATTCTGATACCTCGATGCCTTGAACTAAAAGCTGTCTCGGATAAATCCCAGAAGACTTGGCGAGCTCGAGGAGAGTTTCTCTCAGCAGTTCCCGGAGGTCCTGCTGCGTCCTTAGCCCTTCAAACTGATGGCGTCATCAAAAATCAGTGATCACTACTCCAAGTTACAGAGCGAATTCCATTGACGTACGGAGTATAGAGTGTCTATCACGCTTTGAGCGTCGTCTCCTTGCAGAGACAGTATTCTTTCCTGCCAAATCGTGTCCGCATTTGTCAGCAGCTTTCCAACGTAGAGAGCGAGAGCTTCGAGGTCATTTGTAGGGGAAAAGACATCCGGGCAGGTGCCATGACATGATATCGCTACCGAGTCGGAGTTAGGACGCTCGTTTGGGAGAAGGGAGAGTAGTCGCGAGCGCATGAGCTGATGCTCCAGGACGAGAGACAACGCGTCCTTTTCAGCCCATTCTGTCTGCGCTAAGCTTAATGCATCTAGGGTTCTGAGATTGACAGTGGTTACATAGAATCGCGACCATGAGATGACACACTGTTGCTTACTCTTGATTCTTCTGGCATATCGTTGCGTGCACGACAACGGCAAGAGTGAGCGTCTGGGTGATTTGGTTAGTAGAACACTGTGATCGCAGCATTGGCGGTGCGTACGGGATAAATCTTGATGCCTGATAGTACCCGAGAGACATCCTTGTTCAGCCTCTTGGGGAGACTCGATAGAAAGCTGAGCGAGTCACCAATCAGATAGGATAGAATGATAAAGAGGCTTCATGGGCACTTACGGGCTCGAACGATCGACCAAAAACGTCTTACTATGTTCATCAAACGAGCGATACCGCTCTTTTCGTTGTGTTTCCATTGCGAACTGCCCAGTGGTGGGACTTCGGAGCGCGTCATTGGTGGCTCCATAAGGTTGAGTCATTCCGTCACTCGCCCGAGAGTTTGATGCCGAAGACTTTGACGAAGATGTATAACGTAGGAAGAAAAGACATGTGCTATGCCGCTTGACAGCATAGTTGACGAGGTGCGAAGCGAGCTTGAGCACGTGCTTGAGGTGTGGGCGCCTATGTAAAATTTCCCGGGATGTCCCGAACAACGTCACCGTATGTTAAGTGTCGACTCGGCCGAGTAACTTCAAGGCATGTCTGGCTGACCGAGAAAGTCGCATAATATGATGTCGGTATAATCTCACAGTAAGACGTAGACAACGGTAATGTTACTTACATACGATGTAAATGAAACGACGGTATTGAACCTCGACGAAAGTCAACCTTACTACGGCAACTGTCTCGGAAGGGTCATTTGACGTACGTGGCAAGTTCGGCAGCAATCATCGGCCTTGAGCCCGCGTTGAGCAACCATCACCGTTCGATTCAACAATCCTTTTACGAATGCATCTCCGAATTAAGCAGTTACTGGGTTTTAAGTAATCAAGGTATGAGTTAAATTGATGTCCGATGTACAATAGGAAATAACGAAAGCGAGAAACTAGCAACTTGAGTAATGAAGGGCGATAATCCATAAGGACACTGAAAGACCTAATGTCTGATTCTAGTCAAGACGTCTCACGCGTAGAGGGACATTCACTCCCTTCTCGCCAGCAACGCGAGGCCGGGGTAAGAAAGTCCTCTGGCTCTCGAACTTGGTGTCCGGCCCATCCCTGAGTTCAAATGCAAAGTTTCTGACCAGGACAGACAGGACCGCCTGCGCAAAAGACGTTAGGTTTGGACCTCTGAACACTCTGAAGGGGACTCACCTTGAACTCAGCAACAGCAAACGCCTTGCCCAAGCACATCCTCGACCCATCCGCGAACGTCAGCAGGTGCCTGTGTCCTGACAGATCTTTCGACGCGCCCTTGGCCAAGTTCCCATGGCTGTCGTACCCGTCGAGCCACCGCTCAGGGACAAACTCGCGCGACCTCGGTCCCCAGAACTTGACGGACCGGTTCGCGTATGTGATGGGCACTGTGACGAGCGTGCCCTTGGTGACGGTGACGTGGTCGACGAGTTTGCCCGAGGCGTCGGTAACAGGCTGGGAGAGGGGGATGATATCGTCTTCTCCAGCCTGTATTTCGCGACGTTAGATCATGCGAACGAGAACAGGGAAATATGCCAAGGATGGGGAACTTACCATTCGCGTCGTCTCGAACACGGGCCCATGAAGGCGCAGCACTTCGAGTGCGACGGCGTCAAGGTAGGGAAGCGAGTTGGTTAGCTGGTCGTATGTCGGGTCGGAGTTTGTGAACTGGGATAGTTCTTCTCGGAGCTTTGTTTGAGTACTTTGGTTCTTTGACAACTCGATCAAGGCCCACTGCGTAAACCAGGTCTGAGAATTCAAAGCAAATGAAGCTTCGCGGAAGCTGGACGTACAGTGAGAGCGACTAGAAATGGACAATCAGTCACGAAGTTCAAGAGAGAAGCAAACAGTTAACCACTCACTGGATGTTGTCTCGTAGCCAGCGAATATAAGCAACTTCATCTAGGAAACAGTGACGATTTGAGCCGAGAAGTTTGTTTCAAGTTCGAAGGTAGTACATACCTGATCCAAGACCTCTTGCGAGGACATATGCAGCTCGGCGCTATCATCCTCTGACTTGACTGTACATGTCACCGTCAATGACCGCCTCTCGGTAAAGAAGGGAAACTGCTCACTCAGCAGCTCAATAATCGACCTCTCACTTCCTCCTTTCGCTCCCGCAGCCTTCTCTTCCCTCGTGCGCTGCAACACCGGCACAGCGCCTTCACCCATCGTCGAGTTCAGCTTCTTAACCATGCCCCGGCGCTTACTCGGAAACTTCACGATCCATGGGATTACGAGGGACAACAGAAATCGGTAGTTGCGGGGCGGCGATTCGACGTTCATCCGGTCGAACCCCTCCGAGACGCTCGAGTGTTTCCCAAGCAGAGTCCCGAAGTCATGGGCGAAGCCAGCGATGCCGATTGTATCTAGTCTACGGTAAGATCGGAATCAGGTTTCAGTAGACACTGCGGAGAGAGGAAGAGGATACGTACGAGACATTGCTCATCCTGTGATCGAGCCGGCTGGGCGTCAGTTTCGTAAGGGGAATAGATCGCGAACCGTACTCACCAGCCTTGCACCTCTATGACTGCGCCATTGTTTTCGGAGCTGTTTTCTATGATGCTGTTCCACGCATCCACACACTAGTATTAAGTCACTGTGAGCAAATTACGTGCAGAGCGAGTCACATGGAGCGACCTTGTAGCCCGAGTCAGTGAATACTGATGTCAATTTGCGGATCGCTGAGTTGCTAAAGGCGGGTGTCAAAGCCTTCCTTTGTCTATCGGGGGCGGTCTCTCAGAAATTACGTCTTCGTATCCAAAAACATCTACATACCTCTTGTGTGCGTCTCCTTGGGCCCACAGCAGATTTCGTCCGGCCTGTGTAGTACAGGGCAAATTAGCTATTGATTGCCTCTACAGCAGCTAGATTGAGAAAGATCACTCACCAATTCCTCAATCATGAACAAAGCTCCCGGCGTCCTCACATACGTTGTTGTGTCCTTCGCATAGAAATGCGAGATCGCTCGCGGATCGCACAAGACGACACGGTGCGTGCCCAGTGTGGATGGGATTTGGTACACAGAACCATACGCCTGCTCCCACTCCTCGTAGAGCGCGCTCGAATCCGGGGCGCGCAGGACCTCATCACCCACACCGAAGAACCAGTTCTCACTAGGAGGGCCACGCAGCTTGGTCGCCGTGAAGCGGCGTTTCGCGGCGCGGGCGAGACGAAGGAGGATGAAGACACTGAGCGCTGCGAGGGCGGCGTCTGTGGGCTTTGTGTGAAGGAGGGCGGTGATGGTTTCGGGCCTGATGTAGGGAGAAAGGGAAGATACGATAGTTTCTGTTACGTTGGCCATGGAAAACAAGATGAAGGCAGGGGCGGAATGAGGTTGAATGTATTTGAGTGAACTTGAACGACGCCAGCCCACATATGTGGCTTCTTATATGTGTGTGGTGCTCGTGAGGCGTGACGTCTTTGTCGAACTCCCTGCGTCATGCTTCCCACCATTTGAGAAAGACCCGAACCCACCTCCCGATAATGCTGGGCGAGCGATCGAAAATGCACGGTCGGTCGGTGTCTGTGAAAGCTGGCCGTTGTTCTTGTGCAACATTCGGTGCACCTTGAGCGGAAATGCGGGTTCAAAGGCCCGTCAACGTCATCAGGACTATGTCAAAGACGCCGAATTCGCCGTCGTTGGTCCCGGGCCGACGGGCGGCCTACTTTGGGCCGGATTTATCCGAGGCCGGAGTTTACCGCTGCTTGGCGCGGCAGGTTTGCGGGATGGTCACCAACTTGTAAGTTACCAGCCTTTCTCCCAGTCAAGTTCCCAGTCTGCTGAGCAACAGATCATCGTTTTCTGCCATGATAAATCCATGCATTTCCCCGAAAGAGAGTCACAGTTAGGGGCGGGTTGACATGCTTCATGGACATCAACGTCAGGCTTTTGTGGTTTGACACTCACTGGCACAAGGGTGTACATCTCCTGGAAGCAAACGTTCTTGGCCAATGCATTGCTCTCGTGAAACAGCGGTACAAGATCAAGCGCCGAAGAACAGTAGCAGTTCTCCGTAATCTATGTCGTGCAGGCGAACGTGGCTGTCGACCAAGTAGTGTTCCACCATCAGTCGAGCTCAGAGGCTGGACCATGTCACGGATGGGCAAGGCATGGAAGCCGAGAATGTGAGTTTTTCGAAACTAGGAGATATGAAAGGTCACGATGGCGTATTTATTTGAAGTTCAGCCAAACGGACTAGCTCGCAAAGCTTGACATCGTGCAGGGAAGAGCCCAAGAAAAGTCTGGGGTGGGCGTCTTTCTAGATCGGTTGTGACAGTCAGGGGTTAATGCTGCATGACCTTCCCTTTCCTCGACACCTTTTAGCTAGTCGCTAGCTAAGCTCTTTAATAGAGGCGTCTACCTACAATTCATGGTGTCTGGGAAGCAAAGAGTGCCGAGTAAAGGTGCATTCATCCTTTATCGATCCGAATTCTCTGTCGCTCTTTCAACATGTACTTATATTTGGGCTACGTATCCTCGCACCCCAGAACCGTTTCCTTCACTGCTCCCAGCGTCTGGATCAGTGTAGCTTGCACAGTTTATTCAAGCTCGCACACGTACTCGCACCCGACATGTCAGGAGGTGTTTGGCGACCGGAAGATGACCACACTGTCAGGCCTCCGCTTGAACCGGGCGACCCCTATCGACCCGACATCCTCAAGGTCATCGAAGCCAAAATCGACGACATGAGCCAAGATCTACGAGAGCTTAGTATCAAGATACACGGTACGTATTCCCCCCTGAAAGTGCTCAAGACATTATCTTTGATTTGCTCTGCCATATAGAGTGCCCCGAGCTTATGTACGAGGAGGTGTACGTCCCCCCATCCTACTGTTAGCTCTCGTGTCTCAATCTCACTTCATCCCATCACAGCGAAGCCCACAAGGCCTATACATGCTTTATGAGAAACCAGGGATGGGACGTCCGCGACGTCGACGGTCTTCCCACCGCCTGGATTGCCTCCTTTGAGTGCGGAAACGGTGGGCGCACGCTTGGAGTTAACTCCGAGATGGACGCGCTGCCCGACATCGGCCATGCATGTGGCCACAACCTCATCGGCGTCGCCGGCGTTGCAATTGCGTGCGCTGTGCGCGCGGCCATGGAGCAGATGAGCATCCCTGGAAAGGTGGTGTTGCTTGGGACTCCTGGTGTGTGCACTCTTCACATTCGCGTTCTAACCGGTACCTGACGTCATCCTTTTTCGTGGTACAGCTGAGGAAGGGGGGTTGGGAAAGCTCAGGATGCTTGAGAAGGGCCTATACGAGGGCATGGATGCCTGTGTAATGGTGCACCCCGCTCCCGGGCCCATCCACTCTGTCAGCTTGAGTGGCTCGCTCGCGGCTGTAGTGTATGAGGTCACCTATAAGGGTCATCCGTACGTCCTTCTCAAACGATGGGTGCTCACGCTAATTCGACCCTGTGTGCATCGCGTAGCGCGCACGCAGCGTTGAGCCCCTGGGAAGGCAAAACGCTCTCGACGCAGCGGTGCTCGCTTACAACGCCATCGCCGTTCTTCGTCAGCAAACCAAACCTACGCATCGTATCCATGGCGTGTTTGGGGGGAAATGGACTGGGAACAGTGCGTCACTTCACAAAACACAGCCTAGCGTCCTACCTGACATTGGTGCAGTCATCCCCGACAACGCGGCACTAACGTACGTTCCCTGAAACGTGAATGCCCTCTCCATGCTTATAACTATCTGTGTCGACAGCTGGGTTATTCGTGCTCCAACCATAGCTGAGGCAAGAGAGTCCGGGATTCGTGTACGCGCCTGCTTCGAGTAAGGTCCAGCTTGCGAACATCAAACCCGTCCATGCTGATTTTGTTATAGAGCCGCAGCTACTGCAACAGGCTGCAAAGTGACAATCGGCGACCCCCAAGAAGTATACGAGCTTCGACAGAATTCTGCACTCGGCGAAGAGCTGCGTGATGTCGTCCGTAAGCGGTACGGTGACATTGACTACGAGTGGGGGATAAGTAGCGCTTCCACCGATTTTGTGAGTTTCTCTCCTGAATAGTTACTTATTTGAGCTAACAGTGGTATTCTACAGGGATTTGTTTCGTACGGTCAGTAGCAGCTCACCCTGTCGTCCACTGTCTGCCTGCAGAGGTGAATAAGAACAAATGACAGATTTACCTTCGTTGCACCCTGGATATTGTAAGCTCCTTGCGACGCTCGTCTCCCCCCTCTCATGTTCTTGACTCATCGAATCCCCCACAGCAATTCCTACCATACCCGACGGCGGCAACCACACGCTGGGATTCACAGACGCAGCAAAAACAAAGGTCACACATGATGCAACAATGGTCGTGTCCAAGGCGCTTGCTGCCGTCGGAACGCGGGTGCTAGTCGACGAGGAGTTTGCCCAGAAGGTAAAGTCGACTTTTGGCATCGGTGCTCAGTAGTGTATCTAACACGTTTCGTCGTTTAAGGTGAAGGATGCGTTTGAGGAGGATAAGAAGAGGAGGGGTACATGAGCAAATTTCAGGAAACAATCGTTCTACTAAGCCTATCTCCATGTTGTACGATAGTCCCGGTCTACGAATAAGATGTCCATGAGCATCATCTTACTTTGTTAGCTTTTCGTGTCCATTGGCCCCCGTTTGGTCTTCGCGTTCAGTTTGCAGTTTGTCAGGTGTACCAAGACGGTGTCTTTCCACTTTATAAACGTTATACTCCTCAACTTTTACTATCACACTGGATTCTTGTCACATGCTCTCCAGCATCCGTAAGATGTGTGTATTCATCGAATCAAGGACAAAGCAATAACAGAGCTATAACTGCTCAGCACAGTAAGAGGTATGTAGTAATTTTGGTGGACTCGCAGGAGCCATAAGTTATTATCCAGTGGCACTTTGTCGTATTTGCCAGTTCATATCCACCAGCAAGGTGTCTTTACATCTATGTCATCGCCGTCAGAAAAGCAGGTCAAGCCCAGATGAAGGGTATACTCACGAGCCACGCCCACAACCTCTCGACCCAGTTCTTCGGAGGTGGTTCTTCAACGCTATCGGAGAATGTCCTATTAGCATTCGTGATCTACATACATAGAAATGAGACACCCACTCGAGAGCGTCAATCTCGGCCAAGCCGCTGACAAAGTCCATGTCCATCGCGTGGATGAACTTGGTTTTCCGAATGAGTTTACACCCAATCCACAGGATGGGGAGCGCAACGACAGGCAAGTAAGTGGTGATAAACGTGGGCGTATCCCAGCTATCACGGAGGAAGACCTGGTAACCGCTGAACTATATTCACCGTCCCATGTCAGAATCGAAGACGCTGAGAGGAGAAAAACACAAAACGCACAAACAAACACAGTCCCGTCCCAATAACAACCCACCACCCTGCATACGGCTGCAGCTTGCTGCGATACACAAGCTTGCTCTCGTCGATACCCTGTGCCCGGAACCCCTTCCTGAACCTCAGATACGTGATGCCGATCGCGCACCAGCTCCACGTGTTGGCAGTGCCCGTGAACGAGGAGAGCCAGGTGAAGACTTCGCCGGACGCGGAGCTGACGCTCATATACGCGAGGAGCGCGAAGCACGCGCAGAACGACACCGCGACGTACGGGAAGCCGCCGCGGATGGTACGCGCGAAAACCTTGGGCGCGTTGCCGGCGGTGGCCATGCCATCTGCGCGGTTGTTTGTTGGCTTGTTGAAAGTGAGAAATGGGAAATATCAAGACATACAGAGACCACGAGAGGAGAGGTAGAGATCGCTAGATGCGGCTGACCAGGCAGCTGTGAGGAGAGCGGCGTTGATGACCTACATAAGAATACATTTGCATGAGTGGTAGGCACCGATGGTGAGCTCATTATAGGGCACTCACAGATGTCAGTCCTTTAATACCTGCATTGTTGATAGCAATGACGAAAGGAGAGGCGGACGCGTTAGAGGCGCTCAAGTTCAGACCCGGGTTATCAAATGGGACGAGCAAGCCCATGATGGTGACGCCGCCGATGTAGAAAACCAAGATACGGAAGTACACCCGTTGAATCGCCTTGGGCAAGTTACGACGTGGGTTCTTTGTTTCCGCTGCAGCCATCTGCGGTGCCAATGCACATAGTCTTTTGTCAGACCTTACTTTTTTAGCAACGGGAGGAGGAACAATGTTTACCGAGACCGATTCAGTGCCAGCGTATGAGTACGCGGCCTGAATGCAGACGCGTGACCAGCCGATGAAGCGTCCCGTGTTGCCCTGGATGCCGTTGTACTGCACGAACGGCCCAGGGTTCTTCCAGTACCGGAAACCTATGCGGTCGTGCGTCGGTCCACCACCGAGGTCGAGTACAATGCCGAGGATAATGAGGACGACGATGGTGATGACCTTGATGGACCTGAAGTTGCAATATGTTTGGGATCAAGGGATAAGAAGACTGTGACCAGACAAGAATAGGAGGTACACTGACGAGAAGATGAACTCGCTCTCGCCGTACACGCCGACGCCGCTCATGTTAATTGCGATTGCCACGGCGAGGCACACGGTGATCCATACGGCATTGTTCACGCCAGGATGCCAGAAGTCAATCAGCGTTGCAGCCGCAGACAATTCGGCTGAAACGGATATGAACGATCAGCCTCTCAAAACCCAAATCAAGGAACGATGGACGCCCTTACCGGGCAGCGCGAGCTTGATGTACAAATGCGATTAGCCAGAAATGAGCACCTCGTGGTTTGATTTCCATGGCGCGAAGATGAAGCAGCGTACCGTCCAAGTATACATCCAGCACCACCCATACGCAAAGCCCAGTGCAGGGTCCACAAAGCGTTCTGCGAGGTTGACAGGCCCACCAGCAATGGGAAGAAGCGTTATCATCTCTCCTACCGAGATCTGCATACATTCCAAGGTTTAGCGATGAAGCAACATGGTGAAAGGGGAACTTACCATGACGCAGTAGACAATGGTACCAGTGAAAATGTAACCAAGAAGGGCGCCGACCGGGCCAGCATCCCGCAAGGCCGTTGCGCTACCAAGGAACAGACCAGTTCCAAGGACGCCTCCAATACTATACATAGCCAGCATCAGACGTTAACACCCTCATAGTGTAGTAACCTGCTTATAAGAACGTACCTGATCATGGCAACATGTCGATTCTTCAGCTCACGGCTCAACTGCAGCTGCTTGGTCACGGTCCCCTGCTCCTTCGGGTCGAAGTCGTCCCCTTTCTCGAGCGAGTGCGCATTGTCCATCCGCTCCGACGAGACTGAAGCGGTTTTGGAGTCCATTCCGGACTAGAAGAAGGTGGGGTTTCGTGGTCGCGCTGGAGGGAGAGAAAAAACCGGGATCGTGGTGCAATTTAAGAGTCATGAACTGCTTGAGTTCGGTCTGGGCAGGGCGAATGGCACCGTGGGTCGGCACGCGATCACCGTAGCGTTCGACGCAAGAGCGCAGGAGCACATGGAATGGGTGCATCAGTGACTTCAAATGGTGCGCCGGGCCCGCAGGAGATACTGGGTGGATTGTCTAGGCGAAGGAAGCGAATGTATTACGGTTCTTGCGCAATAGCCGATCTCGCCGCTCTTGCCGCGCGTCGCCGGGGAGAGAGGCAGCACGGGGAGCCGTAAAGACTCCAATCGATGGTAGAGCGCCGGCATGGACAATGCCATCATCTGAGCCCGCAATGAGGAACAGAAGTTATGTTATGAACAACGAGCTGGTCGTGTCCCCTGCTGTATCGCGAGTTTGGTGGAGGAATGACAGAGACTGAGCAAGACCGAGTTGGAGAAAGGACGCGATCTGGCTATCCCACGGTCAGCACAGCCACGTTCTTACGACGTTGGTTTCCTGCAAGTTGCCTCAGACGTGGAGCCGATTCAATTGAGTTCCTCGTTATGAGCAATTTCTGATGCTCAACTCGCGGGGGGGAAGTCACTATTGTTCAGGCGTTCTCCCTCAAGACAGACAGGAAATTATCACGCGTTCGTTCCCACCGGTCAGCCCATGAATCAAATCCACCGTATCCAGTGGTGAAAACACACCACAGTCATAGTTGTTATACAGCAGATTCAACGAGATTTATTGAGATAAAAGTCAAACAGTGTGTCTTGTACCAGCAGCCGTCCTCGCCATTAGGACACTTATTCAACTCTGCGTCCCACTCGTATTAACTACTAGTTTATTCCATGCACCACTTCAGTATTCCTTTTAACCAGAAGTGAGCATATTAAACCATGAGCCGCCCGGCCCTATTGCTGATCTTTGGATTTGGAACAGATGGGTATGCACAAGCAATACGTGATGTACTCGCACATAGTTCCTTCGCCGTCCAAGCTCTCTGTGCTGTTGGCTGGTACCTGAGCTGGTTGGGGAAGTACACGCATAGGTTCCGCTTGAGTGGGTTGATTGACGGTTGAGGGTTCATTGTTCCGTGCAGACGAATTTGAGGAGCTTGTGTCGGTACTTGTTACGGAGGCATTGTCGCCCGAGGGTCGAGATCTTCCTGTGCAGAAGGGAGACATGGACAAGTGGGCGTGTGTAGGTTTGTTGCGAGTTTATAAATGTGTAACGTATATGAGCGAAGCAGAGTGCCCGGGAACGCTGTAGAGGGGATTGATGACTGGTCCTGATGAGAAGCGGCGGTGGAATCGATGTAGAAATACGACGAGAGAGAAGGCTATTTATATGGCAAAAGACGTGGGTAGGCCAATGGAGCGACAGTGGAGTGAACAGGGCCATAAACAAAGGGGAGACGACGACAGTCCTGACAATCCAAGCGCTTGACGGCAAATTAATCAAAAATGCACAAAACAGGAAAAACAAAAGTTCGAACAAAAGCAATATCACAGACAAGAACGGCTGGAAAAGGGTCGTCGCAAACAAATCAACAGACCTTGGACGGACCCTGAGTAGACATGATCGGAGCCTCGCTGCCGAACCAATCGCGGCAGGAAGCTGCGCTGCGTGCTTTAGGCCAGGTACAGATCCTCCGAGCGTCCCCGATAATACGCATCCACCCCGGTCCAATCACCGAGCATCCGCGTTTTCTACCTCAGGGACACAACTTCGTCTCTATGCGCGATGACAGCACAGCTGGTCGATTTTCCAATTAGCCGTTGGATAGCCCTGATTAGCTTGAGCGCATCCCTGACAATCTTTGTCTGCCCGTGAGTGGAGCAGGATTCTTTCTTCCGGCGAAAATGAAGGGAAGACCAATTGTAAGAGCAGAGCACGTCCCGAATTGAATGGCGGCTGTACTCTGAACTTGCACGGTCCGAGTCAGACGATGATACACGTGCACCGTGTATGGTCTACAGTGATGGTGTCTCAGCCAGGCAATCTGCCGGGCTCGCGCCTTCCGCTACGTTCCGCTTTGAATGCCATGTCAATTCCAGACTCCTAACCGGTCGGTCCGATGTCACATGACCCGGCTGCTGAGGAGTTGCCTTTTTTGTACGAAGTACAAGGTCTGACATCTGACCGACTGGCAACAAATCCGGTTTGGCTTTGTTTGTCCCGCCGTGTCCTGCCGACCAAACATCGTCGACGTCGTCTTAGACATAATTGGCACAGGGCCGAGTCGGGGGCGTCGGTCATTTACGCTCGCTTAGAATAAAATAGCCCTGTTGATTGCATTATAGTAGTAATTATTAGTCAAATAAATAAGTGTATAGGCTTGATGCGTCAGGCTACCGCGACACGACACATGCTCCGCGCGTTTGCGAACAGGTTTGCACGAGCTTCTTGGAGCTCCGCTTCTTCGGTACGAGCAAGTTTTTCAACGAGCTGGCTGGCAGTCAGGTTGATAGCTTTGAGGGTTTTTAACCTCTGTGCTGAGGTGGTCAGGAACATCCACAGCTCTCACAGGTAAGTGCCCGTCCTTTCAGTCCATATATCCACTGCAGCATGCTAACTAATACGTAGCCTGTAATGTGTCTACTGCATGTTAAGACCAGGTATGAGGGCATCAAGCGACGCGTGGTAGACACGCGCACTGCGTTTGCGCGCCCATTTCCCTAGCATTAGACTTGTAGCTCACTCCTTATTAATACAAGCCCCTTTACCCCTAAGCAAGTGTAAGCGAGAGCCGCTCCCGACGCCCCCGACTCGGCCCTGTGCCGATTACGTCTAAGACGACGTCGACGATGTTTGGTCGGCAGGACACGGCGGGACAAATAAAGCCAAACCGGATTTGTTGCCAGTCGGTCAGATGTCAGACCTTGTACTTCGTACAAAAAAGGCAACTCCTCGGCAGCCGGGTCATGTGACATCGGACCGACCGGTTAGGAGTCTGTGTCAATTCCCGCTACCGGAGGTAGTGGGTCTTAGATTAACTTCGTGTTACCGAGTCGCCCGCCAAAAACTGGCATTTGCGCCAATCACGTGATATTTGGTGCTCCGCTTGAAATACCGTGCACACTTATTACCATTTCAATTTACTTTTGAACCTCAGATATCCGTCGACGCATTAATGAATTATTTGCACTCATCTTATCTTCACATCGTATGTATTGCTAACAATGATTGAATTCGACTCGACGCGAGGGCCAGACACGTATATACTTTATCTCTCCTCCCTGACCTCGATCATGACCCATTTACGGGTCTCCATGCTGACACCAGCTGATATACCAGGCGCTGGAAAGCCGTGCAGGGCCTGGTACAAAGTCTACGGCGACATATCCGATTGCCCCATCACTCCAACCCGGACACCAGTATACCACATTTTGGGTGACTTCAATTGATATGCGCAATCTAATTGTGATCCTTTCTTTATCCACGAACCACTTACATGTTGACTGGTCATTATGCCACTTGAAATTGGCTTCTAGAATAATGAATGCCCCCAAGCCGAGTGCTTAGGTCTTTACTAACATAACAGTCAACTGTCACTATCAGGATCTTGACCCATCTAAGTTGCACATACTAGTTTGGCATGTTAGTAATGTTACACTCAAGGGCCCTGCACGCCCAACACTGTAAATGATGTAGCTGCATCTCACTTCTTTGCAATGAAGACTGCCATTACACGGTAGCGGGCCATGCTGCGCACCGCGCGGCGCTACTCTACTAATACTATGTTTGTTGCAAGAATTCGAAACCACACAAGAATGCCATAATCAGGGGAGACCACGTGTTAGCATGATGTGGGTTTTTTTATTAGTGGTTTAGGGCTCGTCCCTGTGCACTACTGTGCTGTATTCTCGCGTAGGACTGTCCGCCATAGGGCTAAGCCCTCTTGGACATTAATATGAATCATCAAATCAAATCAATCAGGGGAGACATCACTCCAGATGGGTGGTAATCGATATCGCTTGAGCCATGCAAACCGCGCGTACGGTGCGAATCGAAACCCTTTCAGACTCTTGTTCCATCGCGCCCATTTCTCTTCGAGCACGTCTCGTATGACTCTGCAAAGTCATTTGACGGAAGAAATTGGTTTCAGCGAAGTACAAGAGGATGTGTGCAGAATGGAGGCTGACCTAGAAGCGGCAGAGGGCACTGATTGTCCTGTTCAGGAGCCCATTAGAGGTGCCATCTGGGGCGTTGGTTGATACGGAAGTGTTCTTCAGGGGGCGTAGTATTCAGAACATGGTGATCTCCAAGAACCAAAATGGCACATACGTCTTCGTGATATCCTCGAGTCTTAGCATGATCCCGGAGCTGAGAGACAATCCGATAGAACCAAAGCTCAATCTCCTTGCATTTAAATGGCCCAGTTCAGGTAACTTCATCGTTTATGATTAACGGGTAGACTTCATGCTCCGATAATTGCAAGTCGTGGTGAGTGTTGTTAGCGGTCGTTGGTATTCCATGGCATTAGAAGTTAATCAGAACCTCCACTTGCAATATGAGCGCGCTATCTGCAGAGTCCCGAGCGGTCTGAGCAAATTCTTATGACCCTGTGGTGGTCCCAAGGTCGTTTGATGCACCGTTGTGTCCCATACGCGAGCAGCTAGGTCATACGGAGGGGAGACCAAAAATTGGTCCATTCGGTCATGATCGATCATGACCGAATCGACCAAATTTTAAAGACCGAACGGACAGGCAATATGTACAAATACCATGTGACTAACTAGCGATCGAGCTGGCGAGCTCCTAACTACTGCGCGAGCCGACCCGACTCGCCTCCCGCGAGCTAAGTGCCAACGCACTGCGCGAAACGCGATCGCGCGAATACAGATCGTGTTTCTTCCGACAAGCGCAAGCTCCCCGGCCAAAGGGAGCCCGGAAATTACATCTGTACGTAGGTAGAGATTATGCCCCAAAGGACGAGTCAGTAGCATAGTAAAGAGGGCACGAGATGAGTACGAAGTGAATACGAAGCTGAAAAAAATGAGAATGAAAAGTGTTACCAACGAAAGCGGCCATACTGTAGATTTTCGACCACAAGTTCACGGTGGCGTGGGAAAGTCGCGTCTCGGAGCTATTACCATAACCGGATGTCCCCCCCTTTTGGTTCAGAGGGCTGGACCATGGGGGGACGCTAAGTTCATACCGGCCCTGAACGTTTGAACTGGACCTGTCGCCCCGTTCGAAGCCAAGCCTCGAGGTCACAAGTGCTATGTCACCGGCGGCAAACCAGGTACGTTTCCTTCATCTCGGTGATATCTCGGTTAACTCTAAAAGGCAGACTGTGTCGCCTTGTCCGGTACGCACGATCATCGATGTCATCCTCAGTGAAAACGTTTTGATTTTTCTCTGATTTCTTGCTGCCTCTCTCGCTGCTGGCCGGCCTGTTTATTCAGACTCTGCAAGACCTCTGCACGTTTTCAAGGACGTGTTTACCTCAAGGCCGATGTCTCGCGTTCAGCTGACTCAGTCAACCTGGTAAGCTCACCCTTCCCTCTCCTCGTCTCACTCACCCATACATGGACCCCCTGCTCAGGAGATGCATAAATACAGCTGAGGTTCGTCGCAAAACCTCAGCCCACTCTAGACTGTCTCTCACTTCACCTAGATCTCGCTCTCGCCATCATTTTATCCACCCACACCTTAATTCTTTCACTATCTCTAGCCCCCCCCTGTCTTTCCATTGTCTACTTACTCGTTTCCTAATCCACCTTCCCTAATGGCAGCTCTCGCCGGTTTTCTTTCTAACTTCAACATTCCAACTCCGTACGACCGCGTCATCCCGAGGCGTGCTCTCCCAGTCCTCGATTTTCTCGAGTGGCCATTCCCGGACGCGCACTTTGCGGAAGAGTACGACGATCTCTCGCCGTTCTTCTCCACCTCCCCGCCTGAGCTCGGCCCGTACGAGCTTCAGCTCATCCCAATCCCCGATTTCGGCCACCTCTGCACCCGCTCCAACCTCGCCCAGCAATGGTTACGCGGCATGCGTTCCATCTGCATCAAGGTTGATGGCGTGCTCCGCCATTTGCCATTCTGGCATGGTCATTACTGGTCTCTCGCGTACCCAGCCGTTGTTGCGCAACGCAAGTGGTCTCGCGCTCATGCCTGGGCTCACAAGCATCTCCACATGAGCCCCGCCCCTACTTCGTTCGCGCACATCCCCGCCGCTGTCGACAAGTTCTACAAGATCATCGGCTGGAACTGCCCTCTCGACGGGACTTCTCTCCATTCCCTGCAGCTCGCCGACCTCTTCTCGGATGAGTACCTACCTGGCGATCTTATCGACGCGTGCATGGCGATGATCCGCGGCTGGGCGTCAAGATCTCCAACCAGCCGCAACGTCCTCATTGATTCCCTCAACTTTCAGATTCCCTTTTCAGATCAGATCCGCCCTCTGGTGGAGTGGGACCAGTTTGATAGTGGGGAGGCCGGGCACCTGACTCATCTTCGCAACGTTGCAGATCGGCTGCGCAGCCGCGATTTCGATGGCATCATCCACCCTTTCCACGACCATCGAAACGAGCACTTCGTGGCAGTGTTCTTCGACACGCGCACCGGCCAGCTCAGCGTCGGTAATTCACTTCGCCCCTTGCCCAGAGCCCCCATCCCACATCACGATCTCACTGGCTATTGCGAGTTTGCCCGCAAGCTCGACCTTGACTTACAGCACACCATCGGAACGATCCCACACTCCATACAATACGACACCTTCTCGTGCGGTATCGTCACGCTCAACACAATCGAGCGATTTGTCTTCCCTGCTGTTCGCCCGTGGTCAAGCAGCACCAGGTATCTAGAGCGTGTCGAGTACGCCCTCCTTCTGGCAACACAATTGGGGACTCAGTTCGATCTTGTAAGTCATCATTCCGATCTTTTTCTATCATTATCAGATCACTAACTCATTTTCTAGTCTGACCTTGGCCTCGACAATGAGCTCGTGCTCCAGCGACACAACGGAGCACGGCTCTACTTTGATCTCCCCACCAGCCCGGACACCAACACTGAGATCGATGAGTCGAAGGACGGCGACTTGGCAAGCATCAGCAGCGAGTCGGATAGCAGCAGTGACTCATCTGACGACGACTCAGACGCCCTCCAACCTCCTGTTCGACCCTTGAAGCCCCTACCCTCTCGCCCCTCGTTCTCCCAGCTCAACCTCGACGCATTCTTCCCGAGGACTTCTCGCAATGAGCTGGAGGCTGAGCGCCTACGCACCAAACCTGATCGCGAGGCTGAGCAACTGGAAAACGCAGAGAGAGCCAGGTGCGAAGCGTCACTCAGGGCCCTGGGGGCCAAGGAGCGCATGAAAGAGAAGGCGAGGCAAAAGAAGATGCGCTATCGGCAGCGCAGGAGGGCTAGAGAGGTGCGTAATTATCTTGATTTTCCTGTGCTCTATCGCTGACCAGATTTACAGGCTTCATCTCATTCAAGCAGTACCTCTATCATCTCCAGCACACAGCTCTCCTCGCCCTCACCCTCGTCTGCATCCATTGCCCTCCCCATCCCTTCCGCCGAGATTTCGCGCCCCCATCGGCAGTTCAGCAAACTGGCAAGATCGGACCGAGATTCACGTGGACGCAAGCGCACGCGTGAAGTCCTGGAGGCGGAGCGGTTCAACTGGACCCACCCTATCCTTTTCCAACAAATCGACTGCGCAGCTCAGGCCGTTGGCTGGTCTCCCACTGCTATTGTTCGCTACCTCCACCTCAACAACCCTAAGCAGTTCTCGAAGCTCACGTCTCAAGTTGTGGGTCGGTGGATCGACCGAGCTCCCGGTTGTCTGCCTCGCTGGAAAGACGTCATCGTGATGCGCGTCTCGGTGGGATACAGGCCCCAGAGTTCATCCACCAGGAGCGGTATCTTGGTACGTGTTTTTTGTTATCTTATCTTGGCAATTGCTAACCTTATCGTTTTTTTAGGAATTTTATCCCGATCTCGTCGCAGCGATCGTTGATCAGCTGCGCTATCTTCGAGCCAGCGGCGTTGCTGTGACGGTCACCTCCATTCGCGCCCTGATTCTCGCTCGCATCACCCACCATGCCCCACAGCTTCTCCGCACGATCGCCCCCGATAAGAAACCCTTCCTATGCTCCAAATCATTCGTCCGCAAATTTGTCTACGAGAAGCTCAAATGGGTCATCCGATCATCGACCCGTGCAGCCCAGAAGACCCCCAGTAACGCAGAGGAACAGATCTACGAGCTGTTCCTCCGCCTCGCTTTCTGGTTCCGTGACACCGACACCCGCCATCCTTCTCTCATGATCAACTTCGACCAGACACAAGTCATCATGGCCGACACCAGCGCGAACACTTTCGACGTCGAGGGCTCAAGACAAGTCTCCGTCCTCGGGAAGGAGGAGAAGCGTGCCTTCACGGCGGTGGTGGGCGTGTCGGCGTCGGGCGATGTGCTCCCGACGCAATTTGTCTTCAAAGGAGCCACCGAGCGCTCTGCACCTTCTTCGACCGCACGAGGCCGAGATGAAGCCAACAACCTGGGCTTTCTCTATTCGTTGAACCCCCTCACGTACTGGTCTGACTTTTCGACGATGGAACTTTATTTTGCCAAGATCATTGTCCCTTACTTCTCCCGACAGAAACAGCTCCTGGGCTACCCAGATGATCAGGAGTGCATCGTGCTCCTTGATTGTTGGTCAGTCCATCGGAGCAAGGCTTTTCGTGCCCTCATCCGACGTCGCTGGCCTTGGATCCAGCTTCGATTCATCCCCGGAGGCACCACCGGCATCTGTCAACCTTGTGACGTCGGTGTCCAGCGTCCATACAAACTTGCAATTAAGAAGGCTCAGCTTCAAGACACTGTCGACGAGGCCCTCAACCATCTCGCCAACAACCCCGATCCCTCCTCATTCACGATCGACTCACGCGTTGGCACGCTCAGGGATCGTTCAGTTTCGTGGGGTGTTGAAGCCTATCACGCGATTGATCACCCCGAGCTTATCAAACAAGTAAGCTTCAATCTTCGTCAACCTCATTCTGTACACTAACGATTTCTAACAGGCATTTGCTCGTTGCTCGGTTCGGGGAGGTTTTAACCTTTCTTTTGAATCTCTGACTGATCCGGCCACTCGCAAGCATCTTCGCGAGCTACCCCGCACGGCCCCTGACCTCTACAAGCGCCTCTCCGAGTCTGTCATCGATGACGAGGCGCTTGAGGTCGAGGCACCTCAATCCGACGACGACGTCTCTCCCAAGGACGTCAACCCTTTCGAAGAGGACGAGGAGCACGATGACGACGAAACCTGGATGGAGCCCGCCGATCTCATGTCGCGGATCCTCCATCCGGGCAATGTCAACATCTCTGCCGCCTCGGTCTCAACTCCCGGCATGGCAGATGATCTCGACGTGGACTTAGATGTCTTACAGGTCCCTGGCACCGAGTATTTGGGTCGAGGGAAGCGCCAGCGAGTCTCTTCGAAGCGTTATGATGAGTTCTTAGGTCATTAGAATACATTGTAGCGCTTTTTCTTAGGTAATTCATCAATTCTACATCATATTTCGCGTTCTACCAAATGTCTACCCTTTTAAGTTCATGACCCCTCCACGAGGGTGGACTGTCCACCCCCGAAAGTTCAGTTCAGAGGGGGGGGTGGACAGTGGACTGAACTTGTGGTCGAAAATCTACAGTATACACATGACTACTGCTCCAGGTAAGGGATACGAATGTGGTTCTCCCCGTTATGAAGGACCACCGCCGAGTCTGGGGTGCTTGAATCGACCGTGAACGCTCGGTATAGCTTGAATAATACTCGGCCCTCGACGACGATGGTACGAGACGCTACCATGTTCGCGAAGGCCTCGGCCTCGAGCACCTCGCTCTCGCCCGACGAACGCACAAAGGTGCGCTCGTACACTTGCTGGACGGTTTTGAGGAACGTCGAAGGATGGAAATACTCGCCATACGAGAAAATGCCATGGGGCTGAGGCCATGGCGGCAGTTCTTCGTCATCTTTGCGGATCTGACGTACTCCGTCACCGCAGACTCCCTTCTTGTGATTGCCGGTCGCGCTCAGCCTCCCGGGGTACATGAGCGTCAGGCACCGGCTGCAGGTCGGCGCCTTTCGAGGTTTCTGAAGATATATCAGTTAAATGGTAATAATAAGTAGAGGACATGAGATCTGCTCACCTTGTCCACTGGTTCCTCCTTCACGAGCTGCACAGAGTTACAATGGCGCGTCCAGAACGCCTCTGTATTCCTTTTTGCTGCATTTAGTTAGTACCAATTACCGAGAAGCATATCAGATAAATGAGACGCACACTTGAAATTCTTCGCATTAATCCTATCGAGAACCGAGCGCTCTATCTCACCAAGCTTACGCAAGAGCGCCTGAGGATGCTTGTCGATGGTAGGGAGTCCCTTTGCAAGGTTGAGCTGGCGGAGGCGGCGGTTGTACGTGTCCGTTGCGGGAACCCATTTTTTCGGTGACATGTTGTACGACTGCCACTTGAATTGATCGCGCATGTCCATGAATAGATAGAATTCAGCGTCAACTGAAATCCGAAGTGCACGGGCATCTATCCCCGTTGAGATGCTGAAGAAGTGCTCGGAACGTGTAAGACCGGGAGGGAGACGGGGGAGTGCCGCTGCGGGAGAAGGTGGGACAGTCGCCCGTCCAGTTGTTGGATGCTGGCAGGCCTCTGTAGCCGGTGGCCGCGCCGTGATCGAGTGGAAATAGTTTTGAAGTGTTCCTGAAAAGCTAGACGCTTCACTGGTGCGAGTAGTGCTAGCCAGCACTTGAAGCTAGTTCAATGAAGAGACGGTTAGCGTCAGGCAGAGCAGACTCTGATAAGACAATAAAACAAAAACTCACGTTTGTGTCGGGCATCCTCTGCTTGAGAGTGCTAATCCCCTCCAAGTCCTCCTTGTGCACACGCTTCAGCTGGACATTGTCCAACTCATAGCTGCTGGCCTTGCGCTTCACTGGAGATGACAGCTTGGAGGCGACCTGAAGTGTCGGTGTTGCCGGCGTACTAAGAGCCGACAAATGCTGAATTTCGAAGTTAAGCGGGGGATCGGGCATAGCAGGGCTTGAAGGGCGACTGGCGAGTGACTCAAGCAAGCGCGGCGGCAAAGAGGGGGCCGGTTCAAGAGGGAATGTGAAGCTGTTGGCACTGGTGCCATCTAGACACGCTTCACAGCATGTTAGTATGGTGGGCATCAATATATGTTGTGAATGATGCTGACCTTTCTGTGAGATACCACTAGGCACCACAACATTGGGCAGAGGCGTTGATGCGCCTGCCAAAATGTCCTTGACGTCTTCAACCTTGGTGTTGATGAGATCAAGCTCGAGGCATTCTTCGACCTTGACCTCAATATTACCGCCGAAGCTGAGGAAATGGTGAGACGGCACAAGTCCGAATGACTCGCCCGAGTCGACCTTGGGAAGGGTAGGGAGGTGAGCCAGATCGTCGGACTTGGCCTCTTGACATGTCTGATTCCAGAGTTTTGCAACGTAGTCGACGAGATGGACATGGTGGGAACCAAAAGTAGACCGAAGGAAGGCGGGCCGGTCCTCGAGGCGGCTTGCGATGCGAACGTTCCTGCGAAGGACGTAATCGTGACAAAGCGCCGATATTGTCTCAAGACCACTCGGCTGCGCTCGATTCAGTGAGTTCCAGCCTTTGTGAGAACCCTCAATGCGGCTCCCATCCGAAGCGATGTCGTCGCGTGGTCTTGTAAGGCACCCGAGTTGGACATGTCGCAGCTGCTCAGCATGTACCTGATCAAAAATCGGTAAGAAAATTAGCCAACATATACTCGCTCACAGAAACCTAACCAGACGTACCTTTGAAGCGTTAGGAGCCCAGATCCCACCTTCCTTCTCGAAACGTTCAAATGTTTGAACGAGACGCTGTTCCTGCTCCTCCTTCGACCAGTACTTGGCATGCTGACTAGTTCCCTCCGCTTTCTGAGCAAGAACACATGAGGAGATGCTCGCTACGACCTCCTTCTGACGCGGGTTTTTGCTCGTACCAATGACACACGCTGAATATCTATTCTCTGGTTAGTCATTTGATCCTCCCTCATAGTCATGGTTTTAGCTTACCGCATGAGAAAGTGCCAAATATCGAGAGCGACCTTAGTTTCGGGGAAAACCTCGTGTATGGCATTTCGAACGTGACAGCAGTTGTCAACGACAACAATCTCCGGGCCAGGAAGCTGCTGTGTGGTGCACCGCTGCTTGAAACCGGCCAGAATCTGCTTGATCTCGGCATGCGACGCTGTCTCGCAAAACCTCTAGACCAAACTGTGAGTATTTACGTGGCTGAATTTAAATGCTGACGCACCCAGCCAACGATCTCATTGGTTTCGTTTAATAGAGATAAGATACCACCCCGCATGGTCTTGATCTTCTGCTTGGTGGAGCTGGTTATAGTTGCCTTGGCGGCGGTTCGGAATGTCGCGTCAAACGAAAGAGTCCTCGCTGATGGGGGGCTCTACCTCAGAAACAGTCTCGGAACGCTTGATAAGCGGGGAGCACATACCGGTGAGCGTCTTCATGTACTCCTTGGATTCTGCCTCCCGCGCCTGAGTGTTGAAGTGCTCAAAAACCTCGGTGATGACCTCTTTTGACACCGGCTTGCTGTAGTACTGAGGTGTGGATTCCGTGTCCTCATTGGAAGGAGGTGCGAATGACTCGAGCTTCGATTTGATGAAGAAATCTTGACCTCCGCTTAGCTTCTTTCGATAGCGAAAGGTGTTCAAATAACTGAGAAACCGTCGACGATATTCAAGAAGGTGAAGCTCTACGCAATAAAAGTGAGTGTATGTTCATGTGGGTCAAGCAAGCGTTAATGTGCTCACGCTTGACGTTCTCCGCTAGACCCCCTGCAGTAGTTGACGGGCGAAGTTCAACGATGAAGTCGAAAAGTTCATGCGTGACTGCGGCACGCTTGAAAAAGTAAGGGATATCCGCTGACGTTATGGGTAAGATACTAACTATGGTCTATCATGAAGGTGAACACGTACATGGCACTCGCCAGTGCTCCCATTGTGCCCAAAACAAGGCTTCCGTGGTGGCAAAGCAGTAACGAGGACTGGACTGGTGCGTTGACGTTGCTTCGTTAACTGCGGCTGTTCTCTTCTCTTGACAGGTGGCACATCGTAGCTGCAAGCCGAGCGCGGACTCTTCCTGATAGAGACCATGCACCTCTCGGGGACCCGAACCCGTCCAACCCTCTGAGTGGACGTCTGTTGAACCACACGCGGGACACCGAGACACAAGCTCAGGGATGTAGAAAGGATGGACTGTGGTGAATGGATGGAGGTACGCAACTTCTGGCTTGATCTCAGCCTTTCCGGGACGCTTAAGGACATGAAGATACTGAGGCGGGATAAACCGTGGACCAAGAAGAGGTATGTCACTCCCAAAGCGAGATGGCGCCTTCATTTTCCTGGAGGTTGACCGGTCGTAGCTTGCAAGCATAGAAACGTACTCGACGATATCAGACTCCCATTGGAGCTGCGCATCGGGACGAGGGTACACATTCTTATTGGCATCTTTCCACTTTGCAACTCGGTTTGAAACCTGGTATAGACGTGGTTAGTGTCTGTGCATTTCCCCTCCGTTGATTGACTGACGTTTGACCGCCACTCATCTTCAAACTTTTGTCGATTACGGCTTGCCAATGACGACTTCTTGAGCATTGCAAGGACAACTTCAGGCTCGTAGACGGACATGACTGGGAGAGGGACAGCACTTGTAGTGAGCGTTAAGGGAGAAGGTGCGTTCGGAATTTTGAACCGGCCTGCGGCCTTGGGCACTCATGGCAACACCAAGTCACCGCTGCCGTGTTCAGGCATGATATTGTATTCGCCGTTGTTGACTCATGAAGTGCCTAGGTCCGGAGATATACTGCGGACCCTGACTACTGTTCGGCAAGAATGGCAAACATACACTTATGGCAAGGCTATCGCAGTACCGCAGACTAGCAGCCGATTCTGCTCTTAAGCTGATCTGAGGCCTTGTATGACCATAGTGCTGTGAAGTATCATTGTTCCATATTTGAGTTTTGACCGACACCATAGTTCATGAGGTTGCGGCAAGAACAAAACTTGTGTATGTTTGAATGCAGCACCGAGCGCAGCAATTGGGCTGGTATAGGAGAGGTGACATCACTTATTTCGTCTAGATACCATGCATGATATGCCCCTAACAGGCACTCTCCTTCCTCAACACTCTCGTGTTTGAACAGCATAAGCTGGAATGGGACCACCTAAACTCTGGAGTGTATGCCGTTAAGTTTGAGTATCTGTTATACCTAACAAGCGAACTCAAATCAGCTGCTATCTCCAAGCCCACACCTCAAAAAGTGCGATCTCAGCAAATATGCGATGGAGAGATTTTGTACAGTTGAAACGGATGCAGGCGTGGAGTGCAAGCTCATGCGCGTTGGGATAGATGCCAGGTATGTATGCTACAGTTGGCTGTTATATTGACTTGTGAGCTGATATATAGCCAGTCCCTGGATGTACGCAGCTGCAGAGGCTACTCGAAGTCAGCATGTCAATAGCGCGCGCGTTGGTCAATGCGCGGATCTCCGAATCCTCACTAATCAACTCAATGACCTTCTTCGCCTCCCAATTCATCCCCTATTTGTGTTTGATGGAATCGAACGCCCCTCGGAGAAGCGCGGAAAGCATGTCGACACTGAGAACAAGCACCGGTTGGAAAAGGGCTTCAAGGACTTCATTCGAGCTTATGGCTTTGATTATCATATTGTTTGAGTACCTATTTCCCCGCTAGTAGCTCATGTCTGACTCCCCATCAGGCCCCAGGTGAAGCAGAGGCTGAGCTAGCGGTCATGAACCGGATGAATCATTTGGATGGAGTTCTAACGAGTGACAGTGATGTAGTACTTTTTGGAGCAGGATGTATTATCCGAGAGTGCGTTTAACTGTGCTACTATGTTTTTCTACTCGCTGACAAGCTTACTAGCCTCAGGGATAGCGACCATCAAGTCGAGATCCACACTGAGGAGTCTATTCGAGCTAATGGCTGGAATAGCCAGCGTTTGCTTCTGGTAGCACTGCTCTCTGGAGGAGACTATGACATGGTGAGTGCGTGCTTCTCAGTGCGATGATCGGACTGACTTCAACCTGCAATGTTATATCACAGGGCGGGGTCAAGGGCTGTGGGATTGGTGTCGCTTCGCAGCTGGCAAAGGGTGAACTTGGCGAAAAACTTGTTCACGCTTTCATGGGCTGCTCGGCGCCAGAATTCTTACGATATTGTACGGAGTGGAGAAACGATCTCCGTGACATGCTACGCAAGAACACGGAGGGAGCCCTTACTCGTAAGCACAGCGATATTGCAGACAATGTTCGAAACACCTTTCCATCACTCACTGTACTGGGGAACTATCTTTGTCCGATCACATCACACTCGCTTGCTCTTGACGAACCTCGAGCGATTGGTGGACTGCGCTCTCCGCAATCCCACCAGCCAAATGTGGCACAGACAGCTTCTTTATTCAAGCACTACTTCGATTGGCCATCGGCAACAGTGGAGAAGTATGTTCGCGACAACATCTGGTTCGGGATATACATGCGAGCATTGTTCCGTGTACGTCATACTGCTGCATGCGGAGACCAGGACTGATGGTGTCGGCTTTAGCTTGAGGGAAGTGTTGGTCACCCTGTCCATGCCCACGCGTTCACAATCCACGGGCGTACTACTCGAGACGGAGTAACCTACTACGAAGTCTGCTTTAACGGCAGCCTGATCAGTGGGGAAGTGAGAGCCGCACCTGATAATTGCCCACAGCCATCCAAGGGCCAACCATCGAAAGATGATCCCGTTGAGGACGACATTGCGAAGTTTGACGTACCTGCCAAGGTCCTGGAGTTCTCTCACCCTCGGGGAACGGCAGACTTCTGCCAGAGTCACAGTCTTCAGATGGTATGTAAACTTATGTCTTTCTCTTGAGGTGCGGCCCTGAACGCGAGCAGGAATCTATGCCTTCGTCAGCAGATCGTGATAATAAACAGTTCTGGGACACGCCTGGAACAGGGTGTTACTACACACCTACCTCCGCCTATCGAGCTATCATGGACGTCTTCGAATCGCCTTCACGATTTATATCTTCTCAAGAACCCGGTTCCTCAAAGAGAAAGGCGTCAGCTCGCGCGAAAATAGGAACGGAGTCGCCTTTACCAAAAGCTGAAGATGATGACACACCTAGCTTGCTGTCTCTTTTCCCAAGAAGCATAAAGCGCTCGGATTCAGCAACCTCGCCTCCCCGCGTTACCAGAAAACGCACGCCTGACATTGAACTAACAACTCCCAGTAGTGACGATGATCAGCACACATCCCGCCCCAAGAAGAAGTTCAAACCCGGGCCTGAAGACGATATCATCGTCATAACGAGTGACGAGGATGATGTTGTAGAGACGAAGGGGACCTAGTACCTAGTATATGCTTTGTTATGTCATAAGATGTATGAGAATATAAAGACTTACCGCAAAAAGACGACCTTTAGTGTAAGATGGACTCCATGGCGCGCACCAAGCGCGCATAGGAAAGGTAGGAGCAACGGGAGTGGAGACGCGCAACCGTTCGCGCCGGCACCTCCACAAGAGCAGGTGTGGTTGTCGATGGCAAATGGTTCGAGCCTGAGTGGGGAGGCGGTTCGAGAGTCGTTTTGGCTTACCATTTCCGCTCATCTCCTGAGCTACCCCTTGGCAGGATTTGAAGGTCCGGGAGCGGAGCCCCTCGGAAGCTTCTCGGCGAGCTTCCAGCTCGCCGACCCCTCCGTATGACCTATCTGCCCATACGCGAACAGGGACGGTCGTTAACGGTTAGAGCCCCTGACTGGATGCTGTCAGTTAGGGGGAGCAGGTGATGGCGTTGGTGATAGCAGTATTCCCCTTCAATACGACCAATAACTGACGCGCATGACGACCCGTTGCCGCCTCCCTTATCCATATCGGGTTGTCAGAAGACCCATGGTAGCAAGAAAACTCTCTTGGAAGTATGCAAGGGTGACAATCCAGCCCACATTGCCGTTGAACGCCAAAAATGCGTCCTCCATGATAAGCTGGGTCGAGTATAGGCTGCGTGTCACAGGTGTTTGACCTTGAAGTGGTGTTGCCAAAGACGATACGGGAGTAGGCGCTGGATAAACATACGGAGACTTCACGATGGGCGCTTGGATCAACCCAGACTTTGCTTGTAGTGCTTGGCGAGAAGGGAAGACAGTGGCCACGCGGGCCATCTGGGGTTGCACATGCGCGTCGGCGTATCCTGCCAAAACGCGGCACGTTTCCTCACGGACCCATCATGTCGCCCAGAAGAATCACCACGACCAGCGTGATCGACCGGAGTTTGCTATCATTGTACACTTCTCATAGGCTTATAAGGTGAGCATCGCCTAGTTGGATTCACGATCAGCCTTAGTCGCTCTCTCATCCCGCGCCGCCCCGTCGTGTTTCAAGATGAAGCTCTCTTCCGTCTGGGTCGCCCTCTCATTGTCCCCGCTTCTCGCCAGCGCATTCCGCGGTTCGCAGCCCGCCATCAAGGAGAGCATCCGCTCCGCACCGCAAGGTTGGACACGGACTGGACGCGCGCCTGCCGACCATGTCCTCTCGCTCAAGCTCGCCCTCGCGCAGCCCAAGTTCAGCGATTTGGAGAAGCACTTGCTCGCATCGAGCGACCCAGCTCACCCCAAATATGGCGCACATCTGAGCAAGGAGGAAGTTCACGCACTTCTCGCACCCGCATCCGACACGCTCGACATCGTACACGAGTGGTTGGAAAGCCATGGTCTGGGCAAGGAGAGCGTGACGAAGTCTGCTGCTGGAGATTGGGTGACGCTGCGAGTCCCGGCGAAGGTGGCTGAGGAAATGTTCAACACAGTGCGTCCACATTCATTCTTGCATTACACCTCGCCTAATGACGTCTCCCTTGTAGCAATTCCACATTTATAGACACGATGAGTCGGGCGATAGCTTCGTCCGCACGACGTCCTACAGCCTTCCCTCCGTCCTGCACCCGCACATCGACCTCGTCCAGCCAACGACGATGTACACCCGCATCAAGCCACTCCGCAGCACCCTCCACTACTCCACCGAGCTCGAGCTGACGATGGACACTGCCTCGGACACGCTCACAGGTCCGTCAGGCAACGCGGTCGACCCGTCGTGCAACAACCAGATCACGTTGAGCTGCCTCAAGCAGCTTTATAACGCCGAGGGATACACGCCGTCGAACACGAGTGGGAACGCGCTGGGAATCACAGCCTATCTTGAGCAATACGCGAACTATGCGGATCTGCAGACGTTCTACCAGAGTCAGAACCCAGCCGCAGTGGGGTCGAACTTTACCTATGTCTCCATCAACGGTGCGTGTCAGTTAAGTCGAGTATATGTGTCCTACACTGACTATATGCGGGTTTACCAGGCGGTCAGAACCTGCAAGACCCGTCACAAGCTGGTGTTGAAGCCAACCTCGACGTCCAGTATGGGTTTGGTATGACATACCCTACTCCCGGTACCTTCTGGTCTACTGGAGGCGAGCCGCCTTTCACTCCAGACGAGTTCGAGCCGACGAACTCCAACGAACCGTATTCTGACGTAGGCTAATCCTTAGTTCTTCTTACAAGAACGAGTTCTGACATATTCTGATAGTGGACCGACTACCTCCTCAACCAGACTAACATTCCGCAGACGGTTTCTACAAGTTACGCCGATAGTGAGGAAACCGGTGCGCCTGTTTTCCTAATCCACATGTTTTCCCCGTTGCTGACTAGAGCAGTCCCATTCAGCTATGCCGATCGCGTCTGCAAGTCCTTCGCTGCTATCGGTACGTCTCCCCGCTGCCATACGCCCTTCTTTCTAAACTAACGCAACTGCGCATACACCCAGGCGCCCGCGGCACCTCTCTCCTATTCGGCTCGGGCGATGGCGGCGTCGGCATCACCGGCCCGGCCTCAACCGCCTGCACCCCCAACAACGGCTCCGACGCCCACGTTTTCCTGCCCATGTTCCCCGGCTCATGCCCGTACGTCACCACCGTCGGCGCGACCGTGAACGTGCCCGAGGTCGCTGCCTCGTTCACCGGCGGCGGCTTCAGCAACTACTTTGCCCGCCCATCCTACCAGGACTCAGACGTGTCAGCGTACCTGCAAGGGCTCGGCGACACGTACGCGGGGATGTACAACGCGTCGGGGCGGGCGTACCCGGATGTATCAGCGCAGGGTGTGAACTTTTTGGTGTACATTGCGGGCAAGCCGGAGAATGTGTCGGGGACGTCGTGTGCGACGCCGGCGTTTGCGAGCATTGTGACGATGCTGAATGATGCGCGGCTGCAGGCGGGCAAGAGCTCGCTTGGGTTTTTGAACCCGATGTTGTATGGGAATGCGAGTGCGGCGTTGAATGATATCACGGCGGGGAGTAACCCTGGGTGTGCGACGGCTGGGTTCAATGTGAGTTGTTATGTTTCTTTGGCTGGCTGGCAAGGATGCTGATTGATGTGGATTTGACGTGTAGGCGACGACAGGTTGGGATCCGGGTGAGTTATTATGCGACTCAAGGTCGTTTCTACTTTGCTAACACCGATGTAGTCACTGGCCTCGGTACACCCGACTTTGGGAAGCTGAAGGACCTCGTCTTGAGCTCATAAATCGAGCTTCGGGTTGTATCGTCGCTTTTCAATCACGAGATGTTATTCGGCAGTTGCGTTTTTAATGCAAGGCTTCTGGCGTGTGATGTTCACACTTCTTTGACAAATCGTGCTCACGTACAATCGAGCTTCGGGTTGTATCGTCGCTGTTCATTTACGAGATGATATTCGACAGTTACGTTTTTAATGCAAGGCTTCTGGCGTGTGATGTTCACACTTCTTTGACATGATCGTGTTCTATCCTTCCTCCGATGACCAAACCGCTGACGCAGCTTATCAGTGACTGATTGCTGACCACCACGTGCTATAGTCAACGCTGACGAAAACCAAAAGTAGTGTGGGTCGGAGGGATAAATAGGAGCTCGCAGCAAAACATGGACTCTCGGTCATCTCTCCCATGAACACTACTCAGCCTCGCGTCTGGCTCGGTGAGCTTACCATCGCACTGTGGATTAGATGATAACTCATGCTTTTCCTTCCAGTCACGGGTGCGTCCACTGACTTTGGGCGCCATATGACGGAGCTCCTCCTTAAGAAAGGAGACATCGTCATTGCCACCTTGCGCAGACCAGAAGTCTTATCTGACCTCACTGCCGCACACCCGTCAAGTCGTCTTCTCGTGCTCAAGCTTGATGTGACCAAAGCTCAGGAAGTGCACGATGCTTTTGAGAGAGGTATTGAGGCCTTCGGCCGTGTCGACGTCGTCTTCAACAATGCGGGCCAGCTCCTTGTCGGCGAGCTGGAGTCGGTGGACGACGAGACGGGGAGGCGTGTTATGGAGGTTAACTTTTGGGGTGCAACGCATGTCACGAAAGAGGCGATCAGAGTGTTTCGGGAGGTGAATAGCCCGCGTGGTGGGAGGTTGCTCCAGGTGTCGTCGCGCGCAGGGTTGATTGGCGCTCCCGCTAATGCGCATTACACTGCATCGTACGTGGTTGCTTTATGGGGTGATGCACCGACTCTGACACTTTACTGCTCTCTCTTGTGCAGGAAACATGGTTCGTCTGCCTATCTCCGCTGATGTCGTGTACCCGGCTGGGATCTAAGTCTTGCGCAGCGCTAGAGGGTCTAACCGAGTCCGTCGCCCAAGAGCTGAGTCCAGACTGGAACGTCAAAGTGCGTCTGCTCATTCCAACGTTGCTTCAATTGTTTCCCCTAGCACTCACCGTACTACTAGATAACCATGATCGAACCCGGCCCATTTCGCACCGAGATCTTCGCGACCAACATCATCCACGTCCAGCAGCACCCCGCATATGCTGACCCGTCCATGCCCGGCTCCCAAATTATAAAGACGGCTTCAAGGGAGGATTTCCCAGACGGAGACCCGATCAAGGCCGTAGAGATCATCGAAAAGGTAACGCACCTCGAGGACCCGCCGCTCAGGCTTCCGTTGCATTGGCACGTTATTGTTGCGCTGCGAGATAAGGCGAAGGCGCTTGAAAAGACAGCGGATGAGTGGGAGAAGTGGTCCGATGGGATATACTTGGAGGGTACGACGTCGTGAGTTTTGTTTGCGAAGACTGTGGTATGCATTGTACCGTAACAAAATCCGAGTGTAACATTGGATGGAGCCTATATGTGAACGTGCTAACAGCTCACCCTTGCTACGTCTATATGCTAGCCTATCGAAACACAACAGAATTGAAGCTGTAACTATTGTTGGCTTTATACTTGAGCGCTTCGGCGGCGGACACTGATTACAGGAAAGCGTAAAGTATTAGAACATGTGGCTCTGTTGGGCAAACAAACAAATGATAACCGTGACTCACCGCTTTCGCACGGGTCTCATCCTCTTCCTCAAAATCACTTTTCGTGAGTGCGATGCTCGACATCTGCTCAACAGCGTGGCTACTGCGTGCGCTCAGTCTCATCTTCAATGCTCCCCTAATTGGACAGGAGAAATCAATGTTAAGGGGTCAGATTAGAATGCTTGGCGAGCGAAAGTGGGACAATGCTTGGGATAACACTGATAAGCTTGCATGAGACCAGCGAATTGCAAGACTTGTGTTGACTTACAAAAGGTGCGCAAACATTCCATCTGAGGTCAGTACCATCCTTGTTTAACATGTCACTGTCGTTAGCATCGATGAGTGTTTGAACGTCTTCCCCTGAAGGCGTCTAAGACAGCCTCTGACGTATCTAGGGGTTTTGTTGCGCGCCGTCACTAGCACGAGGCTAACTGCTTCAGGGATTCCGGTCTGAATCGCAGCGGGTAGCAAAACGATATAAGCTAGGTGACTTGGCTATCAGCCGTCTCATCACTCTACCACCGTTTCCCTCATCAGTTCACATAGACCAACACTCATCATGCAATCTGCCTCATCCTCCACCTCCACCTTGGTCGACGCGTCTCTGTCTCCTATCGACGCAGCTGACGTCGTCAAGTCCATCCCGGAGTCGCCTGGACACGCCGACCTTGCCGCGGTGCTCTCATCCTGCACCGAAGAGGTTCCGCGGGCCGCGTCCCCCGATCTCGATGGACCTCTCCACAAGCCCCTCGACAAGATTGACGGTACCGTTGACAACGAGCTTCTCTTGAGGACGGTTCTAGCCGTCAGTACCTTGAACGCCCGCGTCGACATTCTCAAGGGCGACATTAACGCCCGTTTCGAGGCCTTCGACCACGACTTCACCTCCCGCTTCGACGATTTCCGCGAGCAAGTCTTCTCTCGCTTGAGGGAGGTGGAGAAGGCGCCCGTGGCTCAGTACGCCGCGACTAGAAAGGAGCTGCAGGATGTCCGTAAGCTCGTGATCGGGAAGGCGCTCGAGATCGGCAAGATGAAGACGGAGACGCGCGAGGAAAGGACAACGAGAATGCTTGAAGGCTGTCAGCAGCGGGTTCAGGTGTTGGCGGAGGTAGATAAATCTGCCTCTTCTCGCCGGCTCGCTTCCAGCCTCACATCTCCGATGTCTCCTGTTAGGGGGAAGGTTAAGGCTGGCGAAGCGCATGGTGCGTCTCTTGTTCTCATCTCAGAGCGGTCGATGCTAAACCCTTTCCTAGAGCTGCGCGACATTGCTATGCGCTCTCAAGCAGGGATCGAGAATGTGTGCGATGTTTCTCTCACTTTCTTATCACCACCCCGTCGGCAGATCTCCTTGAAAGCCAAGAGTCGTTTCAAGGCACTGCTGTCTCCCCGCAAGCATTCCACACCGAAGGGGAAGAGCCAATCCAGTGTGATGGCGTCTCCGTGCAAAGTCCCTCCATCGCCTTTACCCCGAGGGTCGATGGCACAGAAAGAGAATATTCTCCGGGAACAACCCCAGAACCGTTCTATGCGGCAAAATCGGCCAACATCTTCTCTACCCAGGCCGAGTGGGTCATCGAGATACTCCGGGGGAAAGTCGTTCTGTAAGCACTCCCCTTGCGTTCACCACCACACACCATCTAATGGCCCTCGTTTAGCTAAGCTCACTTCGAAACTTCGCATGCCTGGAACGTCCCTTGTCAACATGGCAAAGGGCGCCTCAAAGAATCGTAAGTATTTCTCCGTTCTGGGTATTTGAACCTTCGCTCAGAGTACATCTCAGACTCGAATGGCCCCTCGTACACCGACGGTGTTCTGGAAGAGGTCTCATTCGTTGTTGACGCTCCTCAGGACGACGTAGCCGATGACTCCTTGTGTCTTCTTGACAACGCGCTACGTGAGTTTGAGGATGAGGTCATGCTAACTAGCACTGCGCTTCCTCGCTCTTCTCAACGCGGTAAGCCTTTACGTTGTTCGATGGCTGCAGCGAATATTAATGAACATGTACCCTCAGCTGGCCCTTTAAGTTTGCAACGTACGCGCCACCAGGGCTCGCGCGATGAGGAATCCTTCCATCTTCCCGAAGAATTTGCGAAGAAGACGGTCAACCAGACGTTGACCACTATGCCCCTCCCTCTTCGCGGTAACGATTCGTCCTCGTACCTCAGTATCCAAAAACGCGCCACAAACGCCGCGTCGATGCTGACCTCTCTCACACCCCATTTCCCTTCCCTGCTTGTGACCAGCCCCACATTCGAGTTCTGAACGGGAAACGAGTGCGACGTTTCTCTTTTAGTGCTTGTGTGTGAGATTTGCCACGAGTATTCCCTCCCAATCCCTTTCTTAATCTATGGCTAGTGTTCCATGTGTATTCCGAATGGGTGGCGCTCATACCGCCACCCATTTAGCATATACTTGTAAGGCTAGCCATGGGTGTATCTTCCCGCCATTCCTTTCCCCGTGACCAGGCTCTCGTATGCATTCTGAGCGGGTGACAATCGCACTGCCACACGTCCATAATGTACACGAGAGTCTGGCCACAACTATTTCATCCCATCCTTCCTTGACTTTTGCTATCCTTTCTTGCGCATTTTGAACGGGTGGCGATCGCACCGTCAGCCGTTCAGCATGTGCTTGTTAGTATAGCGACAAGTCTTTTCCCCCTCCCATCTTTTTATGCGTGAACTTTGTCCTGGTACGTTTGAATTGCAATGTCCATATTAATTTCCATACCATAATTATCTCGACGTAACTACGCTAAAGCGTTTGGCTAATTCTCCACTCGATTGTTTCCTTTATTCTACTGACTGATCTAAAGATCCTTGCATTCTCAACGTCATAGCGATTATCAAATTTTAACTAGTTTAGTAGACGTCTTGATATGATCTTCATGCATAATCTAATGTCTATATAGACACACATGTACTAATAGTTTTGGTTTGTAGTCACAGTAACTCGTAAACACAATAAGTTCAAAAGTTCGAATACGTGGTTGTTTGGCTGTGGACGTGCAGATGCGTGCGCAGGTTATAACGGGCTTATGAAACTTTCTACTATCATAAACCCCCAGATCACTACGAACACGCTCCAGAACACGTTTTAGAAGAATCCCATGCATTTCGATTGGGGCTGGATGAGACTGGCACGGTGCGTCATGTCGTATGTTACAGATCTAAGGCCTTCCTAGCTGTTCCTCAGCTCCTCGTACGAGTTAAGGGTTTTCACTTACCTTGAACTCCACTAGAGATTTCTCACCGCTTATCACGTCGAGACGAGGTCTAAACTGACTGTTCTTCGAGTAAAATAAGGGCTTTTGCTAGATGTCGCAATGTCATCGGGTCTCTGTGTCTGAGACCGTTGGTCTGAGTCGCGATGGTTCAACGCTCTCTACGTCACAGTAGCTTCTTGTTATTATGAAATCGCTTTCTCCGTATTGTTCACTGGCGTATACCCTCTCTATCCTCAAACCGCGTCTCACCCATGCCGTCCACTCCGCCTTCAACTTCACCACCGGCTACGGTCAGCGAATACCAGCCACCACCCCTTCTCTCTCCCCGAGCTACTAGCATGTCCAACGAGTCAAAGCTACTTGAGGATGCCTTATCCGCCGTCAAGGTCCTTGAATCTCGATTCGATACCTACAGGGCAGACGTTGACGCTCGCTTCGACACTTTCCGCAAAGAAGTTCTCGGCCGTCTGACAGAGGTCGAGACGGCGCCTGTTGCCTCCAACGCGGCAGTCAGGGATGAACTTCGTGTCGTTCGTCGGCTTATGACTCAGAAGGCGTTGGAGATTGGAGAGTTTAGGCTAGAGTCAAGGGATGAAAGGGTCAACAGGATATTGGAAACCTGTCGACCGCATGCTGAGGATGGCGCGGAGGCCCATCAAACCGATTTGTGGCCTCAGCGCGCTGCAGGCACCAGGCCAGCAACAGCTCCTGTCATGACCGGAGGTAACTCTGGGAATACCGAATATCGTGGTGCGCTCTTCTTCTTCTTCTTCTTCGAGCCTATCCTAAGCCCCGTCTCTATATTTACCATTGTCTCCAGAGCTGTTTAAGACGCTGGGGCACCGCCGGACCCTCGTTGTGAGTAACGCCGAGCCCTTTGCCGATGCATGGTGCGACTCTTCCCCGAAGCAATCCTCTTTGCCCCGTACCCGGAGCCGTTACCGGGCTTTGGTGACTCCATACAAGCGCGCGACGCCGTCTATTCCTCGAGTCACCAAGGTACGGAGAAAGAACCTTCAGGTTCAGTACGAGCGGGATCAGGTATACCCTCGTGGCATTCAAAGTAGCCAAACGAGCTCGGCTTTGCCTCGGCTGATGGCTCTGGCTGCACCTTCTTTCACGATATCAAAGTCAAAATCCTCTTGTGCGTGTGTTATTTCTTTCTTCGCAGAGGACAATGTCTAACTGATGTCTTTCAGCTGATATCGAGCCTCAGCTCCAGTATTACCATTCTTCCTTGACGGCTGAATGCAAGGTAGCTTCGCAGACAGGTGTGCTGTTTCGCTTCCGTGACCTCCATCCCTATTAACATCGAGGTTCTTCAGCAACGAACTGGACTGATGATACCCAGTGTTTGAAAGCTGCCGAGTCGGATTTAAGTGTCAGTCGGGATTCATCACAGCTTCTCAGCGAGCGTGAGCCTGAGACAGACAAGGAAGAGATGCTGACCAGCATTGTGCTTCCTGACTTACTCTGACCAGTGAGTTGCATCATTCGCTCGTCTATTATTTCGTCCTTCGAGGTTGAATCGACTGATGGCTGCTTTACTGCAGACACTTCTTAACGCGCCTCGATTAGGTTTAGATATTCCTCGCTTTAAGTGCCTACGGTCTGCCACGTATATAATGAGTGCTTTGACCTCGACGTGACTCCCATGTTTATACACTCAGTAGTGTGTGGATTGATCATCTTATTATACTTGCGGACGCACTTATGCTCTTTAACTCATGTGACGCTAATCACCGATATCCACTGTCAATCTCTCTATGTGGTACTAAATGGTGACCTCAAGCACGTCAATCCTATTAAGATCTTCGGGGGAGACATGGATGATTACGATGAACCCCGATACGAAAGATTAAACCATCAGAATGCTGTCTGATTGGTATTATATAAACGTTGAAGGGTTGAGGTGCTTCTTAGTCTTACCGCTCGCCATCGGAGTGGGGTAGGTACTCACATGCGAAGCTCAAATCAACTAAACGGCACAAGATACTCTCAAGACCGGTGGCACCTGGTAGCATCCCATTTCTATGAGGCATCGGGATATCCATGAGAAAACAAACTAAGCTATCGTATGTACTAGAAAATACATCGAGAAGAATAGAAAAGGTCTGGAACGAAGGAAGGGTTACAAAGTTGTTTAGCTGTAATAGTGCGGGTATTAGAATAAAAATTAAAAATGAATGAGATCAATAAGCTCATGATAAACTAGAGAGCCCAGGGCTACGTAAGGGTATAAAGATGAGACCATAGGTTGTAAAAGCGATCCCAAGCCCTAAAAAGCCACATGAAGAGGACGTTGTTGGAATTACGAGATCGTTTTTGACATACGAGCTTCATTCCATACGATACCTACTCTCTCGGCGCACTTCGGCGCTTATCTTATCGCTCCCGTTTGACGTCGCATCATGTAGTATTATCTTCGGTAGCTATCTATGTGTACTTATACCCTGTCTCGTCGAATCTATTCATCATCGCGTTTGCCAGCGCGTTTTCCTCTCCCTCTCTCGCGCTCGAATTGTCACAGACGTACATGCATAGGCCAACGATGACGGCGCCTGTGACACTGGCAACTGCGATAATACCTCCAAGCTTAGGAACCGACATGAGGGTGCAGAGCAGCCACTGACTTGACCACGGATAGCAGGCCTCGTCTGATTTACTGAGACGAGGTAATACTGTGGTGCTGTTTTATGGTCCGTTGAAGATCTGGATTGACCCGCTAAGGCCCAGGTTTTGTCCACAAGCCCTGGAGTGGCGACTTTCTCACGCCACAGTCATATCTTGCGGTGGCTGGCGCTTGATTGCATACGCTCATCAACAAGCTCTGTTCGCCAGGGCGTCTGCCACTTGACCGCAAGTATGATCTTCAGATGTCTTCTGCAGTTCAAATCTGAGTTTTTATGTTACACAGGAAGGATCCTGGATCCCTTAAACGAAGATACAAGTCCATCATACCCCAAGACATGCCCGCCTCCTCGTTGCCTCATGACCTCCTTGAGTGCATCTTTCTGGAATGTGTTCACCTCTCTCATAATCAAGATGGTTTGTCCTGGCAGCTTCATATATGCGAGCCTAGATGTCTGTTGGATTGGATACAGGTTACCCATGTGTGTCACGAATGGCGCGTCGTCGCGTTGGGAGAGCCGAGACTTTGGGCACGCCCCGTGATGATAATGAGGCGATGGGCAGAAGAGATGGTTGTCCGCTCAGGAAGCGACCGCATCCGTTTCTCGCAGAAGGCAGAAGAAAGGGATGTTCCACGCTTGAAGAGAATCCTCGGTCGTATGAAAGAGTTGGTTGTTGAAGCCCCACTCGATCCACTGATCTCCTTGTTCGATGAACTCAACGCAATGCTTGAGCCCTCCCGAGAAGACGTGATGCTCGAGAACCTAAGCCTAAAGCGTGCGACGGATGGCCGTGGATGGAGCGATCGGGACCCAACAGCCAAGTTCTCCTTTGTCGACGCAGGCACAGTGAAGAAGCTTCACCTAGGGCGGTTACTTTTTTCTCTACGCCCAATTAACTTCTTCAGTGGCATGGTGAACCTTCGCGAGCTCACTCTCCTCGACAGTGTTGGGTCCACAGTCAGCGACTTCACTGGTTCACAGGTCTACCTACCCAGTCTTGCTCGGCTTCACCTGTCCGACCCAATCGAGTTTTGCCGGACGTTCCTGACCTCACTCCACCATCCAAATCCTCTCCAATATCTCGGTATAGACGACGCAAATGAGCGATTCCAGCCACCCCAATTCTTACACCTGATCCTTAGAATGCTCTCCGACCATCATATCCTTGGAGGATCTGCCACGGATACACCACCGAACTTGTCCGAGTGCAACTGCGCTCTCAGCATCACCACGAGAGTGTCGCTTCGAGGGAGGCACGCACACCTCGGTTTCGCCGCTTGGCCAAATACAATCATCAGCGGACCCGATCTTATATCTTCCATCAGCGAAGGCCTGTCCTGGGGATCACGCCCCTACGCAGCGTTGACGCCCGTCGAGTTCTCTACGTTACTCACGTCAAACCCAACCTTATTCATCGGCGGTGCCTTCCGCAGCTACTTCCACCACGTCTCAGAAGCGCTACCGAAGTCCATACCACTCCATACCGTCGCCTGCGCCGTCATCAACGACCCCACTGATGTTGACAATGACATCGCTCAGGACGGTTTGTACGAGGGAGCGCTGCTTTCGGAGATGCCTTCCCTACTATACCTCAGGTTGAATCATGCTCGGCTCGTCAGCGTCATTAACAGATTGCGCCCAGCGGACAACAGCAATTCTGGCATCCTAGTTCCTATTCTCGGCGAACTAGCGCTCGTTTTCACCCCGGATGTTCAACACGAGAAATGGGTGTCACCTCTCGCGGCTTGCATCATAGCACGATCGGCCCATGGCCATGGGTTGAAGAAGCTTCACATTCGAGGGAATCCACATATTACAGAGGACGAACGCAAGATGCTTGAAGACTTACCAGTGATTATTAACTGGCGTAGTGTATCTGAGCTGTAGAAGGTACGCTGTTCCCACCGCGTCTTCTCTTATTCAACTCATTCTGGGAGCTTAGCAGCATAGGAAGACTGTTTACGTCATTTGACGACTCTGAGATGCGCAAATTCCCTAGCCTTGTGGTGGAAATACTTCGGTATTGGGACGGTTTTACATCTTGTTTGTTTTGATTTTGTATTAGTAGCATGTGCGACGAATGCAGCCCATGTATCGCGTTCACTTGAAGTTATTTTCAACCCATGATGGGTTACGAAGAAAAGCGTGTGCTTCCGTTGGCCTTACAATACTTCTTAACTTCGACGGGATCAGTGCGAGACCTACGACCTACACTTTTGGCTTTGTATTCCTTGTTGATCACTCGCTTTTGTCTTTGTGGTCTTGCTCTTGCTAGGCTCAATATCATCGAGGTCTGCAGCGTGGTTACATTGTGTTTATACCGGTATGCACAACTGTGTCTCTTATTGATCACGAACTCAAGCCTCAATCAAAGTACAAGTCATCGCACCACGAGCCATACTCGTCCACGGTCTCCGCGAAGCTCTTTATCTTATCCCGCGTGCGCTGCAGCACGAGGCTGTGCAGCGGTAGCCGGACCGGAGGGTCCTCGAGGCGCGACAGGCGGTCGATCACACGGACCGCCTTCTCGGTGTCACCGCTCGCCGGGCCGGTGATGTACTTTTTGAACTTGGTGCCCGCCATTTCTGGGTCAGAGTAGGCAGGGTGTGGGTCGACGATCTTAACGTTCTCGTTCATGATACGTGTACGGAAAGGGCCTGGTTCGACAATCGTGATCTATCAACGACGAGCTGTTAGCAACAGGAAGGAGAAGAAGTAGAGTCAAGATCGACCTTGATGTTCCATGATGGGTCAACTTCTTTTATTGCTGCTTCCGTTAGACCCTCGAGTGCTGATGACGTGTAAAAGCCAATACCAAGTAAAAGGTGACACGGTCTTACCAAACTTCCTATACGATGGTCGTTGGTATTTAGCATAGTTCCGTCGTAGCTGATGGAAAGGTATCTCACGTTGCAGAATAGTACCCGTTCCCGGGACTTGCTCCTACCCCCGCACCCGACGACACCTGGAGTAGCCTCCCACCAATGGGCTTGTTCACCTCCCGGAAGAACTTCAATGCCTCCTTGGTGACATGCGACGCGCCCCAGAAGTTCACCTCGAACATCTGCCTTGCGTTCTCGTCATCCATCGCCTCAACCTCGCCGAGCGCCATTATGCCCGCGTTATTGAACACCACGTCAATCCTCCCGAACGTATCCTTAGCTTTGGTAAAGGCAGCGGCGACATCCGACTTCTTTGTGACGTCCAACTCAAGAACCAGGAGCTGCGAGGCCGGATACTGTGCGACGAGGTCCGACAGCATAGAGGGTTTTCGAAGGGTCGCAATCGCGATCTCCCCGTTGCGTAAGAGAAGCTCAGTCATGCATCTACCAAAGCCAGAGGAGGCGCCCGTGACTATTGCAATATCCCCTTGAGCATATCGGTGCGAGCGTGGGAGATGTGTGCTTACTGAACCAGATCCTTGGAGAGGCCATGACTGTCGAAGTGAAGTGGGAGATGTCTGTGAAGAGGCGAGGAGGCGGCTTATCTGCTGAAGGAGGGCGAGCGAGTGAACCGCCGTTCCGTGGCGGAGAGCGCTCTCTTATACCCACTGTATTTTTGGACGCAAGACCATTGTCAGCTCTCGTGACAAAGCACATGACATCATAGGTTCCGGTTTGTCATTCGAGCAAAGTGCCAGCATCTCGCGGTGGGCAACCGCAATAGTGAACGTGCGTAGATAGACAAAACCTGCCCAACCCCGAAGATTAGATAAAGACTGTCTTGATTACAACTTACAGTGACAAAAGCGCACTGGTGATTAGTCGATATGATACAAATCATCAGTCCAGGATCCGTACTGCTCTACCGTCTCAGCGAAGTGCTGGGCTTTCTCCCGCATGCGCCCGACGACCTTGCGATGAAGCGGCAGACGCATCGGAGGATCCTCGAGCAATGATAGTCTGTTAATGACCGCCACAGCTTTCTCGGTATCTCCATCCGCGGGATCGGCAAGTGCGTTGCGGCATGCGATTCCAGGCAGAGTAGGGTTATCATACGCTGGATGAGGCGGAACGACAGTGACGTTGTCAGTCGTGATGTTGGTTCGGAACGGGCCTGGCTCAACGATTGTAACCTTTGGCATCATTAGCACAAATTTGTAGGGGATTGTCGTACATAGAATGCTGACCTTGATATTCCAAGCTGGGTCCACTTCACGGATCACGGACTCAGTGAACCCTTCAAAGGCTTGAATATAGCCAGGTCAGGGACTTGTTCTCCAAAGCCAATATGACCCACCAAACTTTCTATGGAGGGTAAGCTGATATAATTAATGGTGAGTAACAATAGACGTACGATGCAGTGTAATACCCATTCGACGCTGGCCCCCTTAACCCGGCGCCAGACGAAACCTGCAAAAGTCGTCCACCCATTGGGTTGTTCACTTCGCGGAAGAACTTCAGTGCCTCCTTGGTAACGGAAGCTGCACCCCAGAAGTTGACCTCAAACAGTTTTCTCGCTGTCTCGTCATCCATAGACTCCACCTCTCCTATAGCCAGCACCGCGGCGTTGTTGAAAACGACATCGATCCGCCCGAAAGCCTCTCGCGCCCTGGAGAACGCATTCACAACATCGTCTTTCTGCGTTACATCAAGTTTCAGGACAAGAAGGCGATCCGATGGGTATTGCTGGATGAAGTCTGCCAGCACTTCCGGTTTACGTAGAGTTGCTATCACAACGCCATCGTTCTTGAGAATGTACTCTGTCATACTCCTACCAAAACCGGAAGATGCGCCCGTTACTGGAGTTATTCGTCAGAAGATACAACTCAGTTGGGTCTATCCTTGCTTACTGAACCATACTCGAGATGAAGCCATCGTCAATTAGGAATCGCGTGGCTTATCTTCGCGAGTCTGCGTAGTTCCAAGGCTGAGCGGGTAAGGAAGCGCTTTCTATTGGACTTAGAGAATGGTATTAGCTGTAGTGGTTAAAGAAAGAGGTGAGAGGGTGTGTGTGTTACACTGTGTTTAGTGTGCGCTGCCCAAGACGCGTAGTCACGGTTGTCTACTGACACCGTGACACATGCACCGTGACAGCAGCGTCGCGTAACGCGTTTTATCACGCCACTGTGACAATGTCGCGTACACTTGCATACGTCACAAATTCGCGCATTTACTCCTCCCATGCCTTTCGCCAGGCTGAACCCGAACATGCATCCATAATGTCTTAAACTGCAGTCTACGCAGACACCATACGTCACTGATTATATCACGTATAAAGCGCGGAATTATGGTCTCGTTTCGCCAGAAGTTCCATCTCCCGAAACCACCAACGACTCTCAACGACTTCACTTCATGCCTGCCTCCATAATCGTCAACCTTAACACTGGCGCTACTATGCCAACTGTCGGGCTCGGTGGGATAACATCCTGATAACTCTTCGTTGTTCCTATTGGCTGACATATGCCGCGATAGGCACCTGGAAGGCAGAGCCGAACAAGGCAGAGCACGCCGTCGAGTTCGCCATCAAGAACGGCTATAGGCACATCGACACCGCGGCCCAGTATGGCAACGAGGCCGACGTTGGCAAGGGAATCAAGAACTCCGGCGTCCCTCGCGAACAGATCTTCCTCACCACCAAGCTCGACAACCCCGACCATGGCAATGAAGTTGAGGCTCTCGAGACGTCCTTGAAGAAGCTCGATACGCCTTACATCGATCTCTGTGGGTACATGCTTATTTCCGGCACGTTTTAAATGGCTAACTGTTTTACTTAGGGCTCATGCACTGGCCCGCCCCATTGAAGGACGGCAAAGTAGACGAAAGTCGTGATTGGTTGGATACATGGAAGGCGATGGAGGACATCTTCCTCGCTCATCCCGAGAGGGTTAAGGCTATCGGTACGCTTTCTTTTCACTGTAGTCATCATCTGACTCACGATCAACTAAGGCGTGTCCAACTTTTCTGTGAAATACCTCGAGCGACTGCTTCCCGTTGCGCGCATCGTCCCTGCAGTGAACCAGATTGAGATTCACCCGTGCGTACTCCCATTTATCGTCCACTTTCGCTCAACTTGGTCAATTGTCTTACTCCTTTGGACAGTTCGTGCCCACAGGCTGACATTGTCGGTTTCTGTCAAGCCAGGGGCATAATCCTCACTGCATACTCACCGCAGGGATCGGACGACTCTCCCCTGCGCGAGAACGACGTCGTCAAGAGGATCTCCCACAATCACTACGTCCAACCCGCGAACATCCTCATTTCATTCGCTGCTAATATTTCCGGAACGGCAGGTCAGCCTTCTCTCTGTCTTGTTCCCGAGCATGCGGACACGCGCTGACCTTGATTCATACCTTTTGCAGTCATTCCCAAATCCGTGCATGAGTCGCGTATCGTTAACAACCTCAAGACTGTTGACCTCTCAGGGGCTGAGATCCAGGCACTGTTTGAGATCCACAAGACAGGCAGCTTCCGCGTCGCCAATCCTGTCAAGATGGGGTGGGGCAGCCTTGGCTTTCCCGACCTTGAGTAATCTCTCAGAATATCCATGGGTAGCTGTCCCGTGCTGTAAATGCACTGCACTGTAATATCAATATCCTCATCCCATGCGTGTGACGGAGTGAACAGTGCCTTCCCTCCTAAAGAGTTACGGAGCGCGATTGGGTAAGCTGTGTTCCTCAACAAATTCCGACAACGTTCGTTTGAGCAAAGAGATAATTGACATCCGTCCTCAATTACAGCGAAGCTACAGTAATATGATATCAGATATTAACCACCCACTCATTGCCGGAGTTACTTAGTGTTCGTTATCGCTCGCATCATGGCGTGTCTATACTGTCGTAGATAGTCGAATCCTTCACGCGATTGCCCTTTGGGCACCCCTTGCCCGGGACAAACGCGCCGTGCGTCGTCGCGAGCCCCTGCTACCTCGAATTTCTACACTCAGATGCAACTAGTCCGTGTCATATCCATGCCAAGGGCGGTCCATTACTGTCTCAGTCACAGGTCATACCGCGATGTCATCCATCATTTCGACATCATTAATAGTCTCCATCGTTTTGTGGATCTCGATATGATTCTAAAAAACATATCATGAGCATTCGATGATGCCCATCCCTCTTGTAACCTCACGATTGGGTTTGTATTTCCCCGCTTCATGTTGGCACTGTTGTGCGAGCGGGACATGACAAAGTTGTTGATTCGAATCGAAGACTGTCGAGTGGCTTTCGCTTTGTCGAGCATCGAATTTCTCGAGTTGAGTCTACAGAATTTATTGGATATCAGGTACTGACATGGCGAATGAAGAAAGTCGAACGCACGATGCTAGAAATGAGATGCCATAGACTGTATAATTAATGCTTCTCAGATAAGTAGTTGATAAGGGTAGCGAATATACTTACGCTTGGTTTGTACCTGGAGCACACCAATGAACGCGAGGGATGTAGGAAGGCAGAGAAACTGTGTTTGCAAGAAGGTCACCGCTGCCTTTAGCAAGGAGTAATAGGTCCCTGAAACACGCAAATCTTACTAGTATGAGTACTACCAACGCTCCAATGCTGAATAACAATTAGGCACATCTGATTTTCTGTGTTTGAGACACTTACGAAGTCAGTACGCCTGTGTTGATTGTATAGATGAGTAGGTTGTCGATCATATTGTCCGTTCTTTGAGTTAGATAGCTTGAGGGATGCATACCGGGACATCATCTCAAGTGAGAAACTCACCGCTTTACACCTGTTCTTAGGTTATGCAGAAGCCAGCACAGCGCAGCCGCGAGCAGCGCATCGGCAAGCACAGACAAAACATAGCCCGCGACAATAGAAGCCTGCGAACGCCGGTCAGGGGATACTTCTCCGAGTTGCGTGCATCTAGAAGAACGCACAAAAGTCTTTGCGCGGAAATCCTCCCACAGCGTGTCCTCAATACTACACCAGCGCTTCAGTCTCATCACGGAACCAAGTTGCAACGAAAAAAAACATACGCGAGAACCGAGTTCATCCAGCCGACAGCTGAAACAACAAATGGACGGATGGCGTGAGCAACTACAGAGACCTTTGGAGCAACCGAAACGGGCACGTCTCGCGATTGGCGGCCGCATGCGCACCTAGCCGAGCAATTGCCAGGACAAGCTAAAGTGTTTCGAACGGTCAGAGAATTGCGTCAGAAATCCGAGAAATCCTTTTTCAAATGGGGTGCGTGATTTGCGCTCACTAGGGTCGTGGAGAAGATCATATTCTGGGACACTGGGAAATGCACGAAAGGTGAAAGTTAGCACAGCCTATGTTATGCTGTGTAGAGATAAAGACCTCGAGGAAGACGGGATGAAACTCACGTCTCCAGAAGCGCCAGATGAAGTACCTAAAACAGAAACCGGTCAACTTCCTACATTCCAAGGGGACAATGGAGTGGGTGCGAGCTCACACATTTACGAGGAAGGCGACGAGAAACTAAAAAAAAATGAGGTCAGCCCTATCGTAATCTATCAGGACATAAAAAGACTCACACCGACGATGAACGACACTGGTACACCCCTGGGCTACCCATTAGCGTCTATGACTTGAACATCTTTGTAAGGTTAACGCACCAGTTGACATGAAAGAGGTTGCCTTCATTGGAGAAGTTGACGATCAAGTAGAATTCAACGAAGTAGATCGACAGGACTGTGTGTAGCGTCTCCAACGTCCTTGAGCGGCACCGGTAGATGAGACTTTGCAGCCTATGCCCAGTGGCACGCAAAAACAACACGCACCATATAACGGCCACCTATGGCGCCACCATAGCCACTTGGTGAGCAATCGAATATACGGAAGCCAGACTGACAGCGCGTACCAAAAGTTTCATGCCTATCCTATCCTCCTGGTAGTTCTGCAAATAGTAGAACACCTGCATGCACCCAATACCGTAAAGGAACATGGTGAAGAGCGTGCCTAGCAGCGGAGCCTGTGCCAATGAATCAGCCGGCGTGCCCATAACGATCCTGTATTATTGGCAGCTGAGGCGACAGAGATCAGAGGAGAAAGAGGAAGACGGATGGACAGCATTCGTCAGGCACTCCTCCTCATTGCATATATATACAGAGGGAAGCGTACAGGCTTTATATAGTTGCCGTAACGCGGCATGGTCGGAAAGCGACTTGAGAGCTGAGCGTGCGAGACTACGGCCACAGCTGGATTTTCTCTGTAGTCAGGGATCAATACTATACTTATTGCGTGCTACAGCACGCGGGTCTGATACCAATGTAAAGCACTGACGGATCCAAAAGGATGTATGAACCTTGTGACGGTGTCGAAATGGAGTTTTCACGCGTGGTAGACGCTCTGGTTGTATGTACGCTGGGATTTCCAGCACAAGGAGTAGGGCACCAGAGATTGAAACGAATGGACAGCGAGCGAGGTACATGCCAACGGCAATGCATTGAAAGATTTCTCCAGATGCGTCCTGTGCGAACATAGAGCCAGGATGCAGTACGAGCTGTTCGCTGATAGAGAGACTAGAATGGGATCATCAGCTCGTGCGTTGATAGACTGATGGGAAGGTACCACGGCTGCGACGGTCCGCTAAATGTGGATCGTCTGGTTGCTCCTGGTTGCGCATATAAGCTCATATAAGATAAATAGACGCATCCACGGTTCAAACCCACAAAGATAAAGGCGTGCCTGAGGAACACAGTGAGGTCGGGTATCATACCTAGTCCCCCATTATCATGATGCTGCTAGAATGTTATCCCTCAGCGTGCTAATGCCGGTGAACATACGGATACCCGGGTCCTCCACAAGCAGCTGGTGTATACTTGCCGAGGCAACACTTACCAGATGAATAAGAAGAACTCGAAGACATACTTCTAAAAGTGCTTGTCCACGATCATGACAACGGCATCAACGAGACCCAAGTTATCTCCTTGAGGCTCTGTACCTCTTTTCTAGAAGTCTATTTCAGAGGCACATGCACACACACGGTTCGAAACATGAGATCGAAACAGACTTCGAGCGAGAAAATAGAAAGATCCCCATAGTACACTCTAAGATGCGTCAAATCTATGGGGTGCAGACGTGACGATGAAGTTACTGCACCTTAGCCAGTGACTGCGTCCAAAGTAAGGCAGCGCAACATAGCAAGACACGGTCTGCCCGGGCGATGCCAGAGAAGCACTATGATGAGTCAAGGGAATCAGAAGAACTTGATATAGAACAAGCAATGGTTTCGCAAGGCTTTGATGCCGGAAAATGAGTCCAGTTTCGGAAGTTGTGCCAATTTTCCCAGGTCCGGCAACTGCCGAAAGACCCCTCGTTCCATTCCTTCGCAGGGTTTCCTTACTGGCTACCGGAGGCAAAAGCTTCATTCTCTGAGCCAGACACTTGGAAATACTGACCGAGGGTTGCCGACGATCGATCGTTGTCAGAGTCTCCGAAAGCTTAAATGACAAGACTTCGAGCACATGCCATGCCACCCAATGTGAGAGTGGCGCCTGGCGGTGCTCGTCCGAGTCTGTCCTGACGTGGCATGCTGCGCAAGTCCCATCCTTCGTGGAGGCAACGTGGAGGTAACCTAAATGATCTCAGGCTTTCATCGAGTAGGATACGAAAGGGATGCTATTAGCAGCGATGGGCGTATGAGGATTTTGCAGAGGCACAACAAACAGCACTAGGGAGTAAGTAGAGTACAGGGTGGTCGCTATTTCGGAAAGAGTGTGACACTGTGCATAGCAGTGTGGGTCGATAATAAAGAGATTGCGGAGACGAAGGTATAAGACGCAGATAACATGATAGCAAAGGATCGTAAAGTGTTGTAGTTTAAATATAAGAGACACAAATAACAAAACGAAGCCCATTAGCGAGCGTGTCCGTGCTGGACCACGATCGGCGCGAGCCGCGGCCGCTCCCCCGATGCGGGTCGCAGAGGCGAGCGCGGGCTTGATGGCGTCTCGGGAACAGACAGCGTGGATCGTTTAGCGTCCCGCGACACGTAATGTTTGCGATCCTGCGAGGAGAGGGCGTCGTCGTCCGAATCGCGGATATCGTTGCCATCGACGTCGCCGCGCTCGAGGTACACATCCGTCACGGTTGTCCGCTGGATCTCTATCCGTGGCTGAAAGAATGGCGGCGACCGTAAGCGCAACGAAGCCAATGAAGACGAAGATGGGAGGGAGGAGATGAATGCTCACGAGAACTGGCTCGGACATGCCTTCCCCGCTCTTGCGCATACTGAAGTGCTTGAGAAGGCGCGGCGTCTGTGGGAGCGTCGCTAGCGGGGTGCCTTCGACCGTTGGCACTTTGCGTTCCGCATGTGCGATTGTGGACTTGCGCGAATTAAGCCTGCACGTTTGCACTAGTCAGTATCTGCTCTTTGCCGAAGGCAGACGGATAAACGCACGAAGCCATGAAAGAGATTGAATACACTACGAAATGGCATCAATTACGGCGAATAATAGCGGAGAAAGACACTAATGGACTCACGCTTGGTTTGAACTTGCAAAACACCAAGGAACGCCGTCGACTTTGGCAGCGCAAGGAACGCGACGGGGACGAGAATAGCCCCTATCCTGTAGCACAAAAGTACAAATTTCGTTCAGCCTGCTTTTTCTCATGACCTGTGAAACATCAAGAAACTCACGAAGTCAAAGCGCCCGTGTTGATCGTGTACATCAGAAGACGGTTGATGATGTTGTCTGTCCTGTATATCCCACACGGGGAAAATAAGAAGTTTAGTTACCGCGCCGGAATTTGGGGCTGGGAAGGTGCAGTGCTTACCGTGACATGCCGGTGCGTCTGCCGTATAGGTAGAAGGATAGGGATACGGCGATCAGGATGTCGACCACGGCTGAGAGGAACCAGCTGGAGATGATCGTCCCCTGCATTTGGTTCGACGGTTTATGAGCACGCCTATTTTTTTCTTTTATCTTTTGGTGCAGGGGAGACTCACGAATGCGGATTCACGGAACTCTAGCCAGGTTACACTCGAAAACGCAAGGATGCCGTTCACCCATCCCAGAGCTGTGAATGCGGTGAGCCTGACATTGCGCACCGGAATGGGCGTCCACCTACCAAGACGAGTGAAAGCGAGCACAATCTACGTGCACGCGTGGGCTCAGCATGCGGTGCTAAAGGGACTGAGAGAATGATTCAAGGCTCACCAAGGAAATCGTGACCCAGTACTTCCCCTTCTCGCATACTACCCGCCCTCATGTTAGCAACTAAACAGAGGCTTGGAAGACCTGGCACTGCTTACTCCGCCATATTCTCCAGATGAAAGCGCTGTCCGGCACCATCATCAGTGGGTGGTTCATCTCCACAGCAGCTGCGACATCACTCACAGGTTGACAATGAACGCCACGGTGAAGCCGACTAAAAAGGCGGCAGGCACGCTCCTGTGGTCGGCGAATAAATCAAGTCTAGGTCAGTATAACCGCGTTGATGATGCACGTCTGAGGACGCCATGAAGACGCCATGGATGAGAGGACGCACCAGACGGGTTTCTCCAGCATTTGAATGTCCGTGAAGTGTTCAATAACATAGAACTCGATGAAGTTGATCGAGAGGCCAACAAACACGGTCTCGAGAACCCTATTGGCAATTCCACCATCGGTTAGCATTCACACAAAAGTGAAGGGTTGGGATGTCCACGAGCACGGGAAGGCAGAGACATGATAATAAGAGGGGGATGAAAGAAAGTACTTACCAAATCCCCAGGACGAGCAGCCTCAGCGACATCTGGTCGTTGTAGTTCTGCGAGTAGAAGAAGAGCTGCATGCAGTTGACGCCGTACAGCAGCAGGATTGTGAGTGTGCCCAGGAGCGGGCCCTGCAGGAACGCAGTCGCGACGGCCATTTCGGGCGTCATATTGTTTGCTGCGCGGGTGCGTCGACGCTGAGGGAGCTGATGTGGAGGAAGGAGGAAATGTACAAGGTCGTGAACGAGTGTGCGTGGTGCTGGCTGCGTAGACTGTGACTGGTCTAGGGCACTCCGAGCATCAGCCGGCAGCGCGAGCGCGGCTCGCGTTCTTTATACTACCTCCTCAGGCAGTTGTGCAGATGCGCATATCGAATCATGACTGCACGCACAGAGTTTATTCGTGCAGTGCCACGCTCGCGTAGGAATATGCTTTGCACCCATCTGCGCCATCTCTTCGATTGTCACGAGTGTCGTCGCGTGGGATTCTGGGAGAAGCACCGGCCTGAGAGAGTCCAGAGAAAGTACGATCAACGCGCCGTGATGGGGGTAATGGTCCATCGTGGGGATGTGTACAAAAGAATGTAACACTGGGATGGAGAAGGCGGATTGGGCTCCACGGGGATGGGGTATCCGCGCCCCCGAAGCGAGACGTCAGACATCGCGGTTCGCTCGCGCTCTGCGGGCGGCGTCGATCGACGCGCGTGAACAATGAATTGACGCCGTCAGAAGCTGTCACCCAGTGATGATGTGGGGATGGACGAATGGGTGAGAGAAAGTCGAAGGCGGTGGCAAAATGTCGATGTCCAGCAAGATTTGTTGGACGGCGTGGTATAGATCCAGATGTGCTTCGCCTCGCTAGGCTTCACTGGCGCCGGCACGACGGCACCGACAGTGTTTCGGGACCATAAGAGTTGGAGAACCACACCTTTGCCCGCAAGTGCACCACGAAGTTTTCGTGGACCGTGGCGTCGGCACAGGCGTATCGGCAAGCGTTCCCCGCCGCGTCTGGAAATTTGAACCTTGAATGATCTTCTTCCATGTCAGCAATGAGATCAATCATGTTTGCATCCGCATCATCATATCAGAAGGAGAACTGACATCCGTATTCACGACCTGATATGCAAAAGTATGCAGAGCCTGATTAGAGGTGACGTCAAACGCAAAGAGCTAGCTCTATGTTGGTGTTCGCCACTATCATCTAGGGGGCGCAAATGAGGGTAAATGCCAGCATCAGCAGTGTGTGCTGTATAGCCCATTGGTCTACTGCATAGAATAGCTCGAGCGCTCGTCATTTGAACGACATACGCACTTATGGATATGTAGATCACCGTATGTCATATCGGCAGATACAAGTTTATGAGCTTTTGATGGGACTTGCTCGGAGACAAAGGAGATCCGAGGAATGTGGTGAGCTGTGGTGAGTTCGCCAAGTTCTGAGTGATGCGGTGAAGAAAAAGATGCGAGCCACCGAGTCGGACACACACCCCCGGCGCCGGCGCCAAATCCCGAGACCCGGTGTCCGGCGGTGTGCGGGCCGTACAAAGCCACAGCTCACGTGGCGACGCACATTGGCGGGTTCTGTTGCCCCGAACGTTGGTCAACTCCTGACCTGCGCCATTGTGTGTTGCAGTCTCCTGGACAATGTATACTTTGCCTTTTCTTTGTATGATAATCTACCATTGACAAGCTGTTGTAGGCCACCGAAAGGCGCAGCGAAGAAGAAGGCCGCAGCCGCACAGGAAGCAGTTGCCACCGCCACCCCTCCTGGTGAATACGAGCCAGTGCGTATCCAGTCTCCGATTGCTCTTTCACTGCATGTTTCCTTTGTATGACGCTGTTCTAACCCATGCATCCGCGTAGTAGACCCTCTCGGAGCAGCTTTCTTACTTGCAATATGCGCGCCCGTTCAAGAATCCGAACTACACCAAGGGCGTCGGGAGGCGCACCAAGATTCTGAAGACGGTGCTTGGGCAGGAGCGAGAGCGGGAAAGGCAGGAGCGCGAAAGAAAGAGGCTGGAGCGAGAGGAGAAGGAGGCAGGGGAAGGAGAGGCGATGGATGTGGATGTCAAGAGAGAAGAAGGTGAGAAGGCGAAAGCGAAAGCTGCTACTCCAGGGGTGGTGGTCGTGGAAGAGGAAGTGCCAACCTGTGAGTGTTCTCCTAAGAGGCGATCTCTATGGCTAGCCGCGGATGGAGGCGTTGACTGGGGTGCTTAGACTTATCCATCGAGGCGCCGCCTTCGCTTCTCCCTCAACGTCACTACTGCGATATCACTGGTCTCGAGGTGTGTACATGCGCCTCCATCTCAGCTTTACGAACACTTCTGAGTGATTGTATGCTAGGCTCCGTACACTGACCCGCGGACAAATCTGCGATATCACGACAAGAGCGTATACGAGCTTATCAAGAACCTCGTGCGTTGTCTTTGTATTCATACCGGTGCTAAGCTAACCCGCTCGCTGTTGTCATGTAGAGTCCCAGTGCAGCGAAGGACTATCTCGCTGCCAGGGGTGTCAACCCCATCGTCAAGTAACAGTCTGACCACATCGTTACTCTTCGCGTGTGCGCAGAGAAGAGCAATTTCCTTGGGCACCGTTCTTATGGTTTACGGTTCCTCCGACACGGCCACTGGATACCGGGCTTCTGTCTGTTTGAGTGCGCCGAGAAACTCTTACGCCTGATCTGTCGGGGAAGCCGTGCTGCGGACACCGTTCCAGATTGGCTTAGTGTATTTATACAAGGCGTCGAGTTGTTATCTTTAGGTTTAGTGGAATGATAGAGTTGAAACCAGTGCTAATGATTGTCGACGTTGACGTCGATGTTGAAAGGCAAGGAGGGGGAACGGTCATGCAATGTGGGAAGGGGAAGAAAGCGCGTCGTGGCAATGTGGCAACATCAGAAATCGGGCGACTAATATTCCGCTCGCTTGTTCCTTTCCTCCCTCCCTTGTCCTCGACATACCCACCCAAACATATCCGACTGAGCTACACAAACTGGGTCTGGGTCGACCCCCTGAGCCAGCGGACCAACATCTACGTTCTTTTGCTACATCTTAATCGACAGTTTTGACGTGCCTGCATTTTTCGGACACCGCAACCAGGTCTCATATTCTCATCACCAGCCAACTTTCGCCGCATCAATTCCTCTCTTTTCCTCTCACTATCTCTAACTCCCTCTCCTCCCTCCCTCCATGTTGCCGCGGTGGCTAGCCCTATCGCTAGCGTCGGGCGCGGCTCTCCCCGCCGCCCTCGCTCAGCAGGCCGGGTCTTTCGTCCAGGCTGGTAACACCCAAGTCAGCGCCATGATGGTACGCGTTCTCTGGCCTGTTATACACGCTTGAGATACGATCTAACCGACTCTTTTCCCTCATTCGACCAGATGTTCCTCGGGAATGAGGAAAAGGTGTACATGCTAGACAAGTCGGAAGCGAACGCTGCAAAGGTCAACGGGCACCCCGCTTGGGGATCGGTATGGTGAGCTTCCGTTCACACCCTTCGGCCATCCTTTCCCGGTCGCTAATCCGTGCCAACCCGTTTCCCTCTCGACGCGTTATGTCGACCTCGACGCGAACAGGGACCTCAATACCCACTCGGCCACCACCATGGACATCTACTCCAACACCTTCTGCGCGTCGGGCCACCACCTCCCCAACGGCTCCTACGTCACCTTCGGCGGGAACTCCGCCGTCGGCCCGCCCTCCACCACGCCGCAGAACACGACGTACGACGCGACGTGGAAGGACTACGACGGCACGCGCGCGATCCGCATCCTGAACCCGTGCACGAGCAAGGACAACTTCAACAGCGCGAACTGCCAGTGGTGGGAGAACGCCAACGTGCTCCAGATGCAGAAGCAGCGCTGGTACTCGGCCGCGGAGGCGCTCGCCAACGGCACCATCGTCCTCATCGGCGGCTTCAGGAACGGCGGGTACATTAACAGGAACTATCCGAATACGGATCCGCTCTACCAGGGTGGCGAACAGTGGGGTGGGGCTGAACCGACGTTCGAGTTTTATCCGAGCCTTGGGACGGCGCAGGTTATGAAGTTTATGGGGACGACGTCGGGCCTGAATGCGTATGCGCATACGTTCCTTATGCCGTCGGGCAAGATGTTTGTTCAGGCTAACCTTTCGACGGGTGAGGACCATCTTCTCTCTTCCATGATACGTTTTCGCTGACATGACGCTACCAGTTCTCTGGGACTACAACGCCAACGTCGAGACGCCCCTGCCAGCCATGCCCAACGGCGTCGTGCGCGTCTACCCCGCGTCGGGCGGCACCGCCATGCTCCCGCTCACACCTGCGAACAACTACACCCCTACAATCATTTTCTGCGGTGGCTCTGACATGCCCGACCAGTACTGGGGCAACTACTCGTGGCCATTCTATAACACCTGGACATACCCCGCCTCGGACGACTGCCAGCTGATCACACCCGAGCCGCAGGACGGCTCTGCCCCCAAGTATACGCAGGAGCAGTCCATGCCTGCCGGACGCACGATGGGCCAATTCATCACCCTGCCCGACCAGACGATGCTCATGGTCAACGGCGCAGCCAACGGCACGGCCGGCTTCGCTGACCGCACCCTCCAAGCAACCACTCAAGACCAGATGCCGTACTTTCAGTCACTCGCAGCTGGTCCCGTTGGTCTGCCTGCGCTCTACAACCCCAGCGCGCCGCAGGGCCAGCGGTGGAGTACCGCCGGCCTGGAGAACACGAACATCGCGCGGATGTATCACTCGAGCGCGATGCTCCTCCCTGATGCGAGTGTGCTTATTGCGGGCTCGAACCCGAATATTCTGGCCAACACGACCTCGGTCTACCCGACGCAGTATACCGCCGAGATCTTCTACCCGCCCTACTTCTCTGCCAAGACGCGTCCGTCGGTGTCCGGCCAGCCCTCGACGCTCACGTACGGCGGGAACCCCTTCAATCTCACGATCGCCAAGGGAACATACGATGGCGCGCCGAACAGCGTCGCCGCGAACACGACGGTTGTTCTCACCCGCGGCGGCTTCACGACGCACGGGATGAACATGGGCCAACGTCTGCTGCAGCTCAACAACACATACACGGTCAATAGCGACGGCTCGATCACGCTGCACGTCGCACAGGTCCCGCCGAACCCGAACCTGCTCACGCCCGGCCCATGCTTGCTCTTCGTCGTCGCGGACGGGATACCAAGCACGGGCGCGATGGTCACCGTCGGCTCGGGCAAGGTCGAGGACCAGCCCATGCAGGCCGCCTCCGTCCTGCCCACTTCCGTCACAGCCACGAACGGGGACAAACCCGTGTCGGTGTCGTCCTCGGGGACCTCGCACACCGCGATCATCGCGGGCGTCGTCGGCGGCGTCGCCGCGCTCGCCATCGTCGGCGTCGTGCTCTGGATCTGCATGGGCCGACAGAGCCACAAGAAGGCTGCCGCGCGCGACGCGGGGTTCGCGACGAACGCGGGGAACCGGATCAGCGCGATGGCGGGCACGCTGCGCGGCCCCTTTGGCGGCGGGGGTGGAGGGTCGGGCAACGGGCGGAACAGCGATACGAGCGCGTTTGTGCCGCTGCAGGAGGCGCCGAGCTCGAGCCAGGTGTGGGGGCAGCATCCGCCTGGATCGCAGCCTGGGGGCGGGGCGGCGCCGGCGTACGATGCGGGTAGCCCGTATGGTGTGAGCAGTCCGTATGCGCAGAGCACGGGGGCGATGCATCAGCCGTATGGGCCGGGGTCGCCGTATTCGCCGCAGCGCGCGCCGTCGCCGTACCGGGACTTTGAGTAGAGCGGTGCGAGGTACGAGTAGAGCGGTGAGCAACCAAAGGGGAGGGGTTGAGGCGATAGGGAAGGGAAGGGAGAGGCGGCGGCACGGACCCTCTTTTGGTTACATGACGGGTAGTAATCCATCCAGCAGTACTTGCTTACACACGGACATGGTATTAGATCTTTGATGATTTGCACGTAGGGCGGATTGCTAGTACTTGGTCTCTCTTTTTCTTTTCTTTCCCTACTTCATAAGTGTTTTGCTTGACTTAGCCTTTCTGATATATCAGTCGATATTGCAATCCATACTCAGTCGTGCATGATACGATACAGAATTGGCCGAAAGGCTGGTGTTCGCGTTGACGCGTCGCGGTTGGCTTATCTGAGTCCACCACCTTCCCACTGCCAAAGTCGAGTTGTAGTAGCTTACACTCCAAGTGGAGTCGTGCTCACCTTCGCCATGACCCTCAGTGGTGCCGTTGCGATTCTGACTAGTTTTCCAGCTTCGTTTACGGATTTCGTTTCGCATCCCCCCAGTCCGAACCGCTATGGCGACCGCAAAAAAAGGATCGCTCCGTTCTGTCTCGCTCTTCTCTTTCATCTAAAGCTTACCATCATTCTCGCCATCGCCGTCTAACGAATACAACTAACCAGTCACGCCCTCGCCATCTTCTATATACTGATGGTACTCATGCACTCACCCGACCCCGGACGAAACTTCGGCACGAAGGGCGACATCGAGGATAGCCCGCCTCTGCGGGCGACATCATTTGCCTCCCTGTTAGGAAGCATGCAGAACATCTTCCAGCCCGCTATCCGCTCGCTCGCCTTCAAGCGCACTGACGAGCTCTTCGCTCGAGAACAGGACGCGAGCCTAGAGCACGATCGGTCGAGCCTGCGTGATGCGATGGCCAAGGCGGAGGCTACAGTCACCGAGCAGGGAACGCGTCTTCGATCGATATCCACGGACATGGCGACAGTGAAGACCGATGCTCTGTCTCTGCGGGATGGCAGTGGAACCCGTGGTCTCACAGACGTAGACGACCCGTTTCGGGGTTCTTCGATACCGAGGAGCCCGTTACTTGGAGAGTCGACGCGGCCGCGACTGTCGCTGGGGTCATTTGACGAGACGGTGGTTTCGTCGACTGCGTACGATGACTCCGTGATGGGGTCTTGTATGTCGCCCTCCTCGGATGGATCGGCCACGTCCGTTCCGTCATTCTGCATCACGGTATGTTTTACGCCCGTGCACTGACTTCGACTAAAGTCAAACTTGCAAACGCTAGTCTCCTGCGTACCCCGAGCCAACTCCTACTCGCCGGCGCGTGTCTTCGTTGTCGGCAAAGCGCAGCCTCTTCTCGATCAACGAGGACCTGCTTCGAAACATGGTGGAGTCTATCGTTGACGAGCGGTTTTCCGAGCACGAGAAAGGATTCCGACAACGTCAACAAGTCCGACGCGACGAGATGTACGCCGACGTCGTCGGGTGGGCAATCAAGCTCGAATCCGAGCAGCGGAAAATCGTGGATCGAGTCGCGTCGGAGGTCGAAGAAGCTCGGAAGCAGGTATCCGAGCTTGCCGCGTCCGTCAGGCAGAACGTCAGCGGAGACCGAGGAGACACCCCTCCCCCTTGTTCAGTGATCTACTCCATGTCTTTGACTCCGTCTGAGTCGACAGCTACGGTGAAATCACGCGACCACCTTGGCGATGCTGGCCATATTCCCGCCAAGGGCCGTCGCAAAACTGAAATAGGCGCGAAAGGTGAGTCGGTGTGCAGCTAATCGGGCTAAACTGAGATGCTAATTCAACTTCTAGTGATTAAGCCTACAACTGCCAACCCAGTTCGCCTTCGCGCGACGAACAAAGGCGGGGCTCACGGGGGAAAGGTAAGTATCAGCGGCCTTACGGCATCTCCCAATTATTGTTTTCGTTTTTTTTTTGCGTTTGTTCCTTGTTTTGGGTTTTTTGTTAAACTACTGACTCCATCGTTAGCCTCTTTTAAAACCATCTGCACCTCGTACGAAACCGGCTATAAAGACCAGCATACATCCGGCTCAGAGTCATAGTTAGTCAAGCTTCCTTTCAAGGGCGCGAGGGAGTTTACCCACCTTATCTCTAGATGCCAAACTCAGGAAAGAAACAAATTTGCGCCCTAAGGTCCAAGAGCAGAATGACTCCATTGCGAAGGCATCGGACGCTAATCCAGCCAATCACGGCTGTCTCTCTCAGACCCGGATTCCCGAGCCATCGAAGGGTGTTCCGTCTGCTACGTGCTCTGCGCATAGGCGTCGACCTGGAAGCCAGGAGTTGTCATGTATGTTTTTACGCTGAGCGTAATCTCGGTGCAGTCGTCGCTCACCAAAGCTACAGTTATGTCAGTTGCATCATCGCGTTCTTGTACCCCTACGCCCGCCGGATCATCGTCATTTCTGGCCCCCGATGTAATAACGGCGCATGCTTCCTTGCGTGCCCGGTCTACTTCACGCGCTCGCTCCCCAGCATTTCTAGCAGTTTAACTCATTGTACACCGTTGATTGTCTTTGTAATGCTACATGTAATCAGATCATTGCCTGTTTACGGTGGAGACTGGGGATCTACTTCTCGAGATACACGTCCTCGGACCACGACTCCCACTTATCCGCCACCTCCTTCCACTCCTGCGACTTCGCCCTCGCAGCACCAATAGGGTCCCTGTGAATGGGAAACCGCAAGGGAGGACTGTCCAAACGCGTAAGCTTATCAATCTGAGCAACCGCTTTGATAGTATCGCCGTCCTGAGGCGAGGTGATGAACGCGGCGAACTGGTTGCCCGGCATCTTGGGATCGGCGTAGGCTGGGTGGTTCGGAACTCGCTTGATGTTCTCCTTGACCATCTTTGTCGCAAAAGGACCCGGCTCGACGATTGTCACCTGGTTAGAGTAAGCATGACTAAGGCTTAGTAAATAAAGACACACGATATCACCTTGATGTTCCAAGAGGGATCAACTTCCTTTGCCGCGGCTTCGCTGAAGCCTTCAAGGGCAAATTTGCTAGATTACGCGTCAGCTCGTTAGTCATTAGGGATGTGTCAGACGAACGTTGCGCAGTAGTAAGCATTCCCAGGAATACCGACGATTCCGCCGGCGGAAGAGACGTTGAGGAGGTGCCCGCCCGCAGGCTTATTGACCTCTCTGAACTGGCGAAGAGCTTCCCGGGTGACGTGCACGGCTCCCCAGAAGTTGACCTCGAACAACTTGCGCGCTTCGTCCTCGGGGAATGCCTCGATCTCGCCGATGGTCAGAAGACCTGCGTTGTTGAACACGATGTCGATTCGACCGAACTTTTCGTAAGCCTGCGTGAATGCAGCGGTTGTATGCTCGGACTGGGTGACATCGACCTTGAGCACGAGGAGGTTGCCAGTCGGATGCAGAGCCACGAGATCATCCAATGCGCTGGGGTTGCGAAGGGTGGCTGCAACTTTGTCGCCGTTCTTTAGGGCGAGCTCGGCCATAGCCCTGCCGAAGCCGGACGAGGCGCCAGTGACTGCGATAAACAGTTGAATTTAGGGCTTGAAAGAGGTGGGTGAAATGGTGACCCACTGAGCCAAACTCTATGAGAGGAAGCCATTTCAGCTGTGAATCTGCCAAAGGGATAATGGCGGAATAACACGAAGGTTTGAGTTCGAAGTCGGTCTCCTCTTCTGCATTTTATAGGCCCGCAGAGCGTGGACTCCGAAATGGGAAGACTCCTGATAAGCTGGACGAGTCATCTTATGACGAAGGTTATCGGTACCGATGATCTCCGGAAAACAACAGGCCGCGCGTCGCTCGTAGCCCTGGATAAGCCCACTTTTTTCACCAGTTTTCCACACACTGCGTGAGTTTCGTCGAATGTGGTCGCAGCGGCGGCACTTGCATCGGAGTCCAATGTTACGGCACTTGCCGAATACAGTATCGTTGGTGCAGTTGTATGCCATTGCTGCGGCATTTTTTTATGGTGATAGCAAGGATTCATGTAGTAGCTCTGTGGGAGATAAATCAGCACATTCGTTGTATTTGATTGAGGAATAGTCGAGCATGAGTGTCAGGCGCTCAATCCAGTGTGCCTGCGGAAACCCCTAATTCAAAATGATGTACTTACCTCAACTGAACTTTGACGGGGAAAGGTTGCAAATGACCGCGCGACACATAGAAGCGTATGAATATTTGTACCATGCTGTGTATCGCGCGTAGAAACATGCTGGACGTTGAAACACGTAAAGATAGCATTACTAACCCAGGGCATGGTGGAGCAAGACCGCGACTGCAGTGCACTTTCTACGAATACAAAACGTCATCGTAAGTACAGCACACGGGCATATCTCTGAGCACCCTCCACTCGTCTGTCGTAGCCTTTATCTCTCCTCGGATTGAAAGGCGTTTCAACGGGAAACCGCGCTCCATCCGAGCACGTATACAAGCCGCAAGAGGCTCCACCCAGTCTGTTTCAAAAGAGACAGAAAAAATTACAAGTTGCAGAAGGTCACGGGCGGGGATTTCAGAATCCGATTGATCATCCATGGGGTGTAATGCACGGATAACACTGGCTATCTTGTCAGATGCAAGTTCTAGGTATTGAAGGGAGTGCATCTTCGAGATAATGTCCACCTCGGGACATTCGCTGCGCGTGCGACCTACACAAAATGAAGTGGAGCTGTTGATGGTGGCGCATGTGACGTATTGGAGGGGTATCAAACCACATACTACCGAGGAAAGTTCTTGGAAAGAGCTGCCAAAGATACTGCTTATAAAGATGTCGGGCCTCGACTTGAGTAGAGTGGATAGCTCAAGGGGAGTCAAGCTTCCATCATCGTTGTATGAGCTCGAAAGTATACCAGCTATAAACAGAGGAATGAGCTGGGAAGCATCCGTGGTGGCCTTGGACCAGGCACCGAAGTCAAGTTTTGTGCTAAATGTCCCGCCCTCCACAGGTGTGATTCTAAGCGCGCAGTGACACTCGGACAAATCGAGCGACCTGTTTTCGTTGCCCTTTTCTACGATATGGCGGTGGGATACACTGTTAATGATACCAGATAGAAAAGTAGACGGTGGGGTGAGCTGATGGACATCTTCTATCCCGAAGTACTCCAAGGGTCTGGAATGGCGAAGTGACCGCAGAAAAATCGTACAAGCACGGAATGAATTGGTCACGTGCAGTCGAGCGAGGTTGGGGAGGTGAATCTCTGGCATCACAAAGTATACGGGGAAATAGAGGCAAGAATGGAGAGAGAGCTCCCGAAGGTTGGTCATTCCTTCGAGAAATGTGAGGAGCCTCCGGCCAGCTAACAATGGCCCGAGATGTAGGCGCTTGAGGTTGCTAGGATTGACGAGACGAAAGTAGGGGTCCTGCTCGTTGACGATCGCATCTAAGCAGGTAACTGATAAACTGAGAGACTCAAGGTCTGCGAAGGTCTGTGTTCGACCGTAGCGTGTGTCCAGAGTGCGGAGCGAGGACAGCAAGGTACGGACAGGGGCTTTAATGACCAATTCTGTCACCCGTTTGACGCTCTTCGCGAAATAATCACCGTGGAGATGTTTGCTTGTTGCAATAGAGAGCGGAGCATCTCGAGACCGCCCGAGCATTTGTTCAGTCCATTGTCCACATCCTAGGGGTGGGCGAGCCCACAGCTTGACATAAGCCAACGCGACGGCACGCCAATGGCGACACACTTGTGTGATCCGAACCCAATCTAACAGACATCGAAGTTCGCAAACGTGATATTGCCACAGAAGGCCATCGCTAGAATGAGCCTGTGTAACACATTCAAGGAAGATGATTTCGAGCAGCTCGGAAGGAAGTGACGGGGCTGGCATGATGGTGTCGATATAGTATTGGAGAACACTTGACACAACGCCACTCAGTATACGTTGACATCTTTCAGTTAAGCTTATGTTTGCTGACTTACATATGTTTCAGCCCTATTGTCAAGGCAGTTCAGCGTAACTTTGCGACTGGTGCAGTGAATGTTATTGCTTGGCGAGGAAGAACTTGGAACACGTGGGCCCCACAAACCCTCGGCCTCAACGTGTGTTGAGTCTCACGGTACAGCCACAATGCTGCTCAGCATGCCTAGGATCGTCAAGAACCTCATTCAAATATGTATTGCATGTCGGTAAATTAGCAAGCCATAGATAATAATGGCGGTATCAACGAGAGTAGCTGCGAATACGCAGTTAGATTGATTTATGCCATAGAGTAGAAGTGGATTTAGTCCAGAATGTGGATTATTGAGTTTGATACAAGGACTCGGAGCAAGCCGTAGATGTAACGGCTGTCTGCCACCTCGAAGAACAGATTAAGAACTCATTACCACATCCTTCAATTTTTCGAAGTTTGGTGTGCCGAGGCCCGTAACTGACCCCAACGTCAGCATAACAGGCTGAGCGGCGAAAAGACTTAGACTTACCTGGATCCCATCCTTTCGTCGCCTGTAAAGTAGTGGAAACGGTTAGCTTTTGGTTTGGAGCCTCTACATAAAGAAGTGTCGCACATTGAAACCAGGTGTCGCACATCCAGGGTTGTTCCCCTCTGTAACATCATTAAGTGCCACGCTGGCATTGCCATACAGAATGGGGTTGAGGAAGCCAAGGGAGGACTTTCCGGCTCTGAGTCGCGCATCATTGAGCATCGACACAATCGCTGCAAATGCAGGCGTTGCAGCAGATGTGCCCGAGACGTTATGCGGCTGGCCGGCGATGTAGACCAGGTAATTCACTCCCTGCGCGGAGACATCTGGGTAGGCGCGGCCAGATGCGTTGTACATCCCCGCGTACTTGTCGCCAAGCTCGGAGAGATAGGAATCGACGTGCGACTGCTGGTAGGACGGCCGCCCCCAGTAGTTACTGAATCCACCACCAGAGAAGTTGGCCGCTGCTTCGGGAATGCCGATGGTCGCTCCTACGGAGGTCACGTACGGGCAACTACTTGGAAACATGGGCAAGAACGCGGGAGCGTCAGAGCCGTTGTTACGGTGGCAGGTTTGATTCATTGCGCTGTAGAGTAGTCCAACACCGCCATCGCCGGACCCAAAGAGGAGGGAGACACCGCGGGCACCTATATTGGTTACAATCGACGTTAGCGAGGGATAGAATTAAGACTGGGTTTACAGACCAAGAGCTGCAAACGATTTGCAGACCCGATCGGCGTAGCTGAATGGAACTGCGCTCATCAACTCATAATTCTAAGCCAGCTGGCATAAGCAGCACTTACCTGTTTCCTCGCTGTCCCCATAGCTCGTCGAGATAGTCTGCGGGACATCGGTCTGATTGAGGATATAATCGGCCCACTACGTGAAATAACCATCTTCAACTGTCCGACATAGTTGGCGCGAATTAAGACGAAACTTACGTCAGCCCAAGGAGTATTGACATTTGACGGGGCAAACTCGTCAGGGATAAAAGGCGGCTCGCCCGCAGTCGACCAGAACGTGCCCGGAGTCGGATAGGTCATACCAAGAGCATATTGAACATCCAGATTCGCCTCCGTGCTGGCATTTGCTGGATCCTGAATGTTCTTGCCGCCTGATAAACAGAGGAAAACTAGTAAGCTGTCGTCACTGGTAGATAGTGATCCAAGTTACCGTTGACAGATACGAAGGTGAAGTTAGACCCAGCCGCAGCGGGGTTCTGGCTCTTGTAGAACGTCTGCAGATCTTCGTAGTTGGCATACTGTTCGATATAACCTGTAATACCAATCGCGTTCCCGCTAGTATTAGAGGGGATGTATCCCTCGGCGTTGTAGAGCTGCTTGAGACAGGTCGGAGTGATCTGATAACTGCAAGACTGATCAAGGGCGTTGCCCGCCGGCCCAGTGATCGTGCCGTTGTCGCCTTCAGCGCTGTACACCAGACCACCAGAGTAGCGGTACGTGATTCGGGCGGGCTGAGTGCGCGCATACATCGTCGTCGGCTGAACGAGGTCGATGTGGGGATGTAGAATGGAAGGAAGGCTATATGACGTCGTACGGACGGCCGTGTCGCCGGATGCCTCGTGGACGTAGGCGTGGAATTGCTGAACGAGAGCAAGCACGTCAGCGAGGTTACCTCAAAAGATTACGAGACTCACCGTGTCGAACATCTGTTCTGCAAGCTCCACAGGCACCTGAAGAGTCACCCAGTCGCCAGCCGCGGACTTTGACATACTCTCCGCACCGACTCCGTGGCTACTTAGCCACTCATGAACGATATCGAGCGTGTCGGCTTCGGGCGTCAGGAACGCATGGACCTCTTCCTTGCTCAGATGAGCGCCATAGTTGGGGTGCGCCGGGTCGCTGGCTTCACGGAGATGACTCTCCAGGTCTGCGAACTTGGACTGGGCGAGTGCGAGCTTGAGCGAGAGGACGTAGTCGGCGGGTGCGCGTCCCGTAGGAGTCCAGCCTAGTGGAGCGGAGCGGATGCTCTCCTTGATAACCGGCTGAGAACCTCGGAATGCGTTGGCAAAAAGGGGGGATAGCGCAAGTGCGACAAAAATGGAGAGCTTCATCTTGGAAGCAATGAGATAGCAAAAAGCGAAATAGCAAAGTCAAAAGATTGGAAATGAGCAGAGGAAAAAGGTAGTTGGTGTTGTACACAGAGTTTACCATGACCTACTTATATATCTTCGCGCCGGTGAGACTTCCCAACATGTTTCGTCTGCTGGACAGCAAGCGGGACGCTCAAACACACAAAAATATGCTTGGCGACGTCGATCTCGGAGCCAGCTCGTCCATCCTGTGACGAACGTCAAGGCTCCAAGGGAGGGTCGGAATACCAGAATGTCGATTCGCCGAAACGCTTTCCGTGCTTTGACGGGAGCGCGCATCCAGCTCGGAACTTCCGTGCTGTCTTGATGCACCCTGGGAAGCGTCAACACAGATCGAGCACAGCAACGAGACAAAACGCGCCTTTGCGGGTATCACGGCCCATCGTCCTGTACGATGGTCATCGGCAATTCCCGGAGCATCGCCCACTCTTTACTTGAAAGCCCCACCTGTCCCCGAATACAAAGCTTTTGCAGAGGACTACCACGACCAGCACGAGATCTAAGACACAATGCGAGCCCTGTCTCTGGAGTTGCTATGCGCTCACTAGCTGAGAGCACCAATTCGACGAGCTTGGAGAGAGGGACACCAGAGTCGCCTGCATGTGTGTCCGAAGACGGGCTGAACGCGTCGACAAGGCAAGCTAGATCAACGTTTGCCATCTCCAGATACTGGAGAGATGGTAACTCTGAGAACAACGCGGACAAAGCGTCGCAAGTGAAACTGGCAGGACTGACAGAATCTGCGATGACGGCGCACACAACCGTCCGGAGCGAAAAGGAGCGATAGAGTCCTGCGAGAATATCGAGCGGTCTGTTGAACATTCTGAATGTCTGCCATAGGCCACCAATGAAGAGCGATGGGTTTGAGTCGAGCAGCGCAGACGTCGTATACGGAGAAATGTCGGAGGATGGGATTATGCGGAACAAGCCGGCTTTGCATAACGTCGCAATTTCTGTAGGATGAATTGCGGTCGTCGGCCAGGCAGCAAGGTTGTAGTCAAACTTGAACATAGAGCGACCCGCTTGGGTGTGCTGCGTAGAAAGCGCGACGCCAACGGCGCAACGGTGCTCGGTGAGGTCTATGGGCGCTACAGATTCTAGCTGCATGGTTTCACCGAGAACATGGTGACGATTGATGATCTCGTGGGCAGCGAACAGGAGTTTGGTAGTCTCCAGCGGCTCTTGCACATCTCGAAGTCCGAGGTATTCGAGGGGATGGGAGTAGTGGAGGGACGCTATGAAATCCTTGCAGTCATCTATGTCATCGATGAGATGAAGACGGGCAAGGTTGAGTAAATGGATCTGCTTCTCCTTGTCACCGGTCAGCCGTCGGAGACAGGACCTCAAAGACAGGTCGCGGAGATTCGACATGTCTTCAAACAGAGATTTACTGAAGTCGAAGTTGAACGGTCCGAGATGTAGACGCCGCAATCCAGCTACGCTGACGAGATGAATACCGATGGGCAACTCCGTCGACCCTTTCGTGAAGAATCTTTGAGCCAGACTCAGTGATTCCAGCTCCGAAGCTGACCCTGATGAGGTAATTTGCTCGCTGATTTCGCCGATCAATGGCACAAGGAGACGGAAAGGCGCTTGAATGACAAGTTGTTTGGCGTTCTTAAGACTTTGCTTCCACTGTTTATCGCCGTCGCCGTCAAGACGCACTGAAAGGGTGAGACGAGCTCTTCGAGATCGAGCAAGCATTTCTTCGGCCCATCTCCCACAGGCTACCACCGGATGCGACCAAAGCCGTGGGCATCCCAGCGCGACGGTGCGCCAATGACGACATACGTGGGTGACCTGTACCCAGTCCAAAATGCAGCGCGAAACGCATACGTGGAACTGCCAAGAGAGTCCATCGTGATTGTGCGCCCGTAGAATGCATTCCTCGAAGATAATCTCGAGAAGTTCAGGGGGCAAGGATGAGGCCGGCATGGTTTCGAGGGCTGAGCAAGGCCGACGTAGATTGTTAGGTAAAGTCTCCCTGAAACCTAGCTTCGAATGTGGTAAACGGGCTTGAGCTTGACGGAGGATGGAAAACTGCCGCGAAACGTACACACTTGATACTAGGGGGTGTGGATAAGCTTGGGCTAGCTAAGCAGAAGGTTCGGACGCCCTAGTAAATAAGCGCGCATTAGCCATACCCACGGAGTAAAAATGGTCAGCCAGGATGACTCAAGCACAAGTAAGTTGTCCTTTGTCAATGAGGGATTTGTCAACGTAATTAGTCAGAAGGCCACCGTAGTGTTGGTTGGACCGAGTACACCTGCTTGACAAAGCCGCGATGAGAAGTTCCGATGCGCCAGCTTTATACGACACCATCATGGCATAGATGTCAGAGATAGCCCGCCGCTTCGCTCAGCAAGGTAATCTAGTAACTGCTCTGAAGGTCACAAGTTGTGCCGTGATGATTGATAGTTGGCTTTGACGATTACATGCAAAGAAATCCTATCAATTAGTGTCGATCGAAAACCTACTTCCTGAACCGATCCAGTGCGGACGGTTTTCGTGGCACTATCTCGCCCTTCTCGATCTTGCGCGCAAGCTGCTTCTCTGCCCGTTGTTTGTCCAGTTTTGCGCGGATCGCGACCTAGATAAAAGAGTATCAATCAGTCGCCGTTCATCGTGACGCGGGGGAGGGGGCATGGAATGGATTAATCAATCCGAAGACGAGAAATACGTGAAATGCGACAGAAACAAACAAAAAGAAGTCAGGGTGATGATGTATGTAGGGAATTCGCAAATGCAGCGAGCCGCTGGGGGGAGGATCCGACGAATTCAAAGAGCGGAAGGGTGCATAATGAAGAAACGTAGCGTAGAGAATACCATGAGAACAGGTCAAGCAACGATGCCCAGGACGTTGCCATGGTTGCCGTAAAGGCACGAAGGATGAAGAAAGTAGGGGAAAATGCTCACCGCCGTTGGGTCCACCACATTCTTCCGCTGCTTGCGCAGGTATCTATACACCTCCACTTTCAGCTTTGTGCTCGTCGTGACAAAAAGTTCTGCTACTCACCGCTTCAAACTCTTGCCCTTCCCTCGCTGCTTCCGCTTCTCCCTCTCCTCTCTCGACTGCTTCTTGCCATTGGCCCCGCCTTCTCCATTCTCCTCTCCATTCCCGTCCTCATCCATTCCATCCATATCCGTCTCATCCGCCCTCCCCTGCACCCTCAACCTCTCCATTCTCGGCAGCTTCAAGAACGGAATATCGTGCGTCTCGTTCACCGCAGTCGTCAGCTTCTTCTCCGTCGCCATCCGTCCAATGGTATCGGGGTCGAGCGTGATCGCGTCGGGCGCGACCTTCTCGAGCAGCGTGCGCACCTCGCGCTCGCGCCTGGCCTTCGAGCGCTCGAACGGATCGGCTTCGGAGCTGTCGAAGTTGGGTTCGCCAGCGCCGGGAACGAGGATGGAGGAGAGGCCCGCGGAGTGTCCGATGGTGAGGACGTCTGTGTAGGGGCAGAAGCGGAGGCCGCTGAGTGGGCGCGAGGGGACCGGGTGGGTGAGGTAGAGAGGGGGCGGGGCGGAATTCGACGTTGTCAAGGTGGGCTTCGTGTAGATCTACACGGGTTCGACGCGTAAGAGACACGCATACATGCACATACAAAGAGAGAGGGAGAGAGAGACGCACATTCACGCTTCCACCCGTTGCCACCGCCAACGCGCCTCGGGCGCTCCACTCGACCTCTCCTGGCCCGCCTCTTGCCCGCCACGAGCGTACCTCTCCCTTCCAGTTCCGACAGTCCCACACCTTGACCATCCCGTCTTGACCCATCGTCGCGAGATACCGCCCTCCTTCCCCACCGCCAACACCTGTGCTTCCACTTCCGGCAAACGACCCACCAGGGTCAACGCTGAGTGAAACAACTGGTCCGACGTGCGCAAGCAACTGGACGGCGGGATGCGGGAGGTTCGGCGTCCAAAGCGTAACCTGCCCGTTGGTGTGTCCCAGGCAGAGGACACCGGTATGCGGATTTTGACCCAGGGAGACGGTTGGTCCGAGTTTGGTGCGATGCGTCGCGACGATAGCCCCTGTTGAGGTATCTTGGTATGTCAGACTTGAGTTGTTTCCCTACAAACGGAAGTGCGGTGATGCCATAAGTCGAGAAATCCTATATATGGAAGTAAATAGGACGTACAACGCTAGCGAGCAGCCAGTGGAAGGGCAAGAACTCGAGTCGTGTAGGTTCGATGTGCGATTTCAGCCGGTGGATCTCGACGCCGTCCCGGTCGTAGATGAAGGCGTACTTCTTTTGTGCAACGGCATAGAACGAGTGGTCATGGAGGAAGCTGTCTCCAGCAAGTCAGTCTCATCCTGGAATAAAGAAAAGGGTGACACATCCGCACATACGTTATATCCCGACAAGTCTCCTGGAGCTGCAGCTCCGAGTGCATCGTCCCCGTCTGCCAGTCAAACGTCGCGACGTGTCCCGACTTGCCCACAATCGCCATATGTCTGTGCTCAATGTCATTAGCAGACAAGCAAAATGTATAGAAACACTCGAATACGCACCTCCCGTTCCGGGTATACCGACACCTATAAGGGCCCCCATCCAACCTCCACTCCTTCCTCCCTTTCGCAGCCTCCCCGCCCGCCCCCTGCGCAATCTCGTCCTGACCGACCCGCCAAGTCCGCTCCATATCATTCTCGACGTGCAGCCGCCCACCATCGTTCGTGAGGAGCAGCTCCGCGTCATCGCGCATGCTCTTGGCCCGCGCGGCATGTTGTGCGGTGCGGTTGAGCTGCGCGCGGAGCTTGAGGTTTTTGATGTGCGAGTGGCTCGACACGCCTTCCAGGGCTGGATCGTCGTCCGCATTTCGGAGTGATTTAGGGAGAGCCGTGCGCGCGGCGACGGAGGTGAGTGTTTTGTCCTGGCCGCCAGCAGACTTTGAGGTTTTTGAGGACGACGCCTTGGCCTGATTGTATTTTGGTGGGTGGCTGCTCCCGCTGGCATGGCGTTTTCGTTTCTTATCGTTCGAGAGTATTTGAATCGCATCCGCCTTTGCGATGAGCGCGTCCATTTTGTGTTTTTGCAGAGACTCGTTGCCCTGAGCGAGGCGTCAGGAGGAAAAATCAGGATTTCCATCTTTGGTAACTCGTCGGACGGTTTGTCCTCAAAATTTACAGGGGCTAATTGGGGAAAGACAGACAACAGAAACAAGACAATGTACATTTGTCGAAAGATGTAAACATATACATGTGCTCTAATATACGCTTAAGATTACAGAAGCTGTTCTACACGTATCCAAGGTATCTTTTCCATCCATAATCACCTGAGGGCCCCTGATAAGTAGCACTCATGCCTTCTCGAGGCTGAGCGAGCCCTTGATCAGCTTGATGCGGTAGCCGTTCAGCTCGTCCTTGATAAAGTTATCGATATGCTCGATGTCCTCGGACCGCATCACCTTGCGCGCCGTCATCCCCACAGCGATGCGCTTCTCCCGCTCGTCCAACCCCTCCATGTCCGCGTTCCCGTTGCCAACCACGCCGTTTGCGCTGCCGTTGCCGTTCATAGAGCTGTTGATACCATTGACGTGCTTCGCGCTCGCGTTCTTGACAGCCGAGAGGTTTCCGTCGAGCGCCTTGACAGCCTCCTCGATCTTGAGATCCCCGACGCGCGCCTTGACAGCCGCACGCTCCTCGGGGCTCGACGGCTCGACGTACGCCTGCGTGCAGAACTCGATCGTCGCCTGCAACTCGCTCTCGCTCATGTCCTTGCCCACGTCCGCGTTGCCCTGGATGACTGGCCGGAAGTGGGCGAATGCACGGTCGAAGTTGTCCTCGTCGACGTCCGAGAGCACGGGAACGCTCTGCGACCGGATCTGCCGGTACGCAGACCAGACGACAAACAGGAAACGCGTGTACCCAGTCCCGACCTTGGCGGTGTGCCATTCAGCGGCGTCGGTCTCGGAGACGTCGCCCTTGATGGAGGCGCTGATCGTCGCGGCAGCGGAGAGACCGCTGGAGAGGGCGAGGTGGACGCCAGAAGAGAAGTAGGGGTCGATGAAGGCTTTTCAAGGGACTATCAGCATCCTCATCTCGGAAAGCGGAGCAGATGAACACGTACCACCAGCGTCACCGACGATTCTGTAGCCAGGGCCAGCATAGGACGAGCCCGAGTACGAGTAGTCACTCGCGCTGCGGACCGTCGCCGCGCCGTCCTTGCTTGCGATGAGCTTGCCGTCGGCAATGAGCTCCAGGATGCGGGGTGCAAGCTTGAGCTCAGTGAGGTAGTGGCCAAGCAAGCCCTCGGGGATGGACGGGTCCGCGGCAGCGCGGAGCTCAGCCTTCTTCTTGTTCGAGATCTCCTGGTCGATGACGAGACCGACCGAGGTCGTACCATCGTGCAGAGGAATGAACCAGCACCAGCCCGATTCGTCTAACATATTGATAAGCACTCGTGCTTCCCGAAAGCCGAATAGACCTGGGGTGCTCACCGGAAAGCGCCTCAAAGAAGGGACTACCCTCGCGCGTCGTCCCGGGCGAATACTTCCCAATGCCATCGCCCTCCCAATACGCCCAGCACGCGACGTTCTTGAGACTGTTGTTGAGCTTGCGGTTCTTGAGGTACTGCGTGCTCAGTATACCCGCACGGCCACTCGCGTCGACGACGTAATCGAATGCGATGCGTCCGGTAGCACCGTCCCGGGTCTTCCAGCTTGCAGCTATGGGCCTCGCGCCGCTGGGTACAGGTTCACCTGCGGCGGGAGAAGGCTGATCCCACTCGACGGAGGTTACCTTGACGCCATCCAAAGTGACTGCACCGCACTTGGCAGCGTGACGGAACATGAGCTCGTCGGCTTGGGAGCGGACCTGGGGAAGGACCAACGCATGTGGGTGAGCGATCGGGGTCCTGGGCCGGATCAATGGAATTGGAGGGAGGGGAGATTAAGAAGCCGAGAGAAGAGAAAGGCGGTACGAAATCAAGAGATATGGGAGAAGATAGAACATACCACATTCCACGAATAGTTGCCTGGGTCGCGCGAGACGAAGTCGGTGTCTAGATGTGCATCGTTAGCGTGCGTCGCCTTTAGCGGAAGGGGGGACCTGGTACTCACATCCTTCGCGTTTGGTCGCGTTGAATTTGAAAGCGGCACCGGCCTGTCGGACGTTGTCATATCAGTGATAAGCGCAATAGCGTGATCATGGTTCGCGAAGCGCGCACCTTCTTCTGGAACCCGTGTTCCTCAAACACACTCTCCAGGTCGACAAATCGAAGGAAGTGACGCAGGGAGGCAAGCATGCTCTCGCCAATGTGATATCTGTGGCGAGATGAGGCGCAGTGAGCGCGGGTGCCTGGAGAAAGGAATCAGGCAAAGCTGACCTGGGGAACTTGTCGGCCTCAAGGACGACGACATCGAGGCCCTCCTGGGCAAGGCACGCGGCAGCGTACGAGCCACCGGGGCCACCACCGATGACGAGAACCTGAGTCTTCTCGGGCTATATGCGCATACATGCAAGTCAGCGTCGTTCGGCGAGTCACCGAGAAGGCCACGTACGATTTGGCTAGACATAGTGATAAGATGGGTATGCGAGCAAAGTTTAGGCTTCCTCGGGGTCTATAACCACGAAACGGACAGGTGAAGAGGAACAGACAACGATGGTGCCCTTCGAGATGTTCGCTATTGAGGACCTAGGCGAGCTAGGCAGAGTTGTAGTACTGGGAAGAGGTGAGTAGTAGGCAAGCTGGAGAGGCTTGGACGTGGAAGAACCCTCCGAGTAATGGCATCACGGAGTATATATACGCTCGCTCGCGAAGAATTGATCGCTATTCCAAAAACATTTCTTCAATTGGCCGCAATTCCGGCAGCAAGGGGGGAACGTTGGCGGAGTCGGACGACCCCGGCCTAACTTGGTGAGGTTCTGATGAAGTTGATGGAGAGATGCCACGATCAGATAGACCCATATAGCGCCCTCCCAGCTCCCATATCCTCTTCCTCGACTCGTCCTTTCGTTCTCAAGCATAACGCGGTGAGCTCCCCGGTCGATGCGCACGCGAACAGTGCCATGGTTCGATTGAATGGTTGTCGGGGAAGGCTGAAAGGGTAAGATGATCAAACTGTGGGGAACCGGCGCGAGGAAAGTCGCAACCCGAGCAACCAGGAGAATCCAGGTAAGTAAACCATGCATTCTTTACACATTATTTACCATATGACCTTCCGGATCCTGTCCAACTGCAATAGCTCTTGATGTTTGCGCATGCAACCTCATGCAACGTTGAGGCCTAAACGCGAAAAACGATTTACCCTCGCAGAATCAGTCGGAAATGTGTCAAGCAGCTGTCGCCTGCCGCGGCTCTTTCGGGTCTGTTCCAATGACACGTGCCACGTGGTGGCTCACGCTCTATCTCGTGGACCATCCTTGCCTTTCTCGTGTCATACTGAGCCGCACTGAACACTATCATCTGAAACACTTACATATTCATTACTATCTCTTGTAGGCGTTTATCCACAGGAAGTTCATCTCTTGCGCCAAACGAAACTCAATCAGGGCGTGCACAGGCGTGCACTCACACCTTTCGCTTGGCGCGCACCCAGTGGTACCGCCATGTTGATTCCCAGTGGTTTGCGGTGCGGACTCCACCACCATTGGGTCGTTCTGGACAATCGTCCATGACTTCGGAGGTACTCGCTGACAGCAGTTCGTCTTGATAACAGAAAGTGCGGGTCCGGCTGCTAAGAACACTTCTCGAGCGCCCGGAGCGAGGGGTCCCGATCGGATGGATTCGGCGAGTTTCGGTGCGTTTGCGTAGCGGGTTGACAACACCAATGACACTGACAGATTGTGTTACCGCTGATTACATGCTCACGTTTACTAAGGAGTGCCTCGCCGTTTCTTCGTTCGCTCATACGAAAATACCGCCCATTTGCTGTTAATCTCCTGGAAACTTCGTGTATCGATGCCAATAGTCGAAGATTAGTCGAAGAGTCCTGCGAATGCCTGAGAGTCAGGGCATTTGCACGAGGGATTGTTACAGTGTCACGGTATCTTTCAGCGAGCTCTTTCTTCGAGATCGTCATCGCCAAACTACATTATTCCAAACCCATAATGAAGTTCGGCTGCTCACTCCCAGGCCAGAGTCAGCGCCGCTCGGTGAGCCTTGACACTGTATCGTCATTTCACTGAAGTCGGCTGATGAGGGGTCTTGGATCATCAAGGCTGTCTGCACTGCAACGACTACCGTGATGATCTCAACTCAGATCCTGGCACTTACTTAACTTCGGCTGGACTAATGCTATCTTAGGACTACCATATGAACACTAGACTCACATTCTAAATGCTCGACCCTCGTTCTAGCCTAGCAACCTCTCACACTCACCGTATCAGCTATTCTCCGCCTGTGTACTTGAGCTTGAGGTGTTTTACCATGTTCTTCCAAAAGTCATTCTCATTACCTTGATTGTCAAGATGGCCCTAACAATCCTCCGCAGGCATTCATTGCAACATGGCGATTCACAGCTTCACATCAATGATGAGTATCCTACTTAGAACATTCAACTTGCGATCTCCGTTCTCATCAGACATTGACTAAATACGTGAGATTGACAAGGTTTCCATTATACCAACGCCACCCCGAGCGTCACGGACCGGCGGAAGCCTGCGAACATCCTTACTGTTTCCTGCCCCCACATGGTACGAGAGATGAACTCGGAAGCGACGTCATCTCATCAATGCATGCCAAGACAACGAGAGCGTTCAAAATCGCCGATCCTTCCTGAAGGCCTGATCACCACGCACTCTCCGATGGGCAATGTTTTCTCCACTTTGTCCTTCTAATTCGTGTTCAAGGCTCTCTGTTGCCAGTATCAGCGATATCATGTCGTCTCACCCTCCAAACTCGCAGCATTCACTCTCTTCCTGTCCTTATACTACCTTAGGCCTGATTTTGCCGTTTGTGGTATGGGTCGGACAAATCTGCCCGGAGACGCTGACCTTCGCTTTGTTTACCATGCCGCCCCATGTATCTCAGGCGTACTGACTCGCATCGCGCCTCCACACAGTTTTCCACGCCGACTTTGACCTCTTCATCTTCTTAAACCCACACGGGTTCATGTTAGAAGTAACAGCGAATGATACACAATCTCTATCACACGAAACAGGCGTATTACGATTGGTATGGCAGTGCGCTTAATGGAGGCCGTGGAACATCCTAATGACTAGTATTTAACAGAAAGAGGCGGATAAACGAAGCTCACGCTTGCTTCCGATTGAACTTGTACATTTCTCCTAACACTGGCTCGTTGACCAAGGTGCTTCGTAACGCCTGCTGGTCATATCTTGTATCAAGAGAGTCTGCAGCTCTGATGGGGGGATGAATGCGGCCACACGTCATCCACCGCTTCGAGGAGGGTGGGATGATCGGCGATGCCAACCTATTCGAAGACCCTGATTTTTCCGTAGCCTATGGTTTCTTCCCTAGAGCGTTTCGCGCTCGATAATGTGTCATTTGCTCGTATTAGCGCGATGATCATACGCGGTAGAAGACATTCCTGTTGTATGAGTTGAGCTTGCTCGACTTGTAGCTGCCGCTCAGCACCTTGACAGGTGGGACACTTTTCCTGGACGGGCATCCCCAATGCACAGTGTTCTGCATCCTGTGGATCGCAGACTTACCCGCCGGGGACCTTTATTTAGACCGTGTGAGCTCGTGACGAGTAAGCTCCCCCGTCGCAATCCTCTTATTGCGTATTGACGCCCTGCTCTTTTTTCAGCGCCTAAGTCCTTTACTCCGGTACGCATGACGACGACTTGAGGTGGCGACAACCTCCAACCTGGTGTATGGTAACTCAACTGTCACTGCCTCCTTGCAATGGCGATACGAGCATCCGTTGGTGAGCACCTTCTACCCCTCGCTGGTTATCTCGCACTCTCCCTCTGGGATTGCCAACAATTTTTGCAGGTACTAAGATCAGACATCATATGTGACGGCATACGAACTTGAAGTCTTGTTTTATCCATGCTCACCACGGTTTCACCTCACTTGACGTTCACACACTTTCACGGCCACGCGCATGCCCGACGGCACGACGGCCTTTAGCACTACTATATGCCACCTACAGTGATAAGAATGCCGTCGGCGCCCCGAGTCGGGGGAGAGCGCTCCTAGCCGCGCGATCTTTTCTCACGGACTCCAGATCAAAGTACAAAGTCCTTTTTCCATCGTATGCTACGTCCAAGTCGATCGTCTGCCAGTTTACCATCGAGCCATCTACGCAAATTGGTGTGTATGGTATGTACTGGAGTCGGAGATCCGCGGGTGGATGATCCTCACGTCGACCCTGTAGCGTGCAAAGATCGTCTGGGGGGTGTACAGTCAACTCCCTCTTAACCCATACCCCTTCAATCCCATACTCCCTATTAACCCATGGGTTTTGCTACCCATCGTGTTTTGTCCCACCCAAATGGGTCCCGAAACCCATAATCCCCTGATACCACATACCCCATGGGTTTGAGGGTGAAAAAACCCATACATTCGGTACTTTTAGCAGTAATAACTATCCCCAAATGTCCCCAAAAGGCATACTTTTCAGGTCATTAGGGGAAAATTTGGTTGTGTTGTCAAAAAACTTTATGAAAGTGTACTAAAACCCATTGGAAGTGGCCAATATCACCGAGGTCTACTGTATTTTTGACGTGTTTTCTTCCATGTATTCCAAATGTATTCGGCCAAGCATCCGAACTTGCGCCAAGAGGGGCTTGAAGCGGTATGTGATTGCACGGTACCTCGACAACTTATGAACGATCCAAGCACTCAAAATTGTGATGTTTTCCTGGTTGTCGACGCGTCAACTTCGGGCAGAGCTATCAAAGAGAATGTCAACATCGAAGATTGATAGTTGTGCTTCTTCTAAGGCTGCTCATCTACATGACCAGGTTACTATTGCCTTTTCCAAATATATTTATTTTCTCCGTATTTTCTACATCTATTTTTAGTACATTCTCCAAACCCATACTCCCCGTTAACCCATACCTGTGGGTGTCCACGAAGAGGTATGGGTTAAGAGGGAGTTGACTGTAATGGGCGAGACAATAAGTGAACAGGAACTCGTTTGGTTACAGCGGCTATACTGTAACCTTTGGGGCAACCCCGCCTTGTCGGGCCCGTGGTCGTGCCCAAGCTCATATGGAGGGCAGATCACCGCTGTTGAAGTTTTACGAAAGCGCAGTTACTATCTCTGTCACCCCGGTTTTATGGCTCTACGTCGCTAGAGAAAACAGGCGACGGAGAATAGGTTTGACTCAAACGGGGTTGGCACAGAAGTACATTTTCCCGGAAGAAGGCTGAGTAGCTCCTCAAGGCCTCAGGTTCGAGTCGCTTATTGTAACAGGGACTAATTCCTAATGTTAGTGGCACAGTGGGTTGCCACTCCTCCCAGAGATGTTTCGGCGTTGTACTGGGAGCTGGGAAGGACGCCGACAGACGTCAACCCCTTCGGGGAGGTTACCGTGGGGCGGGACGGTGTTCCAGAGGTACAATGGATCATCCGAGTGAGAAGTTGGTTGCGGTGGAGGCTGGTGGAAGCTTGGGAATAAGCCACTCGCTTACGATCGGCGAGTGAGTGATTAAAAGTCCGCAACCTGCACAACCCTTATGGTCAGTCTCGACTTGCGAAGCCGAAAGTGCACAAGGCTCATTATTATTTGCATACTAGAGCCGATCATTCTTAATTTTGACCTCCGTTGAGGCAATATTTGCTTCTCCTTGATGATAGAAGCCAGGAACATCAACTCACTCTATGATGCAGAACGCACGCGAAGTTCTTGCTTTGGGTCAACGGATTGATACTCTTAATAGGCTTCAACAGAATAACATACATAGTAAGTAAACGCGTTCTTCAGCGAGCTTTGCAAAGTTGACGTCGCAGTGGCGGAGTCGGCGACGCACCAAAGGTACAGCGTTTTCGTGATATCCTGTATGTTCGTACCAATGGATTTGGGTGGGCCCAGGCTCGATTCTTTCCCCCGGAGAAATCTGAACATTGTCAAAGTCCTAAATTGGATTGCTTCCTGGATGATTGAGAGCCAAACTTTCGGTTTGGCAGAAACAAGCCACGAAAGCTTAATCCTACGCAGCGGCATCTGAGAAGCGCCTAGCCGATGGGCAACCGGTGTGAGAGTACGTCTTTACCTTTACTTGCACCTTTGCGATATTGTACGAATGCGTTCAAATTTAGTGGCGCTGTTGAAACCAACGATGCAGATCGCGTTTCCACGCTTTATGACAGACAAACAATGTGTCCGAGGCTTTGGCGCTGATGGATCAGTATTCTATATCTGAAGGCAAACAGCGAGTTGATGATGCTCGAGATCACTCAGTAGAGCTGATTGAGGTCCAACTCAAGGCGATCGTACCTCGGCAGGCTTCGGCTAGGATTCGGCATCGTCTCGGCTACTACCGACGGGGCTTCAAATCAGACTGAAACGCGGGAGCAGGTCTACAGGTTCCGTCAATCTACTTATGTGCCGACTTACACGCGGTAAGTCGCCCTTCGCGGAACTTCGGGCAATGTCGAACAGTTTCACAGAACATGACGCTCACCATCGCGGCTGCGAACTGAGGTCAATCTCAATCATCATCACGCTCAAGAATAACTCTCCGATCACCGTCGATTGTTAGCGGTTGCTGGTTGCGATCACGAAGCTATCACCGACTGAATTGAAAGCAAGTATGGGCGTGAGTTCCCATGAGCCGCATCGAGTGACGATTCTTATTCAATGCCGCATCAGGGTCGTTGAACGGGTTCTGTGTTCTCGATAAGACATCGTGGCACGCAAGAGTTCATTAAACAAATAAATGAAAAACGAAAGCCGAGGTCGCGTTCAAGCGAGTTTTGAACCTCACCTGAGCTGTGTCTCTTATCCGAGTCGTTCTGTCCAGAGCCGCTGCAGTGTCTTTCAAGCGCTCGTAGGTCGGCTTATAGCTTCGTAACGACCCTCCAACGGTACACTGTTGATTCCACTTCCTGCTTGAAAAACATTTACAGGACCATGTGGGCTCATGAGAGCATGCTTTCCCCCGTGGATGCGCATTGAACCGCTCCAACACCCTTTGCACCCCGCAAAACTTCACGGCTTCGATCAGGAACATGATCCTCCGTGTGAACTCGGAAGAGATTGACAAAGTGATGAAACCTGGCAAAGGTACCGTAAGACGTGGTAACTCTCCATCACCCGATACGGACCACCGTCGCAAGCACAGCAGGTACGCTATAATATGCGTGCACTTCGGGATACCGCCGGATCCCCTCTATTTCAGCCTAACTCTCTTCCCGGGTTATTTGTGCACCTCGCCTGACGCTTCTCTTCGACTTCTGCTGCACTCACTAGATCGAAGGGATCATCATGCCTGAAACAATCGCGGAACTGATGTACGTTCATGTTTTCGGTGCAGTCCATGTCGTTCGCTGACGGGATGCACTTAGCCAAGGGCCGTTCTTCATCGGCATCATGATCAACGTGCTTCTCCTTGGAGTCCTCATCCTCCAGGTGTACCTCTACTTTGCCACCTACAAGCAGTGTGTCTCTTGACCTCACCCACCTATTCCGGAGCTGACCACTGATAGGGACAAAAAGTGGATGAAACTCTTCGTACGTCCGCCTTTCCTAGCTCCATAGTGTAATGACTTACTCCTCCCAAGATATGGGTCCTGTTTATGCTGGACTTTGCCAACACCTTGTTCTTGGTGGTATACATATACGACCGGTTAATCATTGACTTCGGTGAGTCCAGCAATGGACATGATAAGCTCTTTTACCAAGTCTCCTCAAAAGGCGACGACGCAAAGGCAGCAACGGAGAACTGGGGTGCGTGTCTGTATTACCTACCTTGATTGAGGTAGATGACTGACGGCTTGTTCAACAGTCTTTTCAACAGGTATTTATCCTACAGGTGCAAGTTCGAGCATTCACTAACTACGACTGTGATCAGATCCAATTTTAGCGGTAAGCTTTCTTTTTGTCACCCTGGTACTGGCATTTGACCAAGACATTCGCCATCATACTAGGGTATCATCACGGCAATGGTGCAATGTTTCTTCGCATGGCGCGTCAAAGTTATCACAAACAACATCTGGGCCGTGATGGCCATTTGCGTCTGCGCCGCTGGAAACTTTGGTACGTTTTGTTTCCCTGAACGAATTCTTTGCGTTATCCTGACACCTCGCCATCATAGCTGGAGCACTGGCGTCGTGCATTTACAGTACCTTCATCACCAGCTTCATCGACTTCACGAAGTTCGAGAACGTCGTCATCCTCTGGCTCGCTGCATCTGCCCTCGCAGACATCATTATCGCCTCCGTCCTAGTTTGGCACTTAGTACGCGGCCACGATCTGCAAGACGGATCAGCGCTAATTTGACTTTGAAACACAGCGCACTTTGCGGACTGGCTTTGCGGCTACGGACGATGTGATCAACCGGGTGGTCAGGCGTAAGTCGGCGTTCACGAGAACTAAACTCGGGTAGTCTGCGAAGCACCGCTAACGTCGGGTCCTCTGCAGTCACTCTCCAAACCGGTCTCTTGACGGCAATCTGCGCGACTATCAATCTCATCATCTTCTGCTCCGTCGTAAGCATCTATCTCATTTACGCTGTGCTTTTCAACCTAGACTAACGTGTCGCTTTATGTAGCCCTCCGGGATGTAAGTGGTTTCGGTTCCGGGAAAAGACATTGCTCACACTTCTGCAGTTACTTGATATTCAACATCCCTTTGCCGAAGTTGTACACAAACTCCTTGATGTCCAGCTTGAACTCACGCAAGGGTGGTGGTTTTGACGCATCTGAGCGCTCTGCTAGTGCTCAGGTCAAGTCAACGGGCGTAAGAGTGAGTCATTCCGCCGACACGCCCCGCCGCGGTCTAACAGAAAATTGTCCACAGACCGGCCAGGCCCAATCTCGTGCTCAGGTACGTCGCACCCGTCATATCAGCCTGTTTGAAATTCTTGACGCTGACACGCCAGCAGGTATTCGTCAACGTCGAGTCGCACGAGCTCGCCGAGGTCGACACCAAGCACGACCCAGGCTCAGACGAGGCTATCGGGAACCCAGGGTACAGCGTCCACCCGTTCGGCAACGGTCACGGTGACAGGTCGCAGTGGAACACCGGCAAGCCTTCCGGGTTTGACGATGTACGAGTGTAAAAACCACCACCATCATTACTTTTTTAAGCTTATTTACTACACGGTCGTGTGTATATCTGTATTTGACAACCAACTTCGCACCCTCTCTAGGTTTGATTGATGCTTTCACACATTCGCGCACAGGGGGCGTCTTTTGCTTTGTCTGGCTATGGCTGCCGGGCTTTTCGGGTTTATCTTGCTTCGCAATCAACAACCGTTTCTTTCGACACCGCATTCTCGAGTTTCGGGTTGGCCAGACATTCACGCGTGATATGACTTCGGTGGATACTGCTGTACGTTTCATCTACTATTCAGTCTTCGCCTGAGCTACAGACAAATTACCCCGCATTCTTGCCCAACCGAAATTGTATGTGCTGGCTACGCTGCTGCCCCACTTCAGGACGCTCTACATGGGCGTACCGAGCAAGTTCTCGCTGCGGCCTCTAATGAAAGAACTCGCCCTCACCACTGATCATCATGACGCTATCAAGCCAGCGTGAGTCCGATGTGTCGGTCCATAGATATCGCGCGCCGAGAAAATGGCGGCTCATGATTGAGGTGTAAGATATACCATGCGTATGTAACACCTCCAGAGGATCGCCGTGGGTGGTTTGCACAGCAACATCGTGATAAACATGAGCAGTCCCAAGCTTGGCGCATGTCATACTTCGATCAAGCCGCTAACCATTGTCAGAATCCGTCACCGGCGTTTATACTATCATCTCCACCAGGCCGCCGGTACCTGACATACGACGAACACGCCACTAATGCAACCGAGATCGGCCTAGAAGCAACAAAGCAAGGAGTGAGCGCACCAGTATTCTTGGGATCAAAGCATCAGAGCTCCTGGATCACAGGACCGTCTGGTGATGATGGGGCTGAGCAAGTAGATGCGTATCGCTTGGGAGACGATAGACCTGTGTGCGGAATATCTCTTGAAGCCACGGGCCGGAAGTTATGATTGAAGCCGTCCAGCAATATGAAACGCGAAGTGTTGCTCAACGAGTGAAATTGAGTCCGAATAGAGGGAGCATTGGTAGAGAGCTAAGTAGGAGGATCTTTGATTCTAGCTCATTCTGCTCGGTCCGAGACAACGAGGTGACAAAACAATGAGGCAAGAGCAAGCACTGCAGCTGCCTACAAACCCACAAACCTCGAATTGACCCGCCAAAACCGCCAGCGCCCGATTGCACCACCACATCCCACATCCGGATGCGCCCCTAACTTGTGCAGTAGACCAGCATCAAATCTCGCTCCCAATCCTCGCGCTCACACCAGCACCTCACACCAAAAGTCACCATCAACCTAAAAACCCAATACAACATAAGCCCAAAGAAACAAAGAAACAAAAGACATCAGCTAAATACCACAAAGACACCCCTAACAAACGAGCGACGACGGCAGCCGAAACACATACAACAAGACGGCGCAGAGCACGAGCAAACGAGCGTGGTCTCGACGAAGACAACAAAGTAAACGCTCGTCTTTAGTCCGTGTCGTACCGTACGTATTGCATATAGCTCTAGCACAACTAAGTAGGTAAGAAAGGAATAAAGGGGGATAAATTCGCCTGTCCATGAGGGTGTATACCAAAACCAAGTCTCCCCGAGAAAACACATCACCAAGCCCACATCACCAAAGCCCTACACTGCGCAGTACAGTGCCTACTACTCCTAGTCAGTCAGTAAAGTGTAACAGATCCAATCCGTCAACATCAACGACAACGACAACAAAAAGAAGAGTCAACAGGGTAAAAACATCAATCCACAATGTCCACGAGCGGCCCTAACCATAACCGATCAGAAAGAGAAAAAGAAGAAAATAGGGATGTTAGGGGAATTATGATAACCGCCCGCCATTACTAGCCATATACCGCTCCCAGTCGTCGCCCGCACCACTGCTGCCAGGTGTAGGCGTAGCACCCGCGCGAGCGCCGCCGTAAGCATAGCTCCCGACATCGCTCGGCCGCTGACCGAGGCCCGCCGGATCGAAGCTCCCGCGCGGCGTTCTCATCTCGTGCTCGTCGCGATACCCTCCCGCCAGCGGCGCCTGCAGACTCGCCGTGCTCCCGCCGCCCCACGCCTTGTCGTTGTATGCATTATAGACCCCCTCAGAACCCTACAAACAAACAAAACAACACAAACAGAGTCAGCACATTTCTATCCAACGCCAGAAAGAAAACGATGTGCGCCCACCGAGCGCGTGCCCGTCGGGCCCACAGGCCCACCACCCGCACTTCCGCGCGACAAGGGGGCCTGCCGACCCGCCGCCGCACGCCTTCGCCGGGCAACACAGACACCAAATAGCGCACCGAGGAGAGCAACGGCAGCGACACTGCCGATAACAGCGCCGACGATCGTGCCGGTATGCGACGACGCAGCGCCGCCCGAGTTGCTGCCCGAGCCGGAGCCCTGGGCGTTCGAAGACGAGTTTTGTGCCGAGGGCAGCGTCGACTCGTCACTCGTTGCCTGCGTCTCGACCTTGCCCGAGCCGAGGATGACGTACGACCCGTTCGAGGGGATGCCGTTGATGTTGACGAACAGGAGCGCCGGTCCGGGTTGGAAGATGTTCGGGTTCGGGTGCGGCTGCGCGACGTGCATCACGTACGACCCGTCGTCATTGACCGTGTACGACGTGCGTAGCTCCATGTGGCGCTGACCCATGTTCATCGCGTGGGTCGTGAAGCCGCCACGTACGAGGACCACACTAGTGTTAGCAGCAGCGGCGTTGGCGGAGCCGGTGTACGAACTGGAGGGAACAGTAAGGTTGAACATGTTACCACCATACGACAATGTCTGAGGCATGCCAGATGGCTGAGGGCGGACGGAGGCAGAGAAGTAAGGAGGGTAGAAGACCTCCGCGGTGTAAGTGGTCGGGTAGATTGTGGTCCAGTTGACGTCAATGTTGGGGTTCGAGCCAGCGATCATGACAGAAGCGTCGGGGAGGAGGATAGCAGACGAATGGTAGAGGCGAGCAATGTTACTGTTGCCGAGGCCGGCGTTCGACCAACGCTGACCCTTGGGCATGTTAGGGTTGTAGATCGCAGGGGTGCCGACAGGGCCAGCAGCAAGAGATTCTCCGTAAGCCATATCACCGAAGTTGGGTGTCTGCCCCGTAGCCTGGGCGTAACCAGCCGTACCGTTGCGGCCACCGTTGACAACCAACATAGTACCGTCAGGGAGTGCGATGAACTGACCCATGGTACGGCCCTCCAGCAGGTCATCGTCCTGCTCGTACGCGGGAGTAGAGCCATCCTGAGGCTCGGGAGTGATACGTTGGCAGTCGGTGGATGCTGGGTAATTCCAAGTGTTGTAATTAGGGAACGAGTAGTTGCCCCAGTACTGGTCGGGCATATCGGTACCACCGCAGAACAGGACGGTAGGGGTGTAGTTGTTGGCCGGGGTCAGGGGAAGCATAGCAACAGCACCAGAAGCGGGGTAGACACGAGCAACATTACCAGGCATGTTGGGGAGAGCGGTCTCTTCGTTGGTATCGGGATCCCAGAGCACTACGCAACCCTGTCAATAATGGTGGACGGAAACAAGGGCAAAGGCGGCTTACTCGTCGAGACGTTAGCCTGAACAAGCATCTTTCCTGAGGGCATGAGGTAGGTGTGCGCATACGAGTTGAGACCAGATGTCTGGATCATGAACTGCATGACAGTAGCAGGGCCACGCGTGGGATAGAACTCGTAGGTGGGCTCGGCAGCACCGCCTTCGTACTCGGGGTCGGTGTTGGGAGTATTGCGGTTGATGTAACCACCGTTGACGAAGCCACCAATGAGGGCGATAGTACCGTCACCAAGGGCCTCAGCTGCCGAATACCATCGCTGCTTCTGCATTGAGAGGACGGTGGCGTTGTCGAACCACTGGCACTCGGCGCTGGACATGTCCTGGCTGCTCGAGCAAGGGTTGAGGATACGAATAGACTTGGTGCCGTCGTAGTCCTCGTAAGTCGCGTCGTAAGCGCCCGAGCCGGCAGAGTTCTTGACGCTGCCAATATTGCCGCCGGGGCCGATGGCACCGTTACCGCCAAAGGTGGCAAACGAGCCGTTGGGAAGATGCATGCCGGATGCGCAGAAGGTGTTGGTGAGGACCTCCATCACTTCGGCCTGGTGTGAATTGATATCCCTAACGACGTGACGTGTCAGCAAGAGCGCCGACGACGGATGGATGGGAGGGGGGAGGATAAAGAGTGAATGACGCACCAGACGGAACCCCATGCTGGGTGGCCATCGATGGTGGCATTGTTACCCTCCGTCTTGTCAAGAATGTAGACTTTCTCGTTGTTACCGAGGAACATCTGACGAGACGATGAGATGAGCATTGGAGGTAAACGGTGGGGACCTGGTACATACCATCATGGCGCTAACGAGGGTGCTGCCGACCTCGACGATAGAACCGGCCTTTTGGGCATGAACATAATCGGTGGATGCAGCTAGCCCGAGGGCCAGCAGGGGAAGGGACTTGTACATTGCGATTGGAGTCGTCTCGCTGTGGATGAAAAGAGTGCCTGTGTTGAAAAGTGGATACTAGAAAGCAAGAACGACGGAGGCCGGGGAGGAGGAGAAGGAAGGGGAGGGGAGGGTGAGAAAAAGAGTGTGAGGGAGTTGTGTGTCGAGGGAGATCCTTAACAGGCGGCGATGGATGGCCTCTCCGTCTCACTTGCCTTTTAACTATCAACAAGGACCCCGGCATAATCTCAATTCTTTTCACACTCCGCACACACCCCGTCGTCCTCGCCTCCCCATTCCACTCCAAGCCCAGACCTTCATTACTCCTCGCTTATGTCCCCAATTATTCATCACACTACACCACTCGTTCCGCCATCTCTGCTCGACGCTAGACATATCCTTGAGTGGGGGGTCTTGGTCGGCACCCGAGTGTCACCCATCGCCGGATTTGGATCCAAATTTGCAGCCGTCGTTCTCGCTCCATAATTAGCACCAACGACGTCTATTTCGGATCACCCAGCACCGCCCGCGTCGTGGCAACCTCCTTGGCCGTCTCGGTGCCGTCTCCCAGGCACGCGTCCGTCTCGTCCGTTTCTTGTCCCTCCTTGTTGCTGCTGCTGCAAACCACTTGCCATCCCTCTGCCTGCTCGATTGGCCTCTCTTCGATTTTTGGAGCGCGAACGCTAGCCGTACAACACAACCATCAATTTATTACATCACATCTTCTAGAACACCGGCGCTCCTTGGCTCAAGCCGCTTCGCCGAGCCTTTATTAATAGCCGGCTTCCGGGGCTTCCCTGAGCTTACCCGTGTCGCTAAACCGGCCGACGGCTCCTCATGACACCCTGAGGCATTTCTGCCCACAACGATGGACACACATTGATCGGCGGACCAGCGGCACGACAACATTTGCAAGGTGAGAGGAGATTGTTGCGGGTTGCTGCATGCGTTTTCACAAATTCCTTCGGCGACGACATCATCTTTCGGAGGAGGATTGTATTGCATTTGTAATGTGCCAAAAATACTGGATGTTCTGCACGCTACGCCTGCGTCGAAAATAGATCGACACCTTTCCAGTCATATTCGACTCGTTGCTTGCTCGCGCGACCTTGAAGGTCCTCAGAGACTCATGAAATGCTCATGGCCTCGCAGTCACGCAAGTTCCGCCCCCTGAATCGCTTCTATCTACGCTGACTAGAGCTAAAGATAGAGGTAAGCTCAGCTATCTATAGACTGCACGTCCTAAAACAATTTCCTCCATACAGCGTCTGAGATGGTGACGATGAACATGCTCTCAGAGTCTCCCATGAACTATTTGTAGAGGTGAATTATTCTAAAAATGAATACAAACAGCTGCACCTGAAGACTTCCATCATGCACATATCATCAGGGCAGTTATGCTCACTACCAGTCTTTGGGTACAACACGGCCCCCTCCACGCAGACATATCTTAAGGTTTGGCGTAGTACTCGCGCACAGTACTAGCGAGCGATATCGATAAGGTGTCACCATTTTCTCGCTTGTAATACCTTCACAGCCCCCATGCAGCTTATCAGAAGCCCCTAGACAAAAACAAACACAAAGTTCCCCGCGAAGTTCACCGTTCGGTACCGCGGAAGTCGCACTTCGAACGTCCACGTCCGCGCACACCCGACGCCGAAGGTACCCGTCTAACAGTCGCCTGTTTCTGAAGCACGCTCAGGACGGCACCGCGAATGGAGATCGCGAATCTCGCCTCATGTTTGCTCGTACTCGAGCGCCTGGGGTCCAAACACCGCGTCCCATCGTGAACCGCTGAGCTTGCAGCTTGGCGGGCGGACAACGATGGCCATGGTGTGAAACCATCGCACTTGTGTAAGCGCCGGCCAGGGATATGTCGCACCTCCGTCGCCACGTGCGCGAGCGTCGGGTATGCTGCCAATGTTGAACGTTGCTTACCCGCTCATCAATATTCCAGAATCATACGGACGTACACTCGACATGTCCTCGTCGTCCTCGAGTTGACATGCTCAATAGGTTGATTTCTCTTCTCGGCAGACCTGCTGGTTCGCTGTAGTGAAACCCCTGTAAGGGCCATCAAACGCGTGTTCTTTAAACAGGCCCGCAAGTCTTGTAAGGGTACCTGACCGCAAGAGGAAGCAACACCTCAAGTTGTGGCACAGAAAATGGTTTTATAAATCTGACACATCATGAGACACTGCAGTAGATAAGCCTATCCAGAGCTCTTCACGTTCGAGTGACGGCAGAATTCACTTGAACTTCACAGTCGATGTGTTTAGACGCTGATCTTGCGCGTATAGCGGAACAGTTGTAAGCTCGCGCAATCCACAAATAGCTCAAGTGACACAGTACCGAACCTCACAGAACTCATCCGTCCATACTATTTACGAGCTGATTATCAGCCAGCACAAGCACGTTTCACTTCCCTCCCCTCATAGATGTGCCCAAGATAGACCACACCCTTCGTCAGGCTCCCCGGACCTTACACACCACAACATCGGACAACGCAGCGCGTGCCATATACGTATGTAAACTATAACCTTCGGCGACTACATTTAACCCATGCCACGTCCACCACCTTACCTTGCTCTCCATGCACAGTGCCGAGCCTCGGCGAAGCAATTACCCCGGCCACCTGGCCAAATGCCTTCACCCTAAAAATGCGTCAATACTAGTACTAGTAATACTGCTACACACCTCCGATCGGGCCACGCCCGGCCTCGCGCCAGTGGCCCACATTGGGTGCATAAAGGATGCGGCGTTGCGCCCGCGTATAACGGTGTACACTATGAGGTGGACAGCCTTTGGGTGCTTGGTGAGGTCAAGGTGAGGTCACCACCCCCCATAATGCAGACCTTCTGGCAACCTTCTGCTACTCGCACGCGCCGGGATAAACCTCGGCGTCCGCTCGCCGGCGCTTGCCGCTATTAATTCCCACGATTACCATTGACCACAACCGCGAGCGTCTGACATTGGTCTGACACTAGGCTGCCCTCGAGTAGACGTTCTCCAGAGAACGACAACAAGCTGTGTCACTATCTGAATCTGCTATCACCAAAAGCCGGATGCGATGGAGTACTGAGGCGCGATGTGTTCGCATGTCCCCACCAGAAACAAGGCGACACAGACTGTATATTCCGTTCTGCTTACTGATCTCAAGCGCTTAAAAGCGCGGCTCGATCCACGCTATTTGGGTCGAACACCGCCTGCAGAAGCCGTTTGCTAGATACTGCCCTCCAGGTTAATATGCAATAGATCAGAAACCTCTAGTCAATCTCTAGTACATCTCTCCAGAACTTCCCGACTGGACAACCCGTCGATGCGTCTCCTGCTTCTCTTCTTCGTCCTTCGGGTGTGCCGACAGCCATGCTCATGCCTTCCGACTCTCTGGTTGGACCAAGCGCGACGACATTCGAACGCATGCACGAGCCCTCGCCTACCGCATGTACGGCAGAGAATACGACAACCTCCACCCTGGCGGCGTATACGTGCACTTGGTAGCATGTGGCCAGATAGAAGTACATATTATCGCATAATACTATACATCAGTGTAATCGTACAAAACCTTTCAGTTTCTTCCGTTCTCCTGGTCAAACCGACGCATCGTCACCATGACCGGTATCATGCTCCGTCTCGACTGATTTGTGGATCTCAATGCGGCTCTACCATCGCATCTTCAGCGCCTGCGTATCGTTATCAGGAAGATAGATTCACTCACAACATGGTTCCCACCACTCCGCTTGGCGCTGAAGCTCCGTGTCGGGGACATGGCAAAGGTGTTGTTATGGACCATAAGCGACGACGTGTAAGGTTGCGAGGCGCTGAGCGTAGAGTGCCTCGAATTGAGGGACGCGAGGAGCGAGATAGCGTACACTACGAGGACGAGCATACGTCAGGGTCCCTCTCAACCGTCAGATGCTTCAGGATAACAACGGCGTGAGATGCTCACACTTGCATTGCACTTGTAACGCGCCGATGAATGCGAGAGATGTGGGCAGCGTGAGGAACTAGATGAGTTTTCTCAGGGTCGCACCGTCAATCGGAAATACAGAGGCACACACCAGGATGAGAACGAGGATTGCCCCGAGTCTAGGCGGTAATTAGTCGACTGGATGAGCAACCACGATTAGAATGGCTCACGAAGTCAATACGCCTGTGTTGATGGTGTAGATTATGAGATTGTCGATAAGGTTCTCGGTTCTTCGGCCGAGTCAGGTAAGCATCCACAAACAATGCCACGATGACGTACCGCTTGATGCCTGTCCGAAGACTATGGAGAAGCCAGCACAAAGATACGGCGATAAGAGCGTCGACGAGGACGGAAAGGACGTATCCCACGACGATGAAAACCTTGAACGCGCCGCCAGTAAGAGACTTCGACGCGAGAACATATGCGGGGAGGAAAACACACAAAATCGTTGGCTCGGAAGTCTTCCCAGACAGCGTCTTTGATTCTACGTGAAGGTCAGAATCAACATTGGGGTACGTCAAGAAACGTACTTACGCACGAACCGAGTTCAGTAATCCCACCGCTAAGGAGACCACCACGTTAAACTCAAAGGCAGCCAACCGAAGAAGGTGATAGACTCACCGTACCGAGCGACGGCTAGCATAAGCTAAGGCGATGACTTAGGATCATTTCAAATTGCATATGCAAAAGCCGGCAGCGTACCAGAATGACAGGTACGACCCAATTCCTCGATACTGATCGGACGCAGACGTAAGAGCAGGGCCCAAAGAGGAGAAGAAAAATGTATGATCAACTCACACCTCCAAAATCGCCAAATGAAGTACCTGTAGCGGAAGTAATGTTAGACTTCATAGTCGAAGGTCTAAACGTTATCACGGACTGACAAATTGACAACGAAAGCGACGGTGAACTAGGCACGCCGCTCGTCACACAAACTACCTCGCGAAAAGCAGTAAATGCACTCACGCCGACAATAAACGACGTAGGAATACCCCTGATGAGGAGTTAACGGAGCGCTATTTTTCAGCGAAGATATGCAGGAAAGTACGTACCAATTAACAAGAAAGAGATTCTCTTCATTGGTGAAGTTGTTGATCAAGTACCATTCGATGAAGTAGATCGAGAGGACAGTATGAGCCGTCTCCAGCAACCTTGAAACCATGGATGGATATGCAAGTCAGGAGTTCCAGATGTCGAAGGCGCGCACCATACAGCTGCGACCTTCAGCGCGAAGGTGGGTCAACAAATCGCGGTACGAACATAGCAGACTGATACACATACAACAAGTTTGACCCCCATTCTATCATCCTGGTAGTTCTGCGAGTAGTAAAACGCTTGGACGCAGGTAATTCCGTAGAGGAACATGGTGAACAGAGTCCCCAGAAGCGGGGCCTGAGCCATCGCCTCCGCTGGCGAGGGCATACTTGCTTGAGGAACTTACGAGCTCAGGGGAGCGGGTATACTTGGATCGTGGTGGGCGTCAAGGAGAGGAGACGGTGAGTACTGGCGCATTTTGGATATTCATGCGCGATGTCTCTGTTCCTGTACATAACTGGATGGACAAGAGCAACATGCACGGATAGGGGAATGCAGGGGGAAAGTGAAACATTGCGTTCGGAGCTTATATGGACGACCCACCGCGCCCTTCCGAACTCCGATCCGCTCGGCCGTCGCTCCAATTTGCTGCGACGACGCGCGCGTACTAAACGCGAACCCGTTCCACGTCGTCCTTCGAGAGACGTGCAACTTTTCACCTGCCCAGAGAGCACTCATTCAATCAGCAATCTATACTAAGGAACTCGCAAGCTTGGTTGCGTGCGGTCATCTACCGAACATATCCTCCGTATTCCTCCCACTCGAGCTTCTCAACCCCGTCCTGCAGCACCGAGTCTGCTAATAGTGCGTCTTCTTCCTCTCCTCCCCATCAAGTTTCACGCGTGCTTCAACTTGAATCCTTTGTTAGTGTAGTCTCAGGTCGCAACCAACTTATGCTCAAGAGTTTTGCTTGTTGAGGGAGGGAGCGACAGAGGTCAATAGGTGAGTACGCATGTTTCTTTGCGTCTCGAAACCAGGATGAACAACGTGTATCACGACTTCGTACATCCGACACGAGGCCGCTGGCGCTTGTGTATGACCTGCAACAGTTTTATCTTCTCTCTGATTTTTCCTGTCTACGTCCTACAAGTCATTAACTGACTTATCAACTCTTTAGGTTGCCACTTTACTGTAAAACATACACATGCCCCTACTATATGCGTGCTCCCGTTCCCGAAAACCCCTCCGACCAGCTTTGATACGCGTCCGCATCCTCCTTCAGCCGGGTTGCGCGTTCGCGCATCCTGTCCGCCGCGATCACATGCAACGGGAAGCGCAGCGGCGGGCCCTCGATGTGTACCAGCTTCTCGACGACCTTGACGCCCTCGGCAGGGTCTGCGAAGATCGGTGGCGGATTCGTCAGGAAGTGGCGGAACTTGGACGAGGCGGAGTCGGGCGCGGCGTATGCAGGGTGTTGTTCGGGTAGCCACTGGTTCGTGCCAACGAAGGAGGTGAGGAAGGGACCAGAGCAGATGACGGTTACCTGAACGGGAGCAGAAGAATGCTCGTTAGATGAAGTGGGGGGAGAGTGAAGAGCTGGAGGGAATGGAGACAGCGCACCTTGATATTCCAGCTCGGGTCAAGTTCTTGGACAAGCGAATCGCTGAGGCCGTCGAGTGCTACAGTTCATCGTGAGTACATCATCCGCGACACCTACTCTTGCGAATCGACTCACCATGCTTACTACCAGCCCCGACCCCCTGATCAGCCTCCGTCCTGTCCGTGACATTCAAAGCACTCACGAAGCAGCATAGAACCCCGCGCATGGCCTCCCATTGACGCCCAACGTGCTCGACGTTTGCAAAAGCCTCCCGCCATATCCCTTCGGATTCACTTCTCTAAAGAACTTTACCGCCTCCCCACTCACATACGCAGCCCCCCAGAAATTGGTGTCGAAAGCCTTCTTTGCATCCTCCATATAGCCCTCGTTGTCCATCAGGCTCTCTACCTCGCCGAGAATGTTCACGCCCGCGTTGTTGAACACAACATCCAGCCTTCCGAACTTCTCCTTGACGTGTGCAAACGCAGCGACAACCTGCGCGCGCTGCGAGACGTCGAGCTGGACGACATCAAGCTGCGAGGAGGGGTACTTCGATGAGAGATGGGAGATGGCGGAGGGGTTACGGAGAGTCGCGATCACGGTGTCGCCTTTGGAAAGGAGGTACTCGGTCATGGCGAGGCCGAAACCTGAAGAGGCGCCGGTGACTGTATTCAGGCGTAGATGAGGAAAGGTGGTTACATGGGCACGTCACGGTAGATCGATGAGCGGACTGCGCTAAATTACTACTTACTGAGCCAAATTTTCGAACTGTTCGCCATGAGATTGAGGGTGATATGCGTCGTCGAGTACTGAAAGGAAGGACAAGTTCAGGGTAGTATCACCTCGCCCGCTGTCCCTCTTATAGATATTGGACGCGGCACAGGTCGTCGAACCCCAAAAGCTCAACATGGAAAAGACCCACGACATGGAAACTCACGACCACCGAGAATCAATGGCGAGTCGCCAGGAGTCGCCCCATGATCTCGTGAATGTCGATATCACGCTGATGTCACGCCCGCGGCCTTGCAATCTCCCATGGACGCGTAAGGCGTCGGCGTCGTCGAACACATCAGCGAGCTGAGGTCAAGATAGACTGATTTGTCAGCTCAGGGGTATATTTGCCTTTTTTGGCAATGACTGCATTAGAGCGGAACCTGCTCGTCAACACTCAAAGCGCCCCTCAACATCTTCTAGCGGCCCCGAGGTATTGCTCCAATTTCATAGCCCAAGCTGTTATGAAATCCAATTCCTCTCATGACTCTGTTTAGCTTCATTCTCTCGATCGACTAACAGTGATCAGCCTCAACCCAGATGCGGCTGAATCCAATTTCATCTTGTGTCTTTGTCAGTTGTTGCCGAAACATGAGCTCGATCACCTTGATCGAGGGGAAACTTTTAGACTGCAAGGGCTATCGACAACTGACGTAGGGCTCAGCTTTGTCTCCGCCACCGAGACCTATCCACTACGAAGCTGTGACCCTATTCCTCGGAGACGCCTAAAATAGAGGGCAGAAGGCTGCCCAACACCATGACTCTTCCTTCTTACATTCAGCGTACATCATGTCGTCGCGTATTCCTCTCATTTACGTGCGTAGCTGTTTGCGTGATATCATTCATCCCTGCCGTTGATTCCTTCCAACTTCATAGGGCTGTGGTCTTTTCGGCAAAGAGGGCACCCTATTTGCGCAGATACATGATCTGGAAGAATGCCAGAAGATAATCGATGGCTTTACCGCTAGGGGTCACAAAATAATGGACACGTCAAGAGTTTACGGGAATGGATCAAGTGAGGAGGTGTGTCCAAGGCAGAAGCGTGCAGTTGTCAGCTACTTATGTCGCGAACTCAGTTCCTCGGTCTGCTAGACCTGAACAAGGCGATGGTCGATACGAAGTGCAGATGTCTTTTACAACATCATTCCGTCAAAATTCTTATCGAATGTTAATTACAGAGCGTATCCAGTTACTCCCGGTGACGCCGCTCCGGTCAAGCTACGCGAATCTCTCAACACCTCAATTCGTGTCCTAGGACCTTATGGCAGGAGGATCCGCGTTTTCTTCCTACACGTTCCGGACAGGAGTGTACCTTTTGAGGAGACGTTGAGTGAGGTGGACAAGATGTACCGAGATGGCCTTTTGTGAGTTCACTAGCAGCCGTCAATACCTCGCTACTCGTTGCTCACGAGGATCCAAAATGCCGAAGCGAGGAGTTTGGCCTCAGCAACTTCTACTGTTGGGAGGTCGCCGAGATTGTTGCGATTGCAAAGGCAAGGGGATGGATTCGGCCTACGGTCTACCAAGGCCCACACAATGCTCTCGAAAGAGATGTCGAGTCCGAGTATGCCTCTTTCCTGTACGCTCGTGAGCTGTTTAACGGATGTGGACAGGTTGATCCCCTGTCTCCGCAAACACGGGATCAGATTTCATGCGTATAGCCCTATGGCGTAGGTCCACTTGTTATCGTCTACTTTTATTCACTCATTTCATGTAACTTAGGCGGGGCCTGCTATCCGGCGTCAAGCCAATTGCTGCTCTGCACCCCATAGCGAGCGCGCGCTACTCACCTTACGCCGCCGCTTTTGACCGATATGTTGAGATACTAGTAGGGCAAGCCACGATGTTATATTACTTACTCACTCATGCTATGCTGGGGTGCACTTTTTAGAAAAAGTACCACCTCACTGGCGCACAAGTGGCGCTCCGATGGATTCAACATCATAGTCAGCTTACACCGGATGACGCTGTCATAATCGGTGCAAGTACGATCACCCAACTTGAGGAAAACCTTGATGCAAGGTATGTCATTGAAGTTGTGTCTTTCGCATCTTTTGACGCGTTAAATATTTAGTTGTAGCGAGCAAGAGCCCCTGCCACAGGAGCTTCTTGATGCGTTATCTGAGCTGTGGATGGAACATCAAGGGCGCGCTCCGTCATATGCGTTTCCAGTTGTGCACCGAGGCAAATAATTACCATGTAATAAGAGCTGAAAAAGAAGGATCACAGGTGCTGTCCTCGAGTTAACATTGGTATACTCCGAGAGCCTAGGCGCGGATGTGTGTTCGAACTTCGAAACATCCTCCTGGCTTTTGTTTCCGAGCTCCGATTAAACTCCGATCCTGCGGCACGTCGCTCTGACCCGAGTTTAAGCGCCCAAGCAGAGCGCTGTTAGCTTGTCACTCCCTCTGATGCCTCAGGCCTCCCTCAGGCCTCCCTCAGGCCTCCCTCAGGCCTCAGCCTTAAGGCCTGTAAGGCATCGGCGTTGTCTGGCGGCCCAACGCATCATCCAACCTCACCAATCGCCAACTACAGTACTCACCTCAAAGCTGTATATGACTCTACGTCGCTTTGTCGATTGGCACCGCCCGTTGATTCATGCCCAAATACGGCCCAATTTTCCCTTGATCTTTGTCATCTCCCGGCGAAGCCTTCACTTGGGTGTCAGTGGTTTGGTTATACGCCGACGTTGAGGGGCTTTGGAGTGGATGTTGATGGCTAACGCGTCCCTCAGCATTACTCTCTCCGCAAGGGCTTGGCCTACTTCAATGCCCACGATCCTAGTTGATGGAGGTGGTTAAATAGCTCGAGTCAGCTCGAGCTTGCACTCCGACTGCCCTCAACATGTCTTCTCGCGTCCCTCTTATCTACGTGCGCGCTCATTTGTACATCATCGTTCCCGTTGCTGACCACCTCCACATTCGCAGGGTTGCGCGTCCTTCGGCAAAGAGGGTACACCCTCTACACGCATTCACAGCCTGGAGGACTGCCAGAAGATGATAGATTGTTTTACGGCGCGAGGCTACAAAGCACTCGACACGTCGCGTCGTTATGGCCTTGGAACGAGCGAAGAGGTGCGTCCTCTAGACAATCCACTTACATCGTCTCGCTTACTGATTGATGGCCGTAGTTTCTCGGTCAGCTGGATCTGAAAGATGCCATACTTGACACGAAGTACGTCCTTCGCGTTTCATCTCAGAGCATATTCTTACATCTTGTTTCGCAGGGCATGCCCAGTTGTTCCAGGCGATGCCGTCCCAACAAAACTTCGCGAATCACTTGATACCTCTATCCGTGTCCTTGGGCCTCACGGCAAAAAGATCCGTGTCTTCTTTCTGCACGCACCAGATAGGAGCGTTCCGTTCGAGGAGACGCTGAGCGAGGTGGATAAGATGTTTCGTGAGGGAATGTTGTGAGTTCAGCGCAATTCCTCACTTCACCTGTCGCTAACGATGACTGCCGAAAGCGAGGAGTTTGGTCTAAGTAACTTCTACTCCTGGGAGGTAGCCGAGTTCGTCGGAATTGCGAAGGTGAAGGGGTGGATCCAGCCCACGGTCTATCAGGGCCCATACAACGCTCTCGAAAGAAACGTTGAAACCGAGTATGTAAGCTGGCAACCTCTTTTGAGATGGGACTAATATAGACACAGGTTGATGCCTTGTCTTCGCAAGCACAAAATCAGATTTCACGCGTATAGTCCTTTAGCGTAGGCCCCATTCATGATGTATGCTTCATATACTCACGATACGACGTTCAGACGTGGCCTATTGTCCGGCTCCAAGCCAACAACAGATATGTCACAGATACTGAGCATGCGATACTCGCGTTACACAGCCGCTTTCGATCAGCTATCTGAACTGCTGGTGAGTCAAACGATGTTTCGTTACCTCTAATTGTACTCATCGATATGTCTACCTCAGCAGAAGCACGGCCTAAGCGGCCCCGAGGTAGCGCTCCGATGGATGCAGCACCATAGTAGACTCACACCAAGCGACGCTGTCATCCTCGGTGCGAGCAGTGTCACCCAGCTTGAGGCAAACATCGACGCCAGGCAAGTTATGTCTAGTCCCCGTTCATTCCATATTTTTATACCTGCTTCTAGCGAGAAAGGGCCGTTGCCGCAGGAGGTCGTCGAAGCACTGTCTGAGCTATGGACGGAGAACCAAGGACGTGCTCCTCCGTATTATGTACCTATCGCGTATTGAGGCGCACAAGCACTCTCTAACCTTGTCCCGGGATCGCTAAGTAATGTGATCGCATATGGATAACCTTCCAGATGACTATACCGTGACCATCGAATCCTCACGGGGAGGAGCATTTAAATTATGTGACTCTATGACCTTACTGATCGCGGTTCTCCTCTACGAAACGTGGGCATAGGGTGCGTCAAGAATAGCACATAGAGCCTCCGGACCGATATTCCGATAGAAGTCCAAGCGCCATCGGATACCCGCGTTGAGGATCCCTGTGATAAGTGCTTTCATCACTTGAACATTATGTCTCTTCCTCCCAGTCAGAAACGTCCGAGAGTATGGCTTGGTGAGGACATCCGCAAAATCCACGGTGTTGGTGTCACTGACCATTCGCAAGTTACTGGCTCATCTTCCGGTTTCGGGCGTTACATGACGGAACTCCTCCTCGAAAAAGGAGACATCGTCGTCGCCACACTGCGCAAGCCCGAGGCTCTGTCTGACCTTACAGCTACATACCCGTCTGACAAGCTCCTCGTTCTTAAAGTCGACGTGACCAAAAGCGAAGATGTGCAGGCAGCGTTCTCGCGGGGTTTGGAAGCGTTCGGATGTATCGATGTCGTGTTCAACAATGCTGGCCAGAACATCCTCGGCGAACTCGAGTCGATGGACGAACAAAGCGCAAGGATTATCATGGAAGTCAACTTCTGGGGCGCAACGAACGTCACGAAGGAGGCGATTAGGGTGTTTCGAGAAGTGAACAAACCTAGCGGCGGTCGGCTGCTGCAGGTGTCGTCTCGAGGAGGTCTAGTGGGTATCCCCGCGTCTCCGTACTACTCTGCGTCGTGCGTCGATGTTCTCGTTAGAAATGAACTGCACTACTCACTCGCACTCTTTTACTTTAGGAAATTCGGTGTGTAGCTCACCCCTCAGCGCTCAGTCGTTACTGCTTGCGTTCGCTGACGAAGCGGTCCCAATCTTCAGCGCTGGAGGGTTTGACAGAGTCCGTCGTCCAAGAGCTGCGTCCAGAGTGGAACATCAAGGTGCGTTGTTTCCTCAGAGGAAGCCCCCAGAGCGAAAGCTAACAAAGCGGCGACTTGCAAGGTGTCAATCATCGAGCCCGGTCCGTTCCGCACCGAGATTTTCACGGTGAACGTTCGGGACGTACCGCAGCACCCCGCGTACGCTGACCCGTCCCTGCCTGGATCACAGACACTCCAGCGTATCAAGGCGGGAAATCCAGACGGAGACGCTCGAAAGGCGGTGGAAGTCATCGAGCGGTTGACGCATCTTGAGAATCCGTCGCTTCGGCTGCCGTTGCATAGGAAGACGTTTGCTTCCCTGAGGGAAAAGGTGCAGGAGTTGAATAAAACGGCGGATGACTGGGAAAGTTGGTCGGATGGCATTTATCTAGAGTAACATACTTTCATTATAGCGAGTAAGTGCGCGATGCTGTCAAAAGCCCATCGTAACGCTAGTGGCATTTGAAAATCCGATTCCCACGCCATTTCCGACGGTCTTCATGGTTTCCTTCTTTCGAGTCGACTCCTTTCCGCTTCGCCTGAAGCTCTTGCAGAGCACGTCGGTCTCAAGTAGGGTGAGTAGGCAATGTTTCATCGTAACGCACCCAACTAAGAATATTGATAGCTTAGCCAGCTCGCAACATGTCAGTTGCCGGCCTGCCCTCGGAGCTGCTCATAGCAATCTTTAAGGAGTGCGTGGCTCTGGCTCACGATCAGGACAGATGTGCTTGGCAGTTCCACTTCTGCGAGACATCATGTCTCTTGTACTGGATCAACGTCACCTATGTCTGCCGCCATTGGCGCGCCGTCGCCCTTGAGTGCCCGGCGTTATGGACCCGTCCTGTTATCGCGCTTCCCCGGCGGGCGGCTGAGATGCTGTCCCGCGCGGGGAGTAGCCATGTTCAAGTGTCGGCACATCTCAGGTTTCAAAACAAGGATGCTGTAGAACTGGTGCTAGCAAGCACAGGTTGCACGGATGAACTGGTCCTCGATGTCGACTTTGAATCGCTCACCGCAGTCATCAAGGAGCTCGTAAAACAAGGCCGTGCGAATCAAAGCAGGGAGGCATGCCTCGAAGCACTAAGCTTGAGGTGTACACCAGGCTTTTGGCCACCTATCTCCGAAACTCAGCTGGTCGACACTAGCAGGCTCAAGCGACTGCATCTGGATTCGCCAAGCTTCGATATTGATTCATGTTTTCTGGAGGGCATGTCGGCGCTTGAAGAGCTCGCACTTTGTTCGGCTCTCGCACAGATAAAAGGAATCGAGGATCGTCGTCTGGAAATGCCGTGTCTGAAACGACTCCACGTCATGGATTCCATTTATCAATGCCAACGTTTATTGTTTTCCCTTCGACTTACCCGTCCCTTGGACTCCTTCGGGCTAGACGACGCATATCGCTCTACTCCTCCGCGTCCATTTCTTTCAGCCAGCCGCGAACTTTTTGTTACGCACCATTCCATCACGGGACTCGCTGATGGCACAGCTCTCGACCTCTCTGGGTACCATTCCGTTCTCTGCCTCGGGACACCAAGGTTCCGCAATGATTCCACCAATCTATATTTAGCCGCTTGGCCGCAGAACCGAGCCACCATGAGCGCTTCTCGGCTCGTCTCACTTGCTCACGCCAGCAAGCTAACACCCTCCCCTCCCCTTTCCAGTCCAGCCTTTGACGCTAATTTGACCACTCCTTTCCTTGAGCCGCCTCCGTCTATTTATATGGGATCAGCCTTCCGCGGTGAGGCTATCAACATAGTGGCAGAGCTGTCGCATACATTTTCGCTGCGTTCTGTGGTGCACCTCGATATCCAGCAGTCGGGCCAGCGCTTCCCTGACTTTTCATACGCAACCCTTTCCGCAATCTTCAGCTCAATTCCCTCGCTGATATCGTTGAAAGCATCACACATCAATCTCGTTTGGCTCGTCGACGCCCTTCTACCTCCGAAAGGTTCTCCCGCGGATGACGTTCCGGTACCGCTGCTGGAGGTGCTCTCGCTGCCCGACGTCGATTTTGCGCCCTTCGGACAACCTCACGTTGATTCTCTGGCATCGTGCATAGTTGCTCGCGCTGCCCAAGGATGCATTCTACAAAGATTGACTGTTGAAAGATGCATGAACATCGGGCCCGAAGCATGGCCCACGCTCGAGGCATTACCTCTGGTGCTCGAGCCGCGCGAGCTCCAACCTACCAATTGATATCTAATCTAACGATGTACTATCACTCTTGGTTCTTCAAAGTATTGCCGGATATTGTTCACACATCGTAAACTGCGTCAGTGAAACCTACTTTGCGGCTTCTATATCAAGGTCATCCGACCACGACTCATAACTATCCAACTCGCTCATATACCCATGCACTTTTTTCCGCACTATCGGCAACAGCGTCTTACCCAGCAGCAAGCGCCGGGGCGGGTTCTCGAGACGCGAAAGCCGTTCCACCTGCACAATAGCCTTCTCTGCATCGCCCGTGACCCTCGAACTCATGAGAAACTTGCGGATCTGCCAGCTAGCAAACTCTTTGCCGTCATATGCTGGATGGTTTGGAGTGATGTTGACGTTTTCTCCGAGAATCTTCGTGCGAAAGGCGCCGAATTGAACGATGGTGACCTGAGCATGCCAGATGATGGTGCGTGAGCCTGCCTAAGGACTACGTGATTGAGCTGTAGGTTCACCTTGATGTTCCAAGAGGGGTCAACTTCGTCCATTGCTGCCTCACTGAGACCCTCTAATGCTGGACAAGAGTCAATGACCAGACACCCAGATTCTGACGTTTGCGTACCGTGTTTACTGCGAGCTTTATGTTAAAGACCTTCTCGAGCGTTTCATAGAGCAACGGTCACTCACGTTGCACAATAATACCCGTTCGCTGGGGTGCCCAATGCCCCTGCCCCTGACGATGCCTGAATGAGTCTTCCGCCCCGGGGCTTGTTTTCTTCCCTGAACACCCTCAAGCTCTCCTGAGTGACGTGGGAGGCACCCCAGAAATTAACCTCGAACATGGCGCGTGCATCCTCTTCGCTTGTCGCCTCAATCTCAGCTAGCAACAGCACGCCTGCGTTGTTGAACACAATGTCAATCCGGCCGAAGTGATCGAACGCCTTCGCAAATGCGTCCTTGACTTGATCGCGCTTCGTCACATCGAGTGCGATGGGTAGAAGTCTCTCAGCAGAGAAGACAGAGGTAAGATAGGCGATGGCGTCGGGCTTGCGCAGCGTCGCAACGACTTTGTCGCCTTTCTTGAGCGCGAGCTCGGTCATGAGGCGTCCAAACCCAGATGATGCGCCAGTAACTGGTGGGTGCAATTGATTCTAGCGCATGAGTACCCTTGGCTCCTACGCTGCGAAATTGGCACGTACTGAGCCAAATCCTGGAAGAATCCATTATGGTATGGTATGCTATGGTGTCGTGTGTGCAATGATCAGTCGTTTCGATAAGAATGTGCGCTATTTATGAGTTAGCCAGCACTCGTGCAGCCGTATTGACTCAACTCCGAGTCATTGATACGCTAGTTTGTCAGCATACATTAGTCATGCAGAGTGGCAAAGTCCGTTATGCGAGGTCAAGTCTCGGGTCAAGTGCGACGTTGCCCGTTACCAATATCGTCAATGGAAAGGTGTAGTAGCTTTATCATAAAGCGAGACAAGACAAGACGTGGGCATGAACATATCCGAAAACACTAAAATCTCACCAGCTCTGCCAACTCTTCTCCGTCTGCTTGTGCCCCGCAACGCTGATCCTGAAGTTGCCACCAGCTCCGGGTTGAGACACGGCTGGTCGCACACGTAGCAGCAATAAATGTCTGCGTCATCATCCAACGCGGTGGTGTCAAACTTCACGCGCACTGCGCATTCCTTCTTCTCCTGAGCTTCTCTGTGTGTTGGGATGGGGATAATAAATCTCGACTTCCTGCGCTGGGGATGCAGCACTGTGGGCGGCGATACTCCGCAGGTGAGATAGAAACAGAAGTTCGAGGCGACATCGCATGAGTAGTATGTTGCGAGACCTGTATTGCGTCAGCAAGCCTCTCTTCAATCGAGATGCCAGAGGGGGATGGAAAATGGAGATGCGGAGGGAAAGAGGATAATGCGGAAGGAAGAAGGGACGCACCTTCAGCTAGAATCAATCCGCTCTTCTGCAATTGCCCGAGGAGAAGCGTGTTTGCACGCGGTGAGCTCCTTCCTGCCCCACTCCGCCTCAGTCCCACTGCGCGCGGCGAACTTGGCATATATGACGGCGTGGATGAGGTTCCCGTGGCTCGATCTATCATACGCCCGATAATTGTGAGGAGGTATGCTACACGAACGTACAGCTGGAGAGGCGTACCTGATCCCAAGTTCAGAGGTAGCGTCCATCGGTGGTGTTTGGTCCTCGAAGCCTGACCGTCGTCTTGTTCGTATGTTCGTCCTCTTTCCAGTCGGGTACGACCTCAAGGTTGATAATCTTTGCTGGAGGTTCACTTCGGTCACTTCGGGCATCCTGGAATTCTATGAGAATGGTGGGCTTCAATGCGCATTCCCAACGTGAGCGACAGCTGGATAGGCACCTCTGGGACACACCCGACCATTCACCTCCTTTTGCTGGTGCATGATGCTGACGGTAAGCCGATGATGTTATTTCTAGAAGTACGTTCGGACGTGCTGCCGCGCATTGCTAAGGCATCCGCCGTTTGGCACATGAAACGCATGTCTACCCCGCGCTCATCGTCCTGTTGGCGACATCAAAGTACAAAGGGAGGCGTGGTCAGGCGAGGTGACTGGGTAAATAAAGCGAAACATGCCTTGCTATCGAAGCACTTCCTCATTGTGTACAGATTCGATCCCGGGTTTGAGAAAGGCGGGACATCATGGATGGTGCTCAGCGTCATTAGGGGTCTATCACCTAATTCTCGCGGGCTTCGGATGAAGCGCCGATGTCCCGACCCCAAACGCGCTGTCCCAAGAATACTCCCGAATGGATCAACCTGCTAGTAAACCTAGCTCTTGTACGACACACTCAACATGGGTGGATCGGGGAATACGTTACGCAGGCAACTCGACGAGATCCCTCCAATCTCACTTCCTTCTTGACTTGCCCGGCATCCTTTCCTTGGTACAGCAATCTTCGATTTCCACGCAAATGAGAGGAGCAAAAGCGAGTAAGTGGTACAGCACGGTAGGTGACACATATCGTCCCTCGTACGAGTTCATCCTTCTCTACGTTCGAGATTGGCCAGCCCTTAACGTGCTGAAGAAAAGTAACATGGGATGCAATGCATCGCATGTTCTGTTCAACTCGTGGCGTGCGCGCGCGCGCTCGCGTGGTGCATATACATGATGGACGTAATAGGGGTTCAGCGCTCCTACGAATGTTGAGAGTTGACGAGTGCGGTCGAACATATTCGAAGGCAGATATTCAAGGGTGAGTTGTCCCATGCGAGCCTCTTCTCCATCTTGTTCCTGCATACGACAAATCCACGCATAAGGCCTTTTCTCTACCTGGACTTGTCTTCGCTTTTACGGCCTCGGTCAACCCTTCCTCGCGAACAATGGATTGATCCTCACTGAACGCCCTCATTTTATCCAATGATACTATGCACGGTAATCTTGATCAGTCACGCTAACAACAACGTCCTCGATGCATTTATGCGTAGCTCGTTTGTACCTCATCCATTTCTCCATTTACTCTGATCAAAATCTGGGCCAACGTGCAGCTTATTCTAAAACTATGGTTAACGATGTAACATCTTCATGGCGTCGCACGGGTGACAAGAGAATGCCTGTTAGAAATCGCTATATATACAAGGTATGCACTCCATGCACCGCTAGTTGGGTACATCAGCGGGAATCTTTCAAACTTTGCCTATACGAACCGCCTCTTTCCCCCTTTCTACCTCCAGCTACCTGCCATTCACCACGTTCACGCCGTCATCTCGATATTCTCTTCAGCTTGACGATCGCGGCCGCGGAACCTATCCAAATTCAATCGACTCAACACAGCCCTCACGCAGCCTACTTTCATCTCAGTCTCCTCGAGGCCATTGGGCCCTTCGTTTTCATGCTCGCTGCCATCTGAGTCGCTATCCGAGTGATCTTCCTCTCGGCGAGCCGCCCTTCCCCGGCGGGTATTCCTTTCTGGAGAGGGCGCGGCGCGAATACGCTGTGACTGCAGTGTGAGTCTAGGTCAGTGAAGTTTGAGTGGGGGCGTTTACCAATCTCATTGTCGCAGGAGATACAACGACGGGCATTGCAAGTCGCGAGCGCCAGCGAGTAGCGAAGTTACTGGGCCTTTGCGGCTCCGCTGCTTCCTGTCCCGAAGCAGACGCGGAGCTGGAGCGATCTTCGGTCAGTAGTCTGTCGACGAAATCCCAATACAATGTCTACTGACTTAGTGAATCTGCGCGCGCGACGGGTGGACCTGGAGTTTCTCGAGTTCGTCTTCTTTCTTGAACAGCGGTCGCCCTGAAAACCATGCACCACGTGAGTACTTCGCCACCCGGGCGGAAACCATGCGGCGATTGTCTTACATCCTGACCCTCAATTTGAGCTATGAACGCACGATGTCGCGGTACTGCTGACATCTGTAACAAATTCCCGGACATATGAAGCGCGCATTCAAATGCACGAGCAAGACTCACATTCATGAAGCTCTCGATGGAATCAGCCCTCTGCCAGCTCATGAGGTAGATTCCGAGTGGTGGAGCCAATGTTGGGCTCACCTGCACCCGTCTGGAAGGCGACACGGCATCTCGGGCGGAGGTTCTCATCGCCGCCTTCCTAGGGGGCAATGGTGTAAAATCAGTTTCAGCTAGGTGAAAATGGTGGTACTGCGGCTCCACCTTTGGGAGAAGAACACTCCCCGTCTCGACGTCCCACAGTCTGATATCTCCTTCCATGGTGCCGCTCACAATTTCTGTGCCATCGGGAGAGAACGCTGCAGTTTTAACGGTTTGATCGTGCCGTATAGACTGATAGAGCTCCCCGGTATTGGTGTCCCATACTTCCAAGGTTTCCCCGACCACGCTCAGGAACTTGGTTCCGTCGCTAGAGAAGTGCACGCAGTTGACCCACTGGTCGCCTTTACACAAACCAAAGTACGGCTCTCCGCGTGATAGGTCCCAAATATTGACCGCATTATCTTCCTCTTTGATACGTTGTAACCCGCTCAGCAACTGTGCTCCGTCAGGTGAAAAGCAAACTGATGCAACTTTACCGCCGGAATGCAACGGTTCTGCCACTGCCGCATACGTCTGAAGGTCCCAGACTGTATCAGTGTGAAGGAGAATGTGAGCTCACCAAAAATTTGTACAGAACCAATGTTGCTCGGCAGATCCTTGATGAGATTTAATATAACATAAAGATGAGTCGTTTGATAACGCGATTTTACTACTCTTACAAAGGTGGAAGTATGAATGGTTTTCGGTATGCCATGCACCAATTTTCTGCAGTCCTCAGTGTTTTTTTCGTACACGATCGGGTAGTAACTAGGCGTACTGACCACTAAGGCCATGCTTGTCACCCAGTTTCTCCTTCAAAATGCTGCCATTTTATGAGGCCATCCCAGCATTCGCTGTAGCCGCGTCGGTGCGACCGCGAGGTTTGGGAGAACGAACGCAGCAGAAGAGAGACGCGATGCATCCAGCTTTCTGTCCAACGTCACCTGCTTGCTGCTCGTGCTCATCTTCTCCACTTTCGTGGCTATCTAAGCTGTATACGTCCGGTAATCGTTCTCTAGGGCGTGGCTGGCTAGACGACGATGCGGCAACGTTGCGCTGTAAGGTTCAGCTTAGCAATGACCAGACCACAGTAATGCAGGGCTTCTTACTGGATTCATCCTACCCGGGGAAACTGTCACTGGGAGCGTGATGTGTTGACTCCAGCGAGGAATAATCCGATTTATCCAGCGAGATTTTGCTTTTTCCTCGGCTGAGTCGAATGTAGAACTGTGGAGTGTTAATCAGTAGCTTGCCAGAACATCTTTGCGACGTGGTATACTGACTCAGGCAATCCGTCCCCCCGCCTGTTGGGCTTGAAAGCTTTGGTATTCCCTTTCTTCTTCGAGTGGCGAGTGCTCTACAACCATGTTTAATATGGGTATTTTTCCCCAACGCACAGAGTTCACGGATATCTTACGTTCGGAGCTCCAACTTGCCCAATGAAATCCCGCCTTCGTGGAATAGCTGGCATCTGCGAGGATTTCGAGCTGTAATCCGGATACACAGAGAGAACATGCGTATGAAACTTACATTCATGATGCTGTCAGTAGATTCAACCCTCTGGCAGCTCGTCAGCTAAAATCAGAACGGCAGGGTCAAAAGTGGGCTCACATGCACCCGTTGGGAAGGCGACTTCTCATCAATGTCTTCCTAATGGGCAATAATGTACGTTTAGCTAATACTCGGTGAAGATGGTAGTACTGCGACTCTACCTTGGGAAGAAGAAGTCTCCCTGTCTGGACGTCCCACAGACTCATTTCTCCGCTGTCTGTCCCGCTCACAACCTGCGTGCCATCAGGAGAGAACGCTGCAGCGCCGACGTGGTTGTCGTGTTGTATAGACTGAAGGAGCTCCCTTGTATTTGCATCCCAGACATTCACTTCTTCCATAGATGCGCCCAGAAACTTGGTTCCATCCCTAGAGAAGTGCACACATTGAACTTGTGAGGCACGTCTGACACCAAAGATAGTTTCTCCTGGTCTGCGCGAGAGGTCCCATAGATTGACCGTGTTATGTGCCCCCTCGTTCTTACGCGACCCACTCAGCACCTGTGATCCGTCATGTGAGAAGCAAACCGACATAAGTGTGTCACCGGAATCCGCTAGCTCTACTACGACCCCATACGACTGAAGATCCCATATACGGATATTTTTGTCGTCGGATGCGCTCGCTAGCAGGGAACCGTCAGCCGAGATGCTGAGCGAGGTAACTCCCTTGGTGTGGCCATTCAAAATATGCAGAGAGGATCCAGAGCGGACGTCCCATATATATATATTATGATCCTGGCATCCACTGGCGAGACGGGCCTCATCCGGAGTGAAACATACAGCTCGAACACCGGATGGTTGCTTGAGAGAATGTTTGACGACAAATGTCTTGTGTTTGACTTCCCAGACGCGCACTGTCTTGTCCAATGACGCACTTGCCAAAAGACTTCCACTGTGTGAGATGTCTATATCCTCCACTGAGCCTGCGTGCCCAGCGAGAGGCTTGCATATCTCATATCCCTTTTGCATGTCCCATATACCGACGGTGTCATAAATTGTAGCAACTGCAACTTGCTTTCCATTTGGGAACCAAGAGATGGCGTTGACCTGGCTGTAAGCATTCATACTGTATAACGCGACGTTGAACCATCATACAATGTAGCAATATTACATTGAAAAAAGACACATACGCTAGCGGTTTGTGGATCTTCGACATGCTTGTGAGTATCTACGTGAGGGATTTTGTGAGATATACTAGACAAAAGTATAATCCAAGCCTGACCTTTGGAAGCACTGGCTCCAGTGTACGCATGCTCCAGATACGCACCGACTCATAGGCGAACGAAGCGAAATGCTCGCCATCGGGCGAGCAAGTGACTCCGGGTGCACCATGATCATGTCCATAGAGCGGCTTCAATTTCGTGTCTCCCCCATCAAGCTCCCAGACACGGATCGACCTGTCATCCGAGCAGCTAAGGAGACGCGATCCGTCGCGAGAGAACGAGACGCCATTGACACAGCTCCTATGACCTTCTAGTGGATCACATACTGGTGTGCCCGTGAGAGCATCCCAGAGACGAACGGTATGATCCTCCGAGGCACTAGCAATCACACGGCCGTCTGGAGAGTACTGGACACTCTGAACGCCGGCCCGGTGACCCCATGTGGGCTCGAAAACGAGTGTATGTCTGTCAACATTGTAGACGCGGATGAGGGAGTCATGGCACCCAGTCGCAATGTGGATACCATTCGGAGAGAAGGAGATGGATCTGACGGGATTAGGGTGTTCTATGGATGCAATGCACTTGCCAGTATTTGCGTCCCAGAGCTTTAGATAAGAATCCGACCCTGCACTTGCGATGATGGCACCGTCAGGAGAATACTGAACAGCTGTAACCCAATCCTCATGCCCTTCAAGCGGTTCCATGACCATCTCGTGCGTGTTTGTATCCCAGATTCGAATAGATTTGTCGTCGAAGCTGCTCACGAGATGTCTTCCATCCGGAGAATAAGCAATGGCGTTGACCGACGCAGCATGCCCGTCCAGAGGCTTCCCGAGCTGACGACCTGTATTAGCTTCCCATATCCTGATTGTCATGTCATCAGAACCTGTTGCTATACACTTTCCGTCGGGTGAGTATGTGAGTGTCAAGATTTCGTCTGTGTGACCTTTGAACGGCTCGAATGCGTCACCATCCATCGAGCACTGAGCTTGTTGGGAAGATTCGAGGGGGTGACTGATAAACGCTGCTGATGAGAACGAGAAGAGATCGAAGGTCGAGAGTACGAGCGGTGAGTGTTGTATGCAGAGCGCGGTCCACGTGGAGCACACACAGTCGCGCGGGACGGTTCCAGTGTGAGGTTCCGCGCGATGAGTCGCTAAGAAGATCCCAAAAGTCGGAACACACAGCAGGTGTTATTGAAGGTTGGAGTTCGAGTGAGTCGTCAGACGAGGGAGGTAAGATACGACTCTGTTAAGAGAACTAAGGCTAAGTACTACATCGTGTATTCAATAGTGGTTACACACTATCTACTGTGTAACCAAGGTAATGGACTACAAGGGAATCCGAGAATAAAGAGTACAAGGTCTCAATGGCGACCTTGTTCGAGGATTTGTTTCTTGTAACGATTCGTCTTCGACAGACGGCTTGTATTTGAGGAACGCCTTGTTCACTCGATTAGCACTAATGGCTGTGCTCGGATCGTTGGGGCGGGTCACCGACCTTACATCCAGCGCCTATTACCTGCACTTCTGGGCGCTTATGTGAACAGCAGCGCGGTCATGTACAGTAAACACACCATGATACTATGTATGTTCTCCGTGATCCTTTGCTATCACAATGTATCATACACGCTTTTGTCAAATTTTTATCAATGCGGCCTTGACTTCTTCCTCGCCCCAGCCAGTACTTAAACCTGCTCAAACACATACATGTAAGCCAGCCGCTTCAGCTCATCCACACTCTTCTACGCGATCGCAGTTAGTGGACGAGAATTATGAGTTTAGATGAAGGAGAGGGCTTACCGTTTCCCCGAGCGCCTTACGGGCCTGTGCCTGCGTGAAACCTATCGAGACCAGCATCGCGGATCCACCAGCCGCTGCGCTTCCAGCTGCTCCACCAAGATCAAGTGGCGCATCAATGTCTACGCCTGCATCAGATCGTATTCAAAATTCTATTGAGTAGATGAGAGACACACCAGGATCCTCCATATGCCCGAACAACCACTCCATCGCCGCCTCAGCGCCAATGTTGCCCGTTGCGAACTGCGCACGCTGGCACCGGACCGTCAGGAATCCCATGCTCTCAAGCTGCGCGAGCGCTTCTGCGTCGAATTGCGGCTGTGACGCCACAGCGGGGTTATCTGCGGGCTCCTTCTCTCCCGGCTGGAGGCCACGTCCGAGATATGCTCATCTGCGACCTTGAGCATCTGGCACTCGACGCACTCCGCTGAGAGCAACTCCTTGCACGCTGTCAGTGTGCATCTGCCTTTGACGCGCCAAAATCATAGTACCGCGACGGGAAGGCGGGGAGTGAGAAGAGCGTTTGCACGACAGAGGCTATGTAGCAGCTAAATGATACGATTAATTCAGTTGAGAGAGACGCAAAATGTAGAAGAGACAGACCTTTTCCCAAGACTCGCGAGTCCCGTGTTGCCAGGGCCAAACACGGGTTCTAGTGCGGATTCGTCCTCGGTAGTGAGAAAGTTGAACGCGACGTTTGTTCGATTTGCTGTCACCCAAGCTACTGGTCAGCTCATCCTCGAAGATGACAGCACAGATAAGAAGAGGTGGGCAGATAGAAGCAAGGAGGGTAGATATATACAAGCAAGCAAGAACAGAGGGTGGATATATGTCCAAGTACCGAAAACTCACCAGCTCCGCCAAACTTTTCTCCGTCTTCTTCCGCAGTGCCACGTTTATCCCAAAGTTCCCCAGGCGCGCCGCGAGCTCCGGATCCAACCGCGGCTCGTTGCACGCATAGCAGCAAATGTCCGCATTGCCCTCCGGCGTAATCATCCCCAGCTTGACGCACGCTGCATGCTCTTCTTCCCCCAAGCTGCGATGGGTATTAAAGTGGGCGAGAACGTGACCGTTTCCCGGGTCCGGTATGCCGTATTGCGGGCGGCCGTAGCCCAGTGCACCATAGGTAAGGCAGAGCCAGAGATTGGAGGTGATGTCGCACGAATGGCACTTTGCGAGGGCTGCACGTCACGGTGAATGCAGCGTTGAGTCATAGCATCAAGAAGGGATGAACGAAGGATGAAGGAGAGGGATGCACCTTCGGACGGGATCGACCCGCTTTGCAGCTGCTCGAGGGGAAGTATGTGTTTGCATATAATGAGTTCCTGCTCGCCCCATACCGCTTCGGGTCCACTGCGCGCCGCGAGGTTGGCGTCTACGACGGCTGTGACGAGTCTCTCTGTACGCCCGGCTTAGCATCCGCCCGGAAAAGTTGAGGATGTATACGATGCGAACGTACAGCTGGAGAGGCGCACCTAGTCTCCATTTCAGACATCAATGTCCTGCCCGTCGGTAGTGTTTGGTCCCTAAACACTGAGTGTCATCCCCTCACTAGAAAAATACTCCAATACAATTTGCCAATTTAGTTAAAATACCATGGCTGAGTAGTTTAAATAATCTTTGCATACCTGTCCAAAAATTATCTGATCCAGGCACCGAGTTTTATTTAAAATAAAGTTTGTGAAAGTATGCTTATGATTCTGTGATGGGTGACAGCAGATATTTAAAATACAATCTGGTATAGCAGCCGAGTCATGAACCGGACTGGGCTGTCAAATGTGGCTCAGAATCTGAGCCGATTGCGGATTTTTGACAGCCCAGAAAGGCTATTAGCCAATAAAAACACGAGACAAGGAAAATCAAACAATTTTCATTGGGCAGCAAACCATTAATCAAATGCCTGTCAAACACCTGTCAAACACCATTCAAACGCCCGGCAAACACCTGTCAAACATCAGCTTGCCAGTTAAATGCCAGTCTATTGAACAAATATATTATATTGATTGGCATTTAACTGGTGTTTGACAAGTATTTGACGGGTGCTGGGATGATGTTTACCGGGGGTTTGACGTGCGTTTGATTGGCGTTTGAATGGTGTTTGCTGGGCGTTTGAATGGTGTTTGCCGGGCGTTTGAATGGTGTTTGCCGGGCGTTTGACAGGCGTTTGACAGGCGTTTGATTAATGGTTTGCTGCCCAATGAAGATTGTTTGATTTTCCTTTTCTCATATTTTTTATTGGCTAATAGCCTTTCTGGGCTGTCAAAAATCCGCAATCGGCTCAGATTCTGAGCCACATTTGACAGCCCAGTCCGGTTCATGACTCGGCTGCTATACCAGATTGTATTTTAAATATCTGCTGTCACCCATCACAGAATCATAAGCATACTTTCACAAACTTTATTTTAAATAAAACTCGGTGCCTGGATCAGATAATTTTTGGACAGGTATGCAAAGATTATTTAAACTACTCAGCCATGGTATTTTAACTAAATTGGCAAATTGTATTGGAATATTTTTCTAGTGCCTTCGTATACTTGTCTTCTTCACGCTTGGGCATAAACTCGAGCTTTGACGTCTTTCCTGATGGCTCGCCCTGACCGTCCTGACACCACAGACATTTTTGCATTTATCTCTGGGAAATATTGCTGAAAAGAGGCACGAAGATGGTAAACTTTTTCTATGAATTTTCACATTGGGGATAGGTGTTTGAAAAGGGTAAAATTTTCAATAGCAACCCGCGTATTTGAGCACAGAAAAGGCTTTCGAGAGCGTTGTTTGCCATTTTGGACGGGAAAGTTTATGATCCGACTCCGGATTAGGTATGCAGGGTGTCAAAGCAGTTTACCTTTTCAAATACGAAAATTTTGTGCAGAAAGTTTACCATCTTCACGCCTTTTTTCAGCAATATTTGCTAGAGATAAATGTGTAATTGTCTGCGGTGTGAACAACGAAAGAAGGAGGTATGCGCACACATTCTGAGAGGAACGTAGATGCGCGAGAATGCAAGTCACGTACCCTCCATTAACCTCCTTTCGTCGGCGCCTGACATTGTCTTAAACAGATGGTCACGGTGTTTCTGGAAATGCGAGCGGGCGTGATGCCGTGCTTCGCCGAGGCATCCACCGTTGAAGCAAGTCAAGTACAACGTCTATCCCTCGCTAGTCATCCTGTTGTCGACACCAAACAAAAACGGAGGCATGATGAGGGTGAAACAACCGGACGAGTATGATGAGTGAGACATGCCTGACTATCAAAGCGCTGCGTATACACAGCGGGAATAGCCCGATAAGTTCTCGGGACTTATGGTGGAAATATTGAAGACGTATTTTAACTTTGTTTTGCAGGAAAAGCGAGACTTATTTGGTACTTAGCGGGGAGATATTCTGATTAAATTATCTTTTGTGACCAAATTGGCCGTGTCAAGTGTGAATCGCCAAAATTTATTCAGAATGCGTCCTTGGTAAGTTCCAAAATAAGTCTCGCTGTCCTGGCAAAATTTCATTATATTGCATCCACAATATTTCCACAATAAATTCTGAGAACTTATTGGACTACTCCCCCTGTGTATACACATCGTTGTGCGCGTAGTCGATTCCGGGTTCGGGAAAGGTGAGAGTCGAGACAAAACTGGGCACTGGACGCGGGGTCGCCGGCGTCTATCGCTTAGTTCTCACGGGCTTCGGATGAAGCGCCGATGTCCCGATCCCAAAGGCACGCAGCCTCACGCAGCGCCAGCCCGTCCTTGCTTGGCAGCGCCAACTCTGGTACCAACTGCAGGAGTTGCTGACCCGCGTATATTCTCGACTAAACCTGACTAGACCACTCAGATTCTCTTGGCACTTGTACGACGAGCTCAACATGGGCGGCATCGGGCATCGAGCATTTCATTGAGCACGTCACACAGTCGACTGCTGTTGACGTGACCCCTCCGACCTCATTCTCTTGTTGACTTGTCTGACACGTTTCCCATGATTCAGCTATCTTCGGCGTCCGTGCGCATGAGAAGAGGAAAAGCGACTAGTTTATGTAGCACGGTAAGGGACACATATGTCGTCAGCATACGAGCTCACCGTGCTTTATTACAATATCAGCCAGTACAGAATGCTCTGCATCGCAAATCTGAGTTGATTCATGGTATGTTTGCGTTCAACGCTAAACGTTTGTCTGATGAGGATTGGTGCCCAAACGACCACTGCCCTGGTAAGGGCTCAGATCTGACGAGCGCCGACGCTCGTGTCCGACGTGGGCATCTTCAAACGCAGACATTCAACTTGAAGCATTAACGTAGTGTGTTCCCTACCGCGCTTTTTAGCACGCCGAAGCGCTGCATCCCGCAAACCCACGCGTAGGTCCATTTCACCACAATCCTGTCCTACGGCCTCGGTCGCTGCTTCCCTATTTCATACAGCGATACTACCCACGGAGGTACTGTACTAACAACTACCCACTGGGTACTTTCGTGGTAGCCCGTGCGTACTTCATCCGCCTCTGTGTTCATGCTGGTCAAAATCTGGATCCACGTATAACTCGTTTCGAACCCACGCCTAGTGGCGAACGCCGTATGCAACAGTGTGCGAGTGATTCCAGGAGCTTCTGCTGCAAATCGTCATGTACACAGGGTATGTATTTCCTCCACTGCCAGCGGGGTACACCAATGGAGATTTCGTTAAACGTTGCCTACATAAGCCATCATTTCCCCACGATCCACTTGCATAAGCCTGCCATTCATATGTTCATGCTCTCATCTCAATATTCTCTTCAGCATGACCGCCGCGCCCGCAGAGCTTGCCAGGATCCAACCGACCCAACGCAGCCCTGATGCAACCTATCTTCACATAAACATCCTCGGTGCCATCTTGTTCATCGTCTTCGTGCTCGCTGCCCTCTGAGCTGCTATCTGAGACATCCCCACCTTGATGAACAGCTCTTTCCCGACGGGTAGCCCCTTCCGAAGGGCCCCCGGCAAGATTTCGCTGTCAACGCCGTAAATCTGGGTTGTTTAAGGCTAAATGGGGCCACTTACCAGTTTCATAATGGCAGGGTGTACAATAACAGGCATGTTAAGTCGTGAGCGCCAACGAGAAACGGTGTTGGGTTGCGGTGTCTCTGTGCCTTCATGACCAGAAGCAGACCGGAAGCTGGAGTGGTCTTTGGTCGGTAATCTGCCAACAATCCTTCACGGTGTCCACTAACTTGCTCGACTGGCCCGCTTGCCGGTTTGACCTAGAATTCCGAGTGTTTGTTTTCTTTTTTGAACGGCGGTCGCCCTGCAAACCATGTGCCATGTGAGTGTCTCGCCGCCAACGCGGAAAACATACAGAGATCGCCTTACGCCCTGACCCTCAACCTCAGTTATGAATGTACGATTTGGCGGTACTGCTGGCATCTGTGATGATTCCCAGTTTTATGGAAATGCGAGTGTTTGACCCTCGACCTAGGCTCACATTCATGAAGCTCTCAACGGAATCAGCTATCTGCCAGCTCGTCAGCTAAAATCCGAGCGGTAGGGCCAAAGATGGGCTCACCTGCACCTGTCTGGAAGGCGAAGACGCATCTCGGGAGGAAGTCTCATCATTAATATCCTAAAGGTGCGATGATGTACGTTTAGCTTCAACTCGGTGAAAATGATGTTACTAAGACTCTACCTTGGGAAGAAGAAGTCTCCCTGTCTCGACGTCCCACAGTCTGATATCTCCTTTGTCTGTGCCGCTCACAATCTGCGTGCCATCGGGAGAGAAAGCTGCAGTTTTAACGCTTCCGTCGTGCTGTAGACACTGAGAGAGTCCCCTGGTATTGGCATCCCATACTTCCAAAGTGGCCTCTACTGCGCTCAGGAACTTGGTTCCGTCGCTAGAGAAGTGCACGCAGTTGACCTGGCTGCCTTTATGTAAACCAAAGGATGGCTCCCTGCGTGATAGGTCCCAAAGATTGACCGCATTATCTTCCCCTTTGACAATGTGTGACCCGCCCAACAACTGTGCTCCGTCAGGCGAAAAGCAAACCGACGCAATTCGACCTCCGAAATGCAATGGCTCTGCCACTGCTGCATACGACTGAAGGTCCCATATACGGATGGACTTGTCGTTGGACCCGCTCGCTAGCAGGGAGCCGTCGGCCGAGACACTAAGGGAGTAAACCGTCTCGATGTGGCCTTCAATGATGTGCAGACACGATCCAGAGCGGACTTCCCATATGTGTATGGTGTGATCTCGGCATCCGCTAGCGAGACGAGCTTCATCTGGAGTGAAACGGACAGCGTTGACGCCATCTCGATGTCTGAAGGAATGTTTGACGACGAAAGTCTTGTTGTTGCCTTCCCATATACACACGGTCTTGTCCCATGACGCACTTGCCAAGAATCCCCCACCGTGTGAGATGTCTATATCCCATACCCGGTCTGTGTGCCCAACGAGAGGATTGCAGTTCTCGCCTCCTGTTTGCATGTCCCATATAGTGACGGTGTTATCAGCTCTAGCCAGTGCAACTCGTTTGCCATCTGGGAACCAACATACAGACTTGATGGGGCTGTAGGCATTCATCCTGGACAAAACGACGTTGCACCGTCAACCAAAGCAGTACCACGATAATGTAAATTACCCACCTTGACGGCTGATGGAGATTCGACAAGCTCGTGAGCAGCTGCATGAGGGTGCTGGGTGAGAAATAACAAGCAAAAAGCACAAAAGAGATTGATGCCTGACCTTGGGTAGCACTGGTTCTTGTGTACGCATGCTCCAGATGAGAACTTCTTTCTCGGAGAACGAAGCAAAGTGCTCGCCTAATGGCGAGCAAAAAACCCCGGAGATATCATGCTTGTGTCCATAGAGAGGTTTTGAAGCCATGTCTTTTTCATTTATCTCCCAGACACGGACCGACCCGTCTTGCGAGCAGCTAACGAGACGCAGTCCGTCGCGAGAGAATGAAACGCCATTGACATAGCTTTTGTGACCTTCAAGTGGACCACATTTTGCCGTGCCTGTGAGCGCGTCCCAGATACGAACTGTGTGATCCTTTGAAGCACTGGCTATGAGACGGCCGTCGGGTGAATACTGGACACTCTCAACGCTGGCCCGATGACCGACGATGGGCTCAAAAGCGAGTTGATGTTGTTTAACGTCGTAGACGCGGATGAGAGAGTCTTCGCATCCAATTGAAATATGTATGCCAACTGGGGAGAACGAGACGGAGTTGACGGAATCAAGCTGTTCTATAGATGCAATGCATTTGCCAGTATTTGCGTCCCAGAGATTCAGAGTAAAACCCTGATCTCCACATGCAATGAAGTTGCCGTCAGGAGAATACTGAAGGGCGCAAGGGGTGATTATATGTCCCTCAAGCGGCGCCATGACCGTCTCGTGCGTGTTGGTATCCCAGATTCGAAGAGTCTTGTCGATGGAACCGCTCACGAGATGCCGTCCATCAGGAGAATAAGCAACGGCTTGGACAGAGCTAGTATGCCCTTCCAGAGGCTTCCCCAATTGACGGCCTGTCATAGCTTCCCATGTACGGATCGTGGAGTCCAAGGAACCTGTCGCTACACACTTCCCGTCGGGCGAGTACGCAAGTGCACTAATATCGTCGGTGTGTCCTGTGAATGGCTCGAATGTGTCGTTGTCCATGAGGTGCTAAGCTTGTTGGAGGATCCCGAGTGGAGTCCTGCTAAGGGCTGCTGCTGAAAACGAGAAGACGTTGAAGGGTGAGAGTACGAGTGATGAGTATCGTATGCAGAGCGCGATCCACGAAGCGCACACGCAATCGCACAGGATGGTTGCAGCGCATATTACCTACACTTCTGGTCGCCTATATGTTCGGTGGCGTGTTCCGCCCCATACGTAACTTACACCATGAGATCATGCCGTTCTTCATGAATATTGTATACCAAAATGTATCGTACACGCCCTCGTTTCCTCTCTCCATGCGGCCGTGGGTTCCTGCCAGCCAAAACCCATCTTCAAACCCGTTCAAACACATACATGTAAGCCAGCCGCTTCAGCTCATCCACACTCTTCACGTCCGCCTTGACGACCTTCTCGTCGTTGAACAGCACCCAGCCCTCCTCATCTTTATCGACGTCCATGCCCTCTCCACCCGTACCGGCCGCAACTTTGAGCCCAGGGGCGCGTACATGGGCAACGTAGTGCCCTGAATGCACGCTCGGGCCCTTGTGCGACACGAACGCCTTGAGGCGGTATCGTGCGGGGAGATCCGTCGTTCCGGGTGCCGCGGGTTTCGCAAAGTCCACGCCTGAAGAGGCTGGGGCAGGGGCAGTATCTTCGCCGGTATCGTCAGGGTGGCTGAAGACCCAGTCGACTGCGCGTTCGGTGTCGCCGCCCTACGGACCGGTAGTAAGTAAGAGTGCGGCGTGAAGTACACAGAGCAAGGGTTCACCGTTTCCCTTAGTGCCTTCCGCGCCTGTGCGTGCGTAAAGCCCATCGAGACCAACATCGCGATCTGTTCCTCGCTCGGCTCGGATCCACTAGGCGCCGCACCGCCAGATGCTCCACCAAGATCAAGTGGCGCATCGATGTCTACGTCTGCATCAGATTGTATTCAAAGTTCAGTTGAGCGGATGTGAAACGCACCAGGATCGTCCATATGCCCAAACAGCCACTCCATCGCCGCCTCAGCGCCAATGTTGCCCGTCGCGAGCAGCGCACGCTGGCACCGGACCGCCGGGAATCCCATGCCCTCAAGCTGCGCGAGCACTTCTGCGTCGAATTGCGGCTGTGCTGCCACAGCGGGGGTATCTGCGAGCTCCTTCTCCCCCGGTTGGAGGCCATGTCCGAGATATGTGTCCAGCGTGAGGGTGTCGTCGTGTGGGAGGATGACGGGGACGTCTGATAGACACGACGTTATCTCGAGGTCAACAGGTGAATGCTAAACGCTGACGTACCAAGCTTAGTCGGCACCCAATTCACAAGCTGGAACTTTTTCGCATGTACAACGAGCACCTCCGGGAACGTAGCCATGTGGACCTGCCTGTTTCAACATGTTCCATCAGTAACATTGATTCACGCCAAATTCGGACTGGAAAACACGTACTTGAATGCGGCGCTCTTCTGCCCGCATCCAGGACACTCCCACCCTTCCAACCTTTCCTCCCCACCCTTGCCCAGAACATCACCAATGCACCGCGTGAGCTCAATCGGTGCAAACGCTTTCCTGATCTCGCCATCCTTGTCGTCGAAAGCGGGCACCTCGACGGCAGGTACCGCCACACTCAGCACGTCCTGAGTATCCACGCGATACCGCACACCGCCGCAGGAAGGGTTACCGCACTGTAAGCGCTGTTCGACACCAAATGCAAAGATTTCCGTCGGTTCTTCGCTGCCTATCATTGCACTCGTTCGACTACCCGAGGTTCCGGTGCAAGCGAGAGGATAGAACACACCAGAAGCACTAGCTTGCGCATGATTCGACCTCCTCAACTTCGTGAGCAGATGCCCGAGGAACTCCTCCGCGTCCTGCTGACGCATGCTCGAGAACTCTGCGTGTCCTGCCCCAATGAGGCGCTTGAGACCCGCAGGACGCACCCCGGCCTGGTGCGCAAGCGCCGGGGATGCATCAGCAGGCGCCGGATGCAGCGGGGCATCGGTTGTTTCCACATTGGCAGGCGGTCCTAGAATTAAACATGGATGAAAGTCGGAATACAAAGGTACAAACGGACGTACGTTTAACATTGGGGTCCGGCTTCGCATATCGCCCGCTTAGCAACCCATCTGCGACCTTGAGCATCTGGCACTCGATACACTCAGCTGGGAGAGCCTCTCTGCAGGCGGCCCAGTGCGCCTCCGCTTTTGATAAACCAGAGTCGTAGTACCGCGACTGGAAGGCGAGGAGCGAGAAGAGGGTTTGTACGACGGAGGCCATATAGCAGCTATATGACAGGTTGAATGGGACGAAACGCAGGTTGCAGTTAAGACTAACCTATTTCCCAGATTCGCAAGTCCCGTCTTTCCAGGTCCAAACACGGGCTCAAGCGCAGAGCCGTCCTCGGCGGTGAGAGAAAAGTCAAATGCGAGGTTTTGTTCGATTTGCTGCCACACAAAGCTACCTGTCAGTCTTATTCTGACTGTGACAGCACAGACAAGAAGATGCGGATGCATGTATGCAAAGAAAAGTGGATATATGCGAGCAAAGACAGGTGGGGGATGGGTATATGCGCAAGCAACGGAAACTCACCAACTCCGCCAAACTCTTCTCAGTCTTCTTCTGCCCCGCCACGTTTATCCCAAAGTTCCCTAGGTGCGCAGCGAGCTCTGGGTCCAACCGCGGCTCGTCGCACGCGTAGCAGTAGATATCTGCATTCCCCTCTGGCGTAATCGTGCCTAGCTTGACGCACGCTGCGTGCCCTTCCTCTCCCAAGCTGTGGTGTGTGTTGAAATGGGCAAGAGCGTGTCCGTTGCCCGCGCCGGGCATGCCGTACTGGGGGCGACCGCACCCGAGTGCACCGCAGGTGAGGCAGAGCCAGAGGTTGGTGGTGATGTCGCATGATTGACATTTTGCGAGACCTGTGCCACCGTGTACCCAAGAATGAGAAATGAGAGATGAAGGGGTAACAGAAAGGGATAAGCGAACCTTCGGCAGGAATCGATCCGCGCTGCAATTGCTCGAGGAGAAGCGTGTGTTCGCAAACGGCGAGTTCTTCCTCACCCCACGCTGCCTCGGGTCCACTGCGCGCCGCGAACTTGGCATCTACGACAGCGGTGATGAGACTTCTTGCGCGCTCGGCCTAGCATCCGCCCGGAAAAAGTAAGGATATATGCTATTCGAACGCAAAGCTGGAGAGGCGCACCTGGTCCCCAAGTTCAGAGATATCAATGTCCTGCCCGTCGGTGGCGTTAGGTCCCCAAAATCTCAGAGTCGTCTCCTTCGTATACTTGTCCTCTTCTCGCTCGGGTACGACCTCGAGTTTTGTGATCTTTGCTGGGGGCTCGCTTTGACCATCCTAGAGATAATTAGATTCTGTGCATCTGGATATATCTGTGTGGGACACGTCGAGACGCACCCGTCCGTTAGCCTCCTTTCGGCGGCGCCTAATGTTGACGGTAAACCGATGATCAGGGTGTTTCTGGAAGTGCGAGCGGGCGTGATGCCGCGCCTCGCTGAGGCATCCGCCGTTGAAGCATGTCAAGCACACGTCTACCCCTCGTTCGTCATCCTGTTGTCGACATCAAAGAACAAAGGGAGGCATGATCAGATGAGACAAGTGAGTAAGCAGAGCAAGCGAGACATGCCTGGCTATCGAAGCACTGGGTGCACTCCTCGTTGTGAACGTAATCGACTCCAGGTTTTGGAAAGGTGAGGCTTTGAAGGAGTTGGATGTGCTGAGCGGCCATGTTGTATCGTGTTGAAGTGATAACGCAAAGAAAGAAATGGCTCTCGGGGCGATGGGCGTGTTACGTCACGAGACCCCAACCACCTTCGCACGTGAAGCGCGCACCTTACACCATCCTATTCTCGACAGTGTTGTCCAACTCAGCATAAGAAACCATTAAGAGAATAAAATAAAATGGGGGCTTTCTAAACACAACATATGTCTCAAGACGAAGGGTTAGACAAACCAGCAAGTCTTTGAACGCCCCTATCTCATTGCCATATCAGGTAATGCCGCCATCTAGCCGTGTGGCAGTGTCCTGATCAGTTTTCGCCATCGCCCAAAAATCTCTGAGAGATCCTTCCTGCAACACGTTCCGCCCTTTCTCATCCCCAATTCCTCCTCCCCAACTCAAAAAGCCGTCCAGATGGCAGCACCAAACGGCAGCATACCAAATGGCTCTGCCGCTGCGGGAGACACCGGCGCCCCTGCCGTCGTCGGTATCAACTTTGGCAACTCGTACGCATCTATCGCTGTTCTCGCCAAGGTACGAGGTCGTGCTTGCTCGGATCGAGCGTTTGCGCGCTTTTATGGTGGTACGGGTATGCTGACGCGCGATCGGAGGACAGCGAGGACTGGCCGAGTGCATAGCGAACGAAGACGGCGAGCGCCAGATTGCATGTGCTGTGGCGTTCCAAGGCGAGGAGATGGTGCGTATCAATCTGCTGGTTATCTGTCACATAGCAATCTTCGGGCTTACGCGTGCTATGATATAACGAAAAATAGTACCTCGGAAACCAAGCAAAACACCAGCTCGTCAAGAACTCGCAGAACACGATAACGGGTTTCCGTAACCTCCTTGGCAAGAAGTGCGCCCTTCGCGATCCACGCGCATATATCTCAGTGTACCCGTGCTAATCACCCTCCAGATTCTCCGAAATCCCCCAATCACAAATCGCACTCTCCGCGCCCGTCATTCAACACCCCACTGAGCCTGACGTCCCCGCCTACCGCGTGCAAGTCCTCCAACCCGCACCCTCCCCCCTCCCTAAGTCTGCCGCTCACACCCCTGCCGCATCAAACGTCGCCACCCCGCGCTCTGAGCCCATATCCGCCGAGCGCATCCTCTCCGTCTCGGAAGTCACCACCATCTTCCTCAAATCGCTCCTCCAGAGTGCAGAGGATTTCCTCGGCAAGAAAGTCTCCGGTGCCGTTATCAGCGTCCCCGCATGGTTCGACACCCCCGCGCGCGCCGCCCTATCCAAAGCTGCTGAAGACGCAGGCATCACCGTGCTCCAGCTGCTCGACGAGGCGGGCGCCATCAGCGTCTGCACGATCGCGCGTGACGCTGACCTGGAGAAGGACGATGCCGCATCGAAAGAGGATCCCACTCCAGCCGACCGCACCGCGCTCATCGTCGACATCGGCGCGTCCGCGCTCGAGCTCGCGCTCATCTCTCTTTCATCGGGGCTCTCTACGACCCTGCACACGTCGACCGTGTCCGACGGCAGCGTCGGCGGCGACGCGCTCGACAGCGCGCTCATTCGGTTCTTCGCCAAGGACTTTACCAAAAAGACGAAAGCGCCTCTGAGCGTCGCGCCGTCCACGGAGCCGCAGGACAAGCGCGCGGAGGCGAAGCTCCGCCTCGCCGTCGAGCACACCAAGCGCACATTGTCTGCGTCCCCGGGTGCGGCTACGTGCAGTGTCGAATCGCTCAAAGACGGTCTGGACTATACGGGCTCGATCAACCGCATGCGGTTCGACATGGAGGCGCGCGCGGTGTACACCGCCATCGGGCGCTCCATTTCAAAGCTACTCGAAGAGGCGGGCGTGGATGGGTACGCCGTCGATGAGGTCGTGTACGTCGGTGGTTCCGCGTGTTTGCCTGGCGTAGACGAGAGCATCGCGGACGTGTTCCGCGAAGACGTGCGCACACCGTTTAAGGCGGGCACGGTTGTCGGTGGCGGGTCGGGCGATCCGACGACGGTGCTGGCGCGGGGGTGCGCGCTGCAGGCGGAGCTGCTCACCAACATCGCGAGCGCGGGTGGGGAGAAGGTTGATGAGATCACGGGGTCGTTCGCGAGCGGGAGCGAGCACACGCAGGTGAAGACCACGAGCCGGACTATCGGCCTCCTCGTCCCCGTTGCTGCAGAGTCGGCGGAGGGTAGCATCGCGGAGCTCGGCGGTGTCTTTGTTCCCCTTGTGCGCAAGGAAACACCCCTCCCTGCACGGAGGCGCAACGTCTTCGCCTTTGCCATCTCCCCTGACAACGCAAGGGTGGGCTTTGAGCTCTGGGAAGTCGCTGAGGGCATCAAGATCGACCGGATCAAGCTCCCCGCGCCCGAGCCCGAGGAAGGCGAGGAGCCGGAGGAGGAGGAAGATGAGTACGAGGAGGTGAAGAGCGTGACACTCGCGAAGGAGAAGTACCTCGGGAGCGTAGTGCTCGAGGATGTGAAGGGCAGCAAGGAGGCGAAGGTCGAGGTGACGGTTTCTGTTAGCCAAGAAGGCAAGGTCGAGGTGAAGGCGCGGGAGGTGGCTGAGGGTGGGAAGGAGACGAGTTTGAGTGTGGGTGCTTAGGTGGATGCAGGGGCGGGTGTTGTATTCCACGGGTAGATATCGATACATTGTGACATGTACATCACGGTACTGGTAGGATAGAGTCCCTCCGAGACTTCAATCATGCTCATGCACGTTTTGCTCAGCTTATTTCTCCTATGTCCTCGTTCCACTCCTGCATAGTTGTGAGTGTCATCATTCAAACGACATACTCTCATGAGGACAACATACCTCAGGTTTCTCCTTGATAAACCGCGCCATGAGCTCCCTGCACTCCCCGTCCTGCAGCACGACCACCTCGACACCTGCGCTCCGGAGCAAGTCTTCTCCCCCGACGAAGTTGGTGTTCTCGCCGATGACAATGCGCGGAATGCGGTACAGGAGAATTGCGCCTGTGCACATGCTGCATGGACTGACCCACACACGTTCAGCTGAAGTCAAAGGCCGTGATTCAGACAATGCATGGCGATAGCGCACGTACCTCAACGTCGTATACTGTTCCCATACGCACCAACCCCCGTCGTCAGTCAACAAGCTCTCGCAATCCGCCAAGTAGATAGATGTCCATGGCGCACCATTGTACACCGCCTATACACCCCGGCACCCAACCTCCCCGCGTCCTCGAGCGCCGCGATCTCCGCGTGCAGCGTCGGCGAGCACTTTTGAATGCGCGCGTTGTGCGCCGATCCGAGCACCGCTGCTCCTGAAGATAGCGACAGTGCTGCTACACCTTCGTTTCCCTGTGGTGGCGGTTGTGATGCTGATGAGGAGTCGTTTCCGTGGAAAACTAGCGCGGCGCCGATGGGAATCCCGCCCTCGGCATAGGACTTGCGCGCTTTCGCGAGGGCGGTGGCGAGGCCGAGGCGGTCGAGCGCGGTACGAGTGTCGGATGGTGACATTAATGATACGAGCTGTGTGGAGGTTTTTTCGAATAGTTTTTGCAAGAACGGTAAGGAACAAAACGTGTGTGTGACCGCGACTGTGAGGAGAAGAGGGAAGATAGGATAGGATAGGATAGGGGCTTTGCGGGCCGGCGGGCCTGGAAGGTTTGCAAGCCATGTCGCAAAGTTCATTTTCCGGCTGCAGCCGGTCGCAATCGACTACAATTACTGTTCAGTCAGAATAATTTAATAGTATTTTATGTGATTGGGAGCACATTGCAACTGACACGGGCGATTGCAATCCACTTTGAGGAGCGTTGCAACCGCTTGCAGCTTAGACGTAATAAAATCTCAACCATAGTTGCTAAAAATACTTTAAAATCCGTGAGACCTCCGCTGCATTCCTGCCTCAATTCAATTGCAGGCTGGTTGCAAGGCACCAAAATCGGAAATGGCTGCAATCGAACTATTAAATTTGCGACAACTCAGGGCAGCAAGTTGGGGAGCTCATGAAAAATCACAAAGGACAGATTCGGGCTGTCGCTTTTTCGCCTGACGGACATTGGCTGATTAGTGGCTCAGACGATGGAACTTTTGAGGTATGGGACACGAGGACCCATCGAAAGGTCATGGGGCCGTGGGTGGGCCACGTCAACGCCGTTCGAGCTGTGCAGTACTCGCTGGATGGCAGACTCATTGCAAGTGGAGGTGATGACAATTTTCTCAGGATTTGGACTCCACGCTTTGGTACCTGCGTCGCAACAATTGAGCACCCCAAACCCATAAACTTCCTTTCTTTCTCACCTGATCGGAATCACGTCGCGACCGCGTGCGATGACTGGCTCGTTCGTGTCTATGACCTGGAAACGCACAAGCTCGTTAGCACGCTCGACGGACACCTAGGCCGCGTTCGATGCGTTCAGTACTCTCCGTGTGGCGCCTTCATTGCTAGCGTCTCTACTGATCACACCATCCGGGTCTGGGACGCCCTCACAGGAGCTCTGGTCACTGAACCTCTCCGTGGTCACAGGTCGTTTGTCTCCAGTGTATCATTCTCTTGCGACAGCCAACATCTGATCAGCTCCTCCTACGACCAGTCCATTCGAATTTGGAACGTCATGTCAGGGGTTTGTGTCATGGGACCGATGTACGGGCACAACGAGACAGTCAATGCCGTAGTGTGTTCTCCAGATCGTCAGCATTTTGCCTCCTGCAGCAGAAATGGCGTGCAGATTTGGGACATAACTAGCGGTGTTTCAATTTTTCCGCCTGTGAGTGCTAGATCTGCTCAGGTGTATATCTATTATTCAACCGTACAAGTTCGCGCCAGCGGCTACAAACGATATCATCGCCACAGAAGATTACACGTACGTCTCTACCTGACAGATTATAAGCATCAACTCTTAATGAGAATAGAATGAAAACATACTCCACGGTCCGAGCTGTAGCATGGTTCTCTGACGGTGTTCGGTTCGCGAGCGCCGGAGACGATTGCGTTACCAGGATTTGGAACTTGCAGACGTGTGAAGAGTGTGCAAGTCCACTCATGCTGCACGACGTGGATGTGAGTGATTTGGACATATCACCGAACGACGAATATCTGGCTAGTGTCGGCGGACGCCTGGTTTGCATGTGGGACCTCGATACTTACAAACTTGCCGTCGAGCCTCTTTCTAGCCAACTTGCCGATATATATACTGTCGGGTTCACACCTGACGGCGTACTCCTCATCACCGGAGGAGGAAATGCGACCATCCATATATGGGACGTGAAATCCGGCGACTTATTGCACGTTATCACACACCATAGTCATTTCTCAGGTATAAGGACGCTCAGCATTTCACCAGATGGAACTCGTATAGCCAGCGGACCCGGGTCTCGATATCACCACAATGGTGTCTGCATTTGGGACATCAGCTCACACGGAAGCGTGGGCAAGCATCTCGAACACATCGACCACGAAAGCCCGGTGTTATCGGTTTGCTTCTCGCCTGATGGTTCTCTATTGCTGACCGGTTGCTCGGATGGCACCGTCTGTATACGGAATATCTCCGAAGAAAGACAGATTTTTGTAGCCAAGCATTCAGACGAAATTGGCTGCGTACAATTTTCGAGGGATGGCTCTAAATTCCTTAGTGCGTCGAATGATGGAACAGTCCGTGTCTGGAAGGTCGGAACATGGGAGTTTCTTCACTCCTTTGATCACGCGGGAACTGGGGTCAACGCCACAGCATTCTCGCCAAATGGATCCTCGGTTTTGACTGGAGACGTCGATGGTGATTTACGTTTATGGGACGCGAACGCAGGGCAGATGATTAGGCTATCGAAGGCGAGCTTTTAGGCATGAATGACGCCAAATGACGGACAATCTGATGTTTCGTTTCTGAATGGCAGCCTCCCGTTGGTGACAAAGTCATTGCAGAAATTGGCTCATCCCGTGACAAAGTAAGTGCAGCCGTTTTCTGCAAAGATCTTTTCTTGATGCCTGGAACGGCCAGAGTCATGGGGACAAGGTAGAGGATCCGCTCGAACATGACATCACCTCGAAGGTAAGACTGGACATGGTATTCTTCCCTCGTTTTTGGCTAAAAAAATAACCAGGCAAGCGAGTCCGACCAGGAAAGTTTCATGGAGGTACAGTAAAACTCGTCAAGGTGCGATACCACCAGCTAACTATATGAGATATGACAGTGGTCTGCAATACCTGCTAGTCGGAGAGACGATAACCGAAGATCAGATACTTTCTGGGAGGGGATTGAAGAAGAAAATGTTCGTCCTTTCAATAAGTGTTTTGATACTGAGATATATAATATCTTTCCAGTATGATGCGTCTGGGAGAGACGATGTACGTGCACTGCATCAATATTCTGAACCTCGACTGACGTTGAGCTGTTACATTCACCGTTCAAGCCTGACCTTGTTGCAGGCGATGTTGGGAGTGATCCCCTCCGTGATTGCCTGAACAGGACACCAAACATGTTCCACAGAATCTGGGTTCGTACACCGTTTCCAGCAGCCTAAGCTCCGGCCCATCGGCACCCTGGAGTGATCATAATCAACTAATTTATGGCTTGAGCAGACTCGCACAGCAACTATGTTAAAAAATAATGATAAAAAAAGCAACAACAAATCAGTTAAGTTAGAGAAGCGCTCCATACACCCTATAGTCCGTGTCCGGCGCATCTTGGACATAGTATTTCCGGCATACGGCTCACCGGTATGCAAATTTGTTCCGTGATGCGCTATCCCTGCTGACAGGCAACTGGCTGTTTAGCGCATTGTGGCTGCGCGAGAAGATGTAGGCAGACGTCGCCGCAGAGACGATTCCCATATGGATGAAGACACGTCCAGCACAGACTCGGAATCGACAAGTTCAGATGAAAGAGGACAACGCGCCGCGAACGCAGGAGAAGAGGCCCACACACGACCCGGAGGACAAGCTTATGAGTCTAACACCCGCCCAAACGTAACAGATATAGAGGAGAGTGACTATCCGGCGGTCAACACGCTCTGCTGCTGCATCTGGCCTTCGGCGTTTAGTAACCTGAGACCGCGAGCTGCGCGGAGGCATGAAGGATCGGCTCCAGGGCGCCAGCAAATGAGCGCCGATCCCCCGTCAGGAGTCGCCGATTCGCCCTCTGCTCGCATGCAAGTGAGGTCTACGCATGTTCCTGACCAGACAGACACACCGTCAGCTCCTCAAACGGAATCAATACCTGTCTCTGAACATACATATCCACCTGCTGCTCACGTTCGGACGATGGAGGAGCCTTCGATCTGCATCCAAGCGCCTCGCGATTACGTCCCGCTGGCATTAAGATAGGCGAAGCAGGGATGAGGGAGCGCGGCAGTGCGTGGAGCAAGACGGAGAATTGAAAGTGTGATGGGCAGTCAGGTGGAGAAATGCATGGTCACATCAAAGTATCAGTCGTCGTGGGTCATATGAATGGATCTGAATTTGCTGTGACATCAGATACTGCAAAACTTGATGCAAACACGCGTATTGCAAGCTGGTACTGTGAAAGGAGCTAACACATTGGACAACGGATAACACGATGCTATTTGACAACTTAGTAGTATAGTGGGAAACAATTATTCAAAATCAAAATGCGTACGAGTCCGTATAGGTGTAAAAAGTCAATCATGTCACTATTTCCAGCTCACCGTCGTCTCCTGGTTCAGATCAAGTCCGAGATTACCCAGCACGAGCTCCTCCGTCTCCGGCAGATACGTGACATTACCCACATTTTGTCCCTGCACACTTACCGCGCCCGGCTTCTGCGCGACACCAAGGATGGTGACCGTCTCGAGCTTCTGCTCAATATTGTACGCGCCCTCACTCTGGATCTGCAGCTGGCCAGGGCTCGCGACGAACTTGAGCGTGCGGCTGTCTCCCGGCGGATAACTCTCCCCGTCGTCGACGTACGCGGTGCCGAACGCGCCCCCAGCCACTGAGAGGGACACGAGCAGCTCGTAGGGGCCCTGTCGAGTCTCGTACGTCGTGTATGCAGGCTCCTGGTGCAATAAGAGCGCAGAGTTGTCGCGGACGTGCACGTTGATGGTGCTGATGGGCGCTGGGAGCGTCGTGTTGCCGCCCGATGTGGCGTTCACGGCGGCGTGCGTCCACCAGTCGCGCCAGGTGACGTGGCCGCGGCCGGGGAAGACGCCTACACCAACGTATCAACTCTGTTATAAGATATCAATATGGTGAGAGGCACACACCATCAACTGTGGTAGCACCGGGCTCAAGCACGGGAGTAACAAGAATGTCGCTGCCGATGAGCCATTGCTTATCTACGGCGAACAGTTCCGGCTCGTTCGGGAATTCGTACCACAGAGCACGAACGGGCGGAGTACCGGTTGTCGAAGAGTTGGCGAAGAGGGTATACTAGCGATCGCACATCAATAGTGAATAAAGACCTCGACAAAAGGTTTAAACTCACCCAATAAGGAAGCATAGAATACCGCGCAGCAATAGCAATGCGCGAAGCATTAGCAACACTATCCCATCTGTAAGGCTCTTGCGATAGGGCAGCATATGTGTTGTGATTCCTGTAAAACGGAACGAAAGCCGACATCATCATCCAGCGGTTGCACAGCTCCTCATCTGTGTTTCCGACTAAATTCATATCGAGTTAGATATCCAACTTGGTTGTGGCGCAGTAAAGCATCGCAACGCACGGAAACCGCATGAGTCAGCACCAACCATGGGGATCTGGAAGAGCTGGAATTGAAGGATGCCCTGGATACTGTAGTACATGTACTTCCACGTGCTGAAGTTGTCGCCCAGCTAGATTCGACACCATCAAGACCTTAGCTTCATAGATCACGTCACGAAACAACCACAAAATAAAACGCACCCAATGTCCAGACCACTTGCCCGAAGACGGGAACGTCGAGCGCGAGATCAAGAACGGCCGTTTGCCCTTCAGAATCGCTTGCACAGCAATGTGCGTTGCTTTCTCCTCCATGAGTCCGAACATGTTGTGTAGGTCGAGTTCGAGGTATCCGCCATGGTGCGTCGCGTTCGTCGCGAGTGTCTTATTGTACAACGGTCCGAAAGCTGTTCGGGCGCAACTCTAGTGAGCGTCCTATATCGAGAGATTGCGGAAAATCAAAGGCATGATGAGACACGCACCGTTGTGGATACCGTACGGTGGATAGTTGACGTTAACACCAGGCTCGTCGCCCGCGCCAACACCGCGAGGTTCGAGAATAGACATTCTTTGAGGGGCAGCGGAGCCGTTCAGGCATGAGTCCGTGTTGGTGCCATTAACCGTCATGTTGCCGCTGCGACCAGAAAGTGTATCATTGTAGCTACATACCGGGTTTTTCATTCAGAGTCCGCGGCAGAGCGATAAGTGAACATATACGCACCATTCAGGCCACCCATCCATGACCTGCCTAAGCGGGTACGGCGCCAGCGCAGAAAAATTGGCGCCAGTTCCACTTGAAAAACAGGTTCAGTTCGTCCGCTCGAGCCTCCCCAGTGGAACCTGAGCGCTCACCAAGAATAGTTGCAAAACGAGCTCGGCTCATTCATGTCCAGCCAGATCCCGTCGAACGTGACACCGCCGTCGCTCCAGTTCTGAAGCGCCTGGGTCCACCACTGCTGGGTGTTTGGCGCGAGCCAGTCCGCGAAACCCTAATCATCACCGCGTTAGGGCACAGTCATGGCTTGAGGCTGAAACTCAAAGAACAACGCACGCTGTATCCAGGCCACACTTGACCCATGTAGATGGAGCCGTCGGGGTTCTTGATCCAGACGTCCCTGGGATGGTATTAAGTTCATGCTTAGATGAAGAGAAACCAGTAGCACTTACTGCTCGACACCGCTGGTGTAGGGATCGTACTACATTTGTCTGTTAGTACAGAGACGAGGCCAGTCGACGTCATAAAACTCACTACGTCCGTGTCATTCGCAGTAACCGCCACGCCCGCGTCCACAATCGGGATATCTACATCATACGCGTCAGCAATTCCGTCTCATGGAGTAAAATAGGATCTGAATACAGACAGTGCTGGTGGTTCGAAGCCTATGCAAGGAGTCGTGATGAAACATGTACCAGCAAGCGCGACGAAAGAAACGCACCAGCTCTACAATGAAATCCCGCATCTCGTCACCGGGGAAACTCACAGGGTCGGACGTGAAATCGCGGAAATCATGGTACAGATCAATGTCGTTCCACTGAGCTACATCCGAACAAAGGTCAACCATGCAATATGAGCACGCCAAAAACATCAGGACGCACTTTCAAGTGGAATATTCGCCTCCCGCATCGCGTTCACCACCTCCCTATTCTCCGACACATTATGCCATCCCCATCTTTTGAAGCAAATAAGTCTCGCTGCGTCCATCGAATGTTTCTGCATAAAAAGGCAAAGGCGGCTGCGTACCTGCACAAATGGAACCCGAACGCCCATGCGGGCTGCCACGTCGGATACCCGATCATCCCGCCGTACTGCTCCATGACGGTGGACGCCGTGGGCCCCGCGAAGAAGTAGAAGTCAAGTGTGCCGCCGACGACTCGGTATTCAATGAGCGAGACATTTGATGAGGGCGGGGTCGTGAGAATCACGTCCATGGGACTTGAGCTGAGCGCGAGATAGGGGTAGATGGATTGAGCGGGATCTGCACGCGACAGACGGGTTGAAGGGAGGGGACGTACCTAAGGAGCAAAACACCATTCGTCGACGACGTCTGCGTGCTCTCGTCGTACCGATGTTCCATGTAGATCGGGTGCGAGCCGTACCTGCCGCCCAACGACGCGTCAGCACGCGCAGAAATGCTCTGCGGAAGGTAACGTACATATTCTGGTCAATGGGATCCATCATATCGCGTCCCCAGAACGCGTGCATCGTCCCGTCTACGTCGATGTCGCGCCTGAACCCGCTGCTCGATATAACCTCGCCGAGACCATAGATATTCGCGCCCTTCGGAAGAGCCGATGCGATCTACCCAGGAGTCTTCTCGTCAGCACCTGGTGCGCCCAGGGCAAAGACGCGCAAGACGCACCTGGAGATATTGGTCCTCAAACACAAGCGGAAACGCATCCAGCGCGACGTCGTACCCTCCTGCGGGCGTCGACGGAATAGGGGTGGGCGGGGGTGGGCGGCAACGACCCTGTGCGCGTATCAAAGAGGGGCGTCGCGTCCGGCTGTGAGCGGCGCGTAATCCAGAACGCGAACGGGGAGGCGTCGTAGTTGAACTCGAGGTCCGAGGTGTTCGTGTGCGAGGTGGTGGGGGCTGCAGGGCGTTCGATGACGGAGTCGGGGATGGTGAACTGTTGGTTGGCGGCGTCGAAGATGTGTACGTGTAGTCTGGAAGAGCGTACGTATTGCGTGTAAGATGCGTCAACGCGGTAGGGTAAGGGCCTGCAGGAAGACACACCTTGACTCCGTCTCATACACGACCTCGATCGTCAAGTTCGCGATATCGTGTCCGAACGCGTTGCACGCGTCGCCTGCCAGGCTGAGTGATGCCTGAAGGCCATAATCGTTCTGGATGAGGTTCTGCAGCGTGTATCCTGTTTCCCTGGCATTTAGTCTCTCAGCATTAGGCACCTGAATAGGGGCTTACCAGGACAACCTGTAACGTTCTTCGCGAACGCCCCATTCCCGCTTGGCCCGTCTGCGTCGGTACTGAATACGCGCGCCAGGGAGGTCCTGCTGCCCCACACGGTCTGCGAGGCAGCCAAGAGAACAGAGACTATGCCCAGCGGCAACATGACGGAGATAGCAAGGTATACAACTCTTCTCCCTTTCTTCTTGCCGTACTGTTGATTGTGCGCTTGGACTACAGAGGCAGGAGAAGGGAGCGAGCTAACGTCTTCTTCGCTGGTGCTCAGCGCTTTATACGACCCAACCCTGAGGTTTGTCATCTCCATGACAGATCTCATGGCCAGACGCAATATCCGCCTCGGAGGGCGCTCCACTTGCAGTACTGAATGGAGCGGGTTGAGAGCGGTCGCTGGGCGCTCTCATAGACCATGAGCGACAGTGAACAGCTTTCTCTGATCTGGCAGGTATCAGGCCTTTGCGGAAGGTGTATTGAGAGATTTAGGAGGCGGTGTACCCAAGTCTGGTTTGCAGCTTTTGAGATACCATAGTGCACACAAGTGAAGTAGAAAGCCCCTTGAGCAGGAATAGCTCTTTAGGGCAGGTCAGAACCAAGCATCGCTTCTGGAATTGGTCCCGAAACCATCTAGCGCCACAGCAGCGTTATTGCCTCAATTTGTCTGATCGCGCCCAGTGCGCCTTCGAGGGTGGGATATATCATATGAACACCCGAGATCAGCCAAAAGAAGAGCGAGGGTTGCGTTTGTGGCAAAAACAAAACCTTAAACAAGGGAAGCAAACTCTTTAGTTAGTGGTGTATAACCGCAAGGCGTCGCTTCGCGCGAATCCAATGTGAATCGGGGGGTTAGCTCGGTGTTGGTGACTTGATGACAGACAAGAAATCTCATTTGGTGTGTGGTTGGTGAGTCAATACCATAGTTTGGAATCATAAGAATGAAGTGAGATGAGACAGGTGTCGGCGTCATGATGTCAGCGCCAACGCGTCCGGCTACTAGGCGCCGAGAACGCATTGTCGTGCGCAGCGTTATGCGATGTCCAACATGGTGTGTTTGACTCATATTCAGACTGCTTACTGCACGTTCGTAACGAGTATCGGACGAAGGCTCCATCCCGAGAAGAAGAAGAAAAGAAAGCATCCGCACACTAGTTGGGGAGCTGCTGGTGTTTGAAGCCACTGTAGTGAGCCAGTGCACTGTGTATACGTTGGGGTGCGTTTCTCCAGCTTATGTTCCGATGCATCGAGAAATCGAGGATGCAGCAGCCACAGAAGTAGATCAGTGGTTTAGAGCAAAGAAGAAGAGGGAGTGAGATTTCATGATCGCAGAAGAATAAGATCAAGATGGCCGTTCGGAGGGTGTGATGTTGTGGCGTACAATATCAGCGTGCTGTTCATCCAAGGCTATGAACGTCTAGCACCAGGAAAAACATATGACATGCTATGATTCGAGGCTATGAAGGTCTTCAGAGCGCACCTCAACCTCGGACAGAATGCTGGCCGTACCTAACCCGGGAGCGTAAACAGAGAAATTATTGTGCAGCCTGAGAGACTCGAGCAAGGGAGACGCCAGACGCGGTCTACGAAAGGAACCTCCAAGTGAAGTTCAACTATAATTAGTATTTCTCTCTGTAGAAAGGCAATCGAGACAAACACATAGGAAAATTTGAATGTACAGTATACCCAATATTCCTTCCATTAATATTACACCTGTGTGGCCGTGACGAACAGCGTGATCCGTCCACGTCCAATTGAACACACTAGCGATGCTGCGTGTGCGATATCCTCTTAGCACTGTGGGCGGACTCGAAGGATAAAGTTCATCTGCCTATCGACGTTCAAGTCGTGCTGTCGCCATTCGGCAAAGTTCCGTGGCATTTCGTCGACATCGTGAATATTTGTCCGATACGTGGTACGAATGTCTCGTTGTGTGAACAATTTCTGTTGTGGAACGTTTAGTGTAGTAAGCTGGCTGACCGGCATAAATGGAAAGATGACAGAGATCACAATTGCCGCTCGAGCAGAGTACTGCATTCGGCCGTGCTTTGGGATAGAACATTCTCCAATCGAAGTACAATCGAGAGTCCTGATGGTATATCTCTAGGGATATGCACATAATCTGTCGCAAGCGATCTATCCAACTTATCATATAGGTATATCACCCCTGGAAAAACTCGAACTTTACCAACACACACCTCACACCCGCCTCGCCGCCCCCGCCTCCTGCACCCTCCTCACCGCCTCATCCGGATCCACAAACGCCATCGAATTCTTCACCGCCAACCTCCCCGTCTCCTCATCCGCCGGGTTCTCAGCGGGTATATACCTGCGCATCACCCCGTCCACGTAGTCCGTTGGAACGCCCATTGCGAGCCCGTCGCGGATCGCATGATTCATGCGCACGATGTACTCTGCCGCGGGGTCGCTGTCCGTCGCGTCTGTGTGGTTGATGTAGACAAGCATCGGGGTATTGGACAACGGCGGGGCCGTGGCGTTTGATGAACGCGGTAATGGGGGTGATGCGTCTAAGTGGCTGGGGTATTTTGAATCTGAACTCGGACTTGGGGGAGGTGGGAGGGAAGCCCAGAAGTCGCACGGGAGCCACGCTTTCTCATACGCGATAGGCACGCCCTCGTTCACGTCGAGCGCGGCCTCGTCGGCAGGGGTGAGGTGGTATACGAGGCCCCATACCACGCCTCCAGCATCGTCCTTCTTGACTGGAGGAGGAGAGAGGGCGACGTTGGCGTAGTGCCGCGAGTTGATGAGCCAGCGGTAGCCGTTCAGCCGCGCGATTCCGAGGTAGGTCGAGTGTGGGCAGCGCCGGCGCATCTGGTCGAGCCACATATTGCTTCCGTAGCCGAAGTAGATGGAGCCTGGCGCTGGCGCAGAGGCGAGGGTGGACTGCGGGGTGAAGGGCATGGTGTCTAGTGTGGGGAAGATACGGATAGATCTCGCGCTATGTGATGAGCATATCAGCTGCAGCAGCAAGAGCAGGAGGGAGGCATAGGGAGCAGATGATGTCGTAGTAGTAGATCATGATGTTAGTGGACGCCGCAACTAGGAGCTCCTGACCAGATGTGCTTACCGACGGCTACGTGGACGGAACCAAAGCTCTTATCTGCGAGCTGGGAAATCGGGCGCTGGGGGTATAACATCCGGTCCGGCTCTCCGACGGGCGCTCGTTGCGGAGGTATCGTACGATATCATGTGCAATCCGAGGTTGTGCCTAGCAGCCAGGAGAATGCTCTGCGAGTCGTGATGGCTATACAATCCAACATAGTCAACGGAATAACCTGAACTTGCTCAGGCACATGTGGAGGCGTTCAAGATGAACCGGTTTTACGTCTGAAATATGGATGCATAAAGGCGACTATGAGGAATGATGAGACGCTATTGACTGGTGCGTGCTCTTGATGATAGGAAAAATGCGCACTTGTTCCCGACATGGAATGCTGATTATCGCACACCTTCTTTGCATTGCTCGTCCACGTAAATCTCAACGCAATCTCAACGTGCAGTTCATTTCGGACGCGTTTGCGTGGCCTGGCCACCTCCTTGCGACATTGTATCAAAGTTCTTCCCCGAGGACATGAATGTGTTGCCTGACGCCAGCCCGCAGACGCGCCCACACGCAGTCAAAAACCAGACGCTGCGACATAAGCGGGGTTGTGCCGTGTGGCCTCGTGGTCGGCAAGCTCCGAAACTCCGCCAGTTGCGGCTGCGAGGGGGGATAACGCCAGCTCTGCCCAACTGATTTTCGTGTCAGCCAATAAATCTAGTCCTTTCCTCCCACTTTCTCTTCTTCCCCTCCCCCATCGTCTCATCGCCGCACCGCCGCGTCGTCGTCGCACCACCCCTAAAAACACCCGCATCGTGTCCACCGATCTCGCTCATCCGTCTATCGATCCATCTAGCCATGTCGAACAACGTCCCCATCAACTCCCAGGGAGGCTCAGACCTCACCGCGCCCACCCCGCAGAACACCCCGCTCAACCAGGCCCCGATCGCACAGGGCCTCTCGCGCCCCACCGTGCCTGACATCTCCGAGGACGCGGAGGAGGAAGGCGACGTCGAGGGCATCAACGCCCCCGGCGTGCAGCAAGCCATGCTCGGCCTCGTCCAGGGCCGCCTCGCGGATCTCGTCGGCAAGAGCTCGGGGTACATCGAGAGTCTGCCGGTGGAGGTCAAGAAGAGCGTCGAGGCCCTCAAGGGCGTGCAGGTCAAGCAGACGGACCTGCAGAACCAGTTTAAGCGCGAGTGTCTGGAGCTGGAGAAGAAGGTATGCGTCTTTTTCGTCATTGTATTCGTCATATGTCTATTTTTTGGCGTCTTTATGTTGTCGATTATCACTTTCCTCCGCTCCCCCTTGCTTTTATATTTCTGCATTCGGGTGAGATCGGCCGGGCTCGCTGACACACCTCTCGTTATCTCTCCTCACAGTACCTCGAGCTGCAAAAGCCGCTGTACGAGCGCCGAAACGCGATCATCTCCGGCAGCTCCACCGCCACCGCCGACGAGATCGAAGCTGGCGAAGCCCAGTCGCTCAAGGACGACCCGGATTACACATCCCTGCCCAAGGACAACGGCTCGCCCGCGCCCATCCCCGAGTTCTGGCTCACCGCGCTGCGGAACCACGTCGGGCTCGCGGACCTGATCACGGAGCGCGACGCGGGCGCGCTCAAGCACCTGCTCGACGTCCGCCTGTCGTATCTGGGCGCGGAGGACCCAAAGCCGGGGTTCAAGCTGACGTTTGTATTTGAGAAGAACGAGTTCTTTGATAACGAGGTGCTCGAGAAGACGTATATGTACCAGGAGGAGGTGGGGTACTCGGGCGATTTTGTGTACGATCGTGCGATCGGGACGGAGATCAAGTGGAAGGACGATAAGGATCTAACGAAGGAGTTTGAGATTAAGAAGCAGAGGAATAAGAGTGCGTTTTTCGTTTGCTATGCTTTTTCTGAGAGCTGACGTTGGCGTTGGGGAGCAGACACGAACCGGACGCGGTTGGTGAGGAAGGCACGACCGGCAGAGTCGTTCTTCAACTTCTTCTACCCGCCGACGCCGCCGAGCGAGGATGCGATTGAGAATGGCGATATTGATGAAGATGATCTCGAGGAGATTGAGAACAAGCTCGAGATGGATTATCAGATCGGCGAGGACCTCAAGGAGAAGGTGCGGTTTCCTCTATACACCCCTATCCCGTATTTCGCAAAGGTCTTACGGTACTCCCGTGTCATTTCTAGATCATCCCCAGAGCAGTCGACTACTTTACGGGCAAGGCGCTCGAGTACGACATGCTGGAGGAGGAAGACGACGAGTTTGACGAGATCGAGGAAGAGGACGACGACGACGACGGGTTCGAGGACGAGGTATGAGCTGCTTGTTCTCCTAGTACGCCCCTGGCGACACTTTTGTTGGGGGATATGTGCTAATTGACTGCTTCTCTTTTTCCCTTCTTTTCTCACCCGCTCGCATCTGCCTTTGGCGGCGGTGGCGGGGTTACAGGACTCGGAGGAAGAGCTGCCGAGGAGGCGGGGTCCGCCAAAAGGGCGTGGTGGTGGCGCGGGTGCGGTGAACCCCGAGGAGTGCAAGCAGCAGTAGACGGATGGCGGTGACGGTTGAGATCGACGAAGACGAGGTCGTCCCGACTATATCTGTTTTCTCCTTGTGATACGGTGTATCGTGCTCATCTAAGAACTGGTGTTTCTCCCTCTTCCTACTTCCTCCCTTGCCGTTTCTTGACGCTTCTCTTCTCCTCTACTCCGTTTCAAACCTTTCGCTTATGCTCACTTGACGCAATTCTGGGGCTGGGGTGTTATCGTGATCGCACAGTGCCGTTGGCCGTTTTGTTGTTTGTTTGTTCCCAAAAATCCCATGTATCGGAGAAGAGATGAGTCGAGATTTAGCCTCCCCTCTTAAGTTGATAGGTTTCTGCATGTTTTGAACGGTTTTGTGTGTCGTGTACTTTACGAGTACATAATAATCGAGATATGTGTTGAAGGTGCCTGTGAGGATTGGGTGTGATGGGTGACGTCACGCATAGAAGCCTGCCTTTGTGTGGTGTTTATGTTTCAATCGCGTAGTATTTCGGTTGTACATAAAAATTCAGTGATAAAAAACGAACTGGGTAGGATGCGTTGATTGTCGATCCCATTGATTGAGACTTTGCAGCCGCCGAAAAAGCGGAAAGGAGGCACCGTAGCGGAGGCAAAGAGGCGCACTGCTGTGGCTGCGCAAAGTCACGGGTTGAGCCGAGAACGCGTCGCGATTGGCTGACTGGATGTTTTCTCGCGGTCCACATCGTCAGCCATTTCCGTTTACCCCTGCCCACCCAGCGCGCCCCAAACTCAACTTGCCTATAGCGCGGTCCACCGTCGTCGTCGTCGGAGTCGCGCTCATCGATGGTCCATTCGACGTATAGCGAGCTTGCGAATTGGGATGGGAGGTTGTCGGTGGCGGTGGGTAGGGCTAGGGATGGGGACAAGGGGAAGGGGGAGAATGTGGGTAAGAGCGAGATAGAGGAGGGGCGGCGCTCTAGGCCGGTCAATGTTGGTTTGCTGGGGGGTTCGTCTTCGTCCAAGTACACTTTGCTCAACAGTGAGGAGGGGGAGGGGGAGGATGATATCGTGGAGGTGGTAGCGGTTGACGACGCGGGTGCAGATGAACGCGCTGCTGAAAAGGTGCGTCGGACGCGTCTGTTGTGGAATCAAAACTGATCGACGCTTTTGTCCCTTTTCGCTGGTTCGCGTTGGGTAGCGCGGGACGATGAGGTCTAGGCGTGAGGAGAACGCGTTGATCAGTGTGCTGCTTAGTCCTGCGCGGTCGCAGGCGCAGACGGAGGGCGGTGGCGGTTCGCAGGCCCCTGCCAACAGTGTAAGTCGCCGCTCTCCGCCCTTTTTTTCTTTCTCTCTTCTTCGTTTTCCTTCTTTCTGGCGTTTGCTGATGCGGCCTCTAGAGCGACACCATGCATACGCCCAAGAAGCCCTCGTCCCTATCGCGCATCGACACGCACACAATCCAACCGACGATGTCCTTTCAATCGGCCGGACGCGACGCGTCCTCGCCCATCGTCATCTCCTCGTCGGCGGAGGCGTCGCCTGTTCTCGGGCCGTCCTCCGCTACCGCACGGGAGGCGTCAGTGCAGATACTCGACGGGACGACGGGGACGATGTCAGACGGGCGGCACAGCGAGAGCGATGAGATGGCGGTCGACGATATGCTCGTTCTCGTGCGTCCGTTCTCTCTACATCGCATCGCGGTGTTCATGTGTATCGTCTAACTATGTGGCGCTATCAGGACCCGACAACGCCGAGCGAGCCGGAGGATGTGCTCGAAGTGCAGCTCACGCCCAAGTCTCGCTCGAGCCCGGTGAAGAGCGCGCCTAGGAGGCGGAACGTCGTTCTTTCTCCGTCGGCGACGCCTTCGCTGCGCTCGTCGCCCCCGCTCGACAAGCACGCGCCGCTGTTCTCGCCTAGCCCCTCACCGGTGCCTTCTTCTCCTCCCGTTCTCCACGCCAAGTCCCGACCGCGGCCCCGATTCCCTCCCCTTCCATTATCATCGTCATCACACTCCAAGCCGGCGCCGGCGAAAGCGAAGAAGCTGCATACTCAGTCTCACGTAATCATAAAACACCCGCGCTACGGCCCGCGCAAGCGCAAGCGCCTCCCGACGCTCTCGCACGTCGCTGTGCCGCCCTTTCCAAGCGGACTGACGAAGGCGGACTATGCGCCTGCGTCGCAGGCGTTTCTCGAAAAGGTCGCGAGGGCGGGGCTTGCAGGCGGTCGGAGTCGCGGGCCGCAGCAGTTTACGAGTATGGCGGACGCGCTCGTTATGTCGCTGGAGAATAACGCGAGCTTGGCGAGGAGCGATAAGGGGAAGGGGAAGCAGAAGGCGAGGGACGGGGTGGGGGTAGGGAAGAAGCGGAGGGATGTTATTGTCATCGACGATGATGACGAGGACGAGGATTACGTGGGCGGGGCGGGCCCGAGCGCGCCGAAGAAGAGGAAGATGGCGAATTCGAGCCCGGGTGGGCATGTCGGTACGAGCGCGAGTGCTAGTACCAGTGCCGCTGGAAGAGTGCCGCAGCAGAAGACGAAGGCGTCAGGCGCTCAGCCGCGCAAGCGCGGGCGTCCGCCGAAGCTGCCGCCCGAGTCGAGGTTCTCTCGTGCCTACCATGCCCCGGACATCCACTTTGAACTCGACCCGTACTCTGCGCTCGCCGTGGGCCACCCGGCGCCGCCACTACTCGCATCTCCCTCTCGGCCCCCCAACCGTTCTTCGCCGACAGCACCTGTCTGCTCCACACCACCCCCACCGCCCATCGCAGCCCCGCCATTCCCTGCTCCTGCGAGCCCGGAGCTGCCGCTCGACAAGAAACAGCGCCGCGCGAACGCGCTCATGGATAAACACTTTCCGCCGCTGGTCGAGTTCGCGACGGACGCGCTGGAGGGCGAGCTGATCGTTCCGGAGTACGTCGTCGCTGCGAATCTGAGGTATCTGCGCCGCGAGAAGGCGCGGATACGGCCTGCGCGTGGTAGGGGGCTGGGCGCGGTGTGGGAGGCGGGGATGGGCATGGGGTTGGGGTTGGGCATGGAGGATGGGGTGGAGGAGGGCGAGATTGTGCCGCAGTGGCAGCGGTGGGAGGAGAGGAGGGGGGTATGGGCGAGGGCGGCGTGGGATAGGGTGAGGCTGCCTAAGGAGGAGGAGGAGGTGTCGGCGCCCCAGGCGGAGGAGCAAGAGGAGCCGCCGGTGGGACATACACACCCGCACCGACCTCCACAACCACACATGCACGCGCACCTGCACGGTGCGCCTGAAGCAGAAGAAGACAGTATGGACGCGTACATCGACACGGGCGCGCTGGCGTCTGACTCGCCGCTCAAGAGCCTGCCGTCGTCCGCGTCGTCGCGCGAGCGGGTGGGCCTCGGACTGCTCTCGACGTCGGCGCCGCCGTACCCGCCTCCCCATCCTGAGCATGCGCATCCGCGCGAGATGAGGAGGTTCTCGTTGGATCCGATGCTTAGGCTTGCGAGTCCGCATCCGCTGGATGTGGGGCTGGGAGGTGGCTTTTTCGGGGTCGGGTCGGCTGGTTTGGGTGGTGTGCCGTCTATGGGCATGGATATCACGATGACCATGGGGGACGTCGAGCGCCGATTTGATGACTCGCGCATGCCTTTCGATGCGGAGGGCTCGACGATGGCGGAGCTTAGCGCATGGGATCCTTCGCCCGGCGGTCCTTCTGGTTCCGGCGCTGGCTCGGGTCTTGGACACAGCGACGACATGCCCAGCGGCGGTATCGGCGCTGGCACGGGTGTGGACTCGAGAGGAACGACGATCGACCCGTCCCTGCTCGGCGGGGACCGCCATTCATCCCAGACGCGGTCGTCCGTCTTGACGCGCGCACCCCTCCCAGACGCATCGTCGTCTTCCTCTGCACCGGCGCACCCCCGCGCCGGCTCGTCGTCGACGAGTGCGCCCGCGGTCGTGTACCTGCGCCGCCCGTCTGGGATGGACGTTGCTCGCAACGGGCGCCCGTTGTCGTTCGGGAAAGGGCCGTTTGGGCCAAACGTGAAGGTCAGGTATCGCGATCCCGATCCTGATCCGGAGGTGTCGTCGTCTCCCCCGCCACAGCCGCCGTTGCAGCTTCAGCACGGTACGCAGTTCGGAGGCGGGCCCAGCGGCGAGGACGATAAGGGCGATGAAGACCTGGACATCGACGTGATGGCTATGGATATCGGTCCGATTCCGGAGCCGGAGGACGACGGGGAGTATGTTCCGCCCACGCCCAAGCCCAAGCCCAGTCCGGGGAAGCGCGCTGGGAAGCGGTCGGAGTCGGGCAAGGGCACGGGTAGGGGTGGGGATGAGGACGAGTACGCGGAAGGAGCGGACAGGGAGGGCGCTGCGCCGAGGAGGAAGAGGAAGCCGTCGATGAAGATCAAGCTTGCTATGGCATCTGCCGTGTTCGACGATGAGGACGGCGAGGACGGGGAAGAGTGGGTTAGGGACGAGACGAGCGGGAGTGTGGCGAAGGTCGGTCCGCCCAAGGGTGTGAAGAGGGCCAAGGCGAAGGGTAAGGGAAAGGCGGTAGATCAGGACCCAGGCTCGAGCACGGGCGCGAAGGGTACGAAGGCCCTGAAGAAGACGAAGACGAATGAAGACTATAGCGGCAATCCGTTGACGTATTGTCACCAGTGCCGCAATAAGACGAATCGACCGAAGATGGCGTGCGCTGGGATCGACGGGGGAGTGTGTAATCGGCTGTGGTGTATTCGTTGTTTGGAGTTTCGGTAAGCCACCTCTTCGCTTTTCCATGCATCGGTGCCAGTGCGCGGAGTGTCGGCTGACAATTTTTATTCACTGCATCCCTCCAGGTACCCCGAGGTCGAGTTTGACACAGCCCGCACCGACTTCGTCTGTCCAGCCTGCTCGAGCTCGTGCAACTGCTCTGCCTGCGCGCCTCGGCGCGGCGAAGCCTTCATCTCGATGGAGTATCGCCTCATCGACGGCGAATGGCGGCACCGGGCGCACAATACGCTCCCTGGCGAGGTGCTCCCCGCGTACTCAAAGCCAAAACCACAGCCGCGCGTCAAGCAGGTGTCCATCCCCCACACCCATTCTCGTTCCCAGTCGCAGTCACAGTCTCAATCGCAGTCGCAGTTAAAGACACTGAGAACCCGCCGCCGCGCGACTCTCTCGCCCTCGCCGACTCCGCCACCCGCGTTCATGCCGACATCGGAGCCGGCGTCGATGTACTTTGGCGCGGTGTACAATGCGACGACCGGTGAGCGCATGGGCACTGCGTTTGGGAATAAGGCGCGGGACAGGGTAACGCTGGACCGGCGGTCGGAGGACGACCGTGCGTATTATGACTATGGGCGGCCGAGGAGACGCGTTTTCGTTGGCGAGGTGATTCCGTGGTGGCAGATTAAGCCGGAGAGCGTGAGGTGGTTGGAGAAGGCAGAGGAGGATGAGGTGTTGGGTTTCGATGCGCCTGTGGAGCGGCGAGAGGGAGGTGGGAGGGCGGGTGAGGCCAATGCGTTCAAGGAAACTACTGGGCTTGGAGAAGAGGTCAACGCTGCCGTTGCGCTGGTCATCGACGCTCCTGTCGACCATGTCGAAGCTGAGCACGCCGTGCCCAAGAACCTCGAACATGGAGAACAGGTCGCTACCACCGCCAACGCCGAACCAAATCCCTCTCTTGTCGCTAATGCTGATCTGGATACCTCTCGCGCCGCTACCAACTCGAACCCTCCTCCGGCCCGCCCCCAGCGCCGCCGACGCATATATGTAGGAAACCCTGCCTCTCTGCGAGAGCCTTACATGTCCATGGATACCTACATTACGTCGCGACTCGCTGCTGCTGCCGCCATAGCATCCGCCGCCCCATCTACCTCTGTTGCTGGAGCTAGCTCGCGCCGACCATCGACTCCACACGTGTCTCACCATGAATCCGACCTTGACGCCGACGGCGAGACAGACGACGGCGAGGACCTTGCCGATCCTGACTTCCGCGTACCTTCGACTCCATCGAAGAAGAACTCGAACGGTGTGCACAACAGCAGCTCGCTGTCGCCGTTGTCCTCGCTCGCAGACGGCGACGGGGATGACAAGGAGGATGAAGGCGCGGATGAGGACTGGCCGCAGCCCGCGGTAGGCGAAGGCGTCGCTTGGGAGCCGGGGAGGAGCATGAGTATTCCTCAGAGTGCGCATGAGGGGACACCAGGGTTGACTCTGCCGCCTCCACCTCCGCCTGCTGCCGCACCTGCGTCTGAGACTCCGTCGGTCGAAGATCCGTCTGCAAGTATGTCAACGCTGGCGCCTCCGTCCCCTGACCACGCTCAGGAGAGCGGTGTTTCGATCGCTGATGAGCTGATAGAGCCTCTTCAAGATGTCCAGATCTTCGATATCATGGAGCAGGAAATGCCGTCGCAGGATGGCCCCCCTTTCGCGGACGTGCCATTGCAGATGACCGACTTGATCAAGCAGGCCATGGCGGCGGTAGGAGCAGCCTTAGATGCGGGCGCGTCGTGAGCGCACGTAATATACTCTTGTCAACAGCCTGATCATCGTTTGGTTCTCTGCCAATTGGTGATCACCTTACCTTTGCCGATTTATGACCCTGGTTTTGACTTGGCTTCGTTTGGTTTCGGTAGACTCTCCATCGTATGGATCTTATCACTTGCATTTTCACGAGTTTGATTTTTGTTCGAGTGATCTTTTGTTTCGTGTTGTTGGATACATATGCTACCTTTTCTCATTTTGATCTACTTTAAACATCCCTTTTGACCTGATTTCTTCTGAGACGAGGATACAATAGCTAGTTAGTCATACTTACACCGCTCACACAAAATAATTGACCTTTGTCCAGTTCTCTTTGCTCGTGCTCCAGGTTCGCCTGAGAATGTGTTTGAGTTTCGGCTTCGGTCAGCTTCGGCCTCGGTGTCGATGAACGTTAACCTGACAAAGACGACTGGTGACGTCAAGCTATTCCCATGGCGTTTATAAACCCCTGAGTTCCGTCCACTGGCGCTTCCCAAGCATCCCTCGACGGCAGCTCTTCATCAACCTGTTCATTACTGTTAATTGCATCGCAATGGCTGATGCACAAGATATTCTCGCTGGTGTCGATGCGCTTGTCTTTGATGCGTTCGGTACTACGGTCGATTGGTACACCACGCTGACAAGGGAGATACCACCGCGAAGCCATGGTATACTTACGGAAGGTTCGTGGAGACGATTGTTCCATTATCTTTGGAAGCTAAGTCCGTGTGCAGGCACCCAGGACACGCATGACTTCGTGTATGAATGGAGACAAGGATACCTAACAAACACGTGGGTATGCTAGGCTGTTTAAGGTTCACAATGGAACTGACATGTGCGCTCGAGTGCACAGGGCAAAGATCGCAAAGGGGGAGATGGGCATGATTCCTACGGATGCTCTGCATCGACAGGCACGTCTCATGTTGCGCACCGATGGACACAAAGTTAATTCACAAGGTTACGCTTAGCTACTCGACGTTATGCTTGCGAGCGAGCGCTGGAGGAAGCTTGCGGATGTATGGGGAGATGAGGAAAGAGCTCAGCTAACGATGCTTTGGCATTCTCTAGATGGTAGGCACCGTATTCAGTCCGAATCGTCGAGGTCGTGAAAGCGCTCAAATGTGATGTGCAACCTTGGTAGGGTACTCGGACGTTTCGCATGGGCTACGAGAACTTGGCAAGCACAAGTTGGTCGTGACGCTATCCAATGGTAATGCGAGACTTTTGATGGACATGGCAGGTCTCAGTTGCATGAGGCTGCAGAAGTGTCGGAGCACTAATGTTCGAGTAGGCAAAGCACGCTGATCTGAAGTGGGACGCACTTTTCTCGACCGAGTTCTATGGCGCGTACAAGCCGTACGTTCACCCACTCCTTTCGTGGTTTCATCTACCACTCAATGACAAATATTCTGACGAGTTTGTGTAGGAACGTCGAAGTTTATAGCAAGACAGCCTACCACCTCTCCCTCGACCCGAACAAGATCGCGATGGTAGCTGCGCACATCTGGGATTTGCGCGCCGCGGCCCAAGCAGGGTTCAAGACGGTGTACGTGTCCCGTCCAGCGGAAGATACGCCTGAGATTAAGGCGAGCTTGAAGACGAAGAAAGACGGCGGGGAAGTGGATGTCATTGTGGGATCATTCGGCGAGCTCGCGGAGTTGGTGGAAAAGAATGCGATCTAGAACTTTGATGGTCTGCATGATACAACCAGATTCATCGTCATGGATTCCTGGATTCCTGAAACGCCATAAGAGCGCCGATGAGAACCTCCGTTGAAATTTAACTTTCCAAACGATGGATCGCTTTTTTATGAGTGTAATGGAGATATGGCAGAGTGACTAGAATTGGCGTGGATAGGGATATATGATAGCACAGCATTTTGGATAGGGACATTGCTGTGCCTGTTCAATAGCTTCCTTGGCTCAGCTGGTTAGAGCGCTGGTCTCATAGTGACTATGAGGTTGCAAAGGTAACCGTAATCCAGAGGTCGCCAGTTCGATCCTGGCAGGGAGCAAGTTTTTTGTCATCCCTTCTTATCTTGTACCTATTTACATGGCCGCAATGATTGGATCGTGGCTTAGATCACTTTGTTCAAGCATTCTCGATAAAGAGATTCAGAAGTTCCCTCGCCTCGATAGTTTAATCAAGGCAAATATCATCCGGCCATGGCATGTGCTTCTCGAGCTCCGTCCTTGTTGCGTCAAGCTTACTCTTCACCATGTCCAATGTAAACTTGTGAAGGGGAAGGCGAAGAGGCGGATCGTCCAGTTGCGCAAGCTTGTCCATCGCCTCGGCTGCTTTGTACGGGTCGCCGTCTGAGAACGCCTCATCTGCGCAAACATTGAAGAGCTCGCCTGCCATGACCCATGTTTGGGTCGGCGTATGCTGGGTGCGAGGGAACATATTTTATTTTGGTGTCCATGATATTTGAACGGAATGGACCATGCTCTACGATTGTGACCTGAGAATGGCCCTATCAGCCGAATTTTTTGATGGAAGAAGAAATTTGGAACCTTGATATTCCAAGCAGGATCAACTTCTTCCACGGTCTGCTTCGCTTAGGCCTCCGCTATAGTTTCATTCGATTATAGGTTAACAACGCGAGCTTCCTAGAGATCACAAACTGATCAAGTTTACTTAGACAGTAGTTAGTTTCTTAAAACATCGCAGACATCGCTACACGTACGTTGCAGTATAGTAACCAAACCCTAGCTCAGCCTAGACTCCAAGGCAAGACGAGACCTGTATCAGACGTCCTCCGGTTGGTTTGTTCACCTCACGAAAGAACTTGAGTGCTCCGCGAGTAGCGTATGTGCAGCGAAAGTGTGGCATGGCAATATTGACGCGAACGCCACTCTACTACAGGTACCGTACTGTAAGCCGAAACTAGTGTTGCATAGCCAAAAGGTTGAATAGCCAAAAGGTTGACTTGGTAGTGCTCTGTTATTTCAGCGAGCGCTACTAAGTAGTACTACTACAGCATGCCCTACGGACCGTCTCCGCACTTGGGAAAATCACCACGCCCACCTGGCCCTTTGCGAATCAATAAATAGCCTCATGGACACATGTACTCGTACATGATGTTGGTAGCAATGATTTTGACAGCATCCCATTAATTCCGGCTGCTCGCAGGTTAAAATCTAGGGCCTTTGTCTGGCGCCCACTCCTGGGGTAGAAACAGATCCGCGTGCGCGACACCCGTGGTGCGAATCCAGAATGACCCGTCCATGAACTTGACCTGCTCCAAAGCTATTGTTAACGTCCGGACTCGGCGGCGATCAATTTGACAAAACACTCAGCGCTGCAAACACTTACCCGGTTGCATCTGCACCAACCCGACCAGCACAATCACTCAAGTTGAGCTATGCGCAATCACCATCCACTTTGTTATTCCAACCCAACAATCTTTCCTTGTGCGTGCAAGCGGCCCGCTCGGCCACTCACGCGATATCCGGCTATAGAAACGACATGGACGTCCTATAATTATCGACACCGCGCGTGTGAGGTCCTCGCCCATCGCAGAACACAAACAATGATAAGTGCTATGATTAGCTCACAGACCTTACCGTGATTATCGCGTTGGCACAGACGCATCATCCTCCGCGAATCTCGCACGACGCCCATTCCCACATTTCGGAATTGCCTTGCAGTATGTAAGCCTGCCGCATGCGTGCTCGTTTCTCCCCATATGACTAGTGTTGCCGCGATTCGAGTTCGATTCGAGTTCGAGTTCCGAAAGCGGTAGCTTGATGTCAACTCAACTCGATCAACTCGAGGCAACTCGAACGGGATCCCCATATGGGACGCCTGGGTTGTTGCTTGTAAATGATCCGAAACTGTGTTTCTATTGATATAGCTGTGGTAGAGAAAGCTTGGAACAGCCTTGTAAATTAGCGGCTCGGCGTCAGCCATTCCTTTTCTTTGCGGGCCTCTCGAGTTCGAGCCGATCTCCCCGTCTTTTCTCATGAAATTTAACAACTCACAGCTCCGCACATGAGAGAGCAGTGCTTCGTCACTGTATTTAAGCATCATTGATTGCTTTAGCTACATTACCTAGTTCGATTGCGGCACACCAATTGTCGTGAATATCGTTCGAAAGAGCGCACCGCAAAACCTGGAAGCGAGGCGGCAAAATCCGGTGTCAACTCAAGTGCGGCTCGATGCTCCTCAGTTGCCCGTTTTGGCGTGACAGCTCGACTCGGACTCAGCTCAACTCAAAGTCAACTCGAATCGCGGCAACACTACATATGACATCGGCATGCTCGCAGATTGGACAGCATACAGTAACATTGCTATTCACTCCGTATGCAACTCGGCATCGCACGAAATCATCCCTGTGGCGTCTGGCATTCTCCGCAACCGTAACATGAAGCGAACTTCGGCGACTTGATAGCATGCCTTAAGTAGGCCATCTAGACATGGAAGAACATAGGACTTACGTTCAGCACTTACGGCGCAAATGCGCCCTTGCATCTACCATTCACGTCCGGATACCTCCGCCGAGAGCAATATCGTGGCTCCGAAGTTCGAAGCACATAAATTAAACCTACAGAAGCAGCCCGCCTTCTCGCGCTTCGCCAGGTCCAATGCAGGGAAGCACCCCACAATCCTGAGATAGACGCGAAGATACGACGAACATTCTCCCCCCGACCAATAGCACAGACACACACATGGCACATGGCACACGCAATGGGCACAACATACACGCGCTTCTGATTGACTACGAACGTCAAACCATCCGCGAGTAGCAACTACAAGGTGGTACACATTGTGGCCAAATAAAAGAAAAGGAAAAAAAAGTGGCGTGTGCAAGATGAGTGCAGCGCGAATGAACAAGAGGCAGTGGATGCGAACACTGGTGGCTGGGGGTAAAAAGGGTAAAGGGGTAGCCATTATACGGGGAATAGTAGAAGGTATAGAGGGGAATCAAGCACGAAAGGAAGAAGAAGCCTATCTCATCTCATCTCGATGGTATCCGACTTTTTGTAGTCGCCGTGGACCCAGCTGTCCCTGCGTGTAGTGGAGGGACAATGCATGGACACGGAGAAAGGCAAGCGAACGAACGAACGATCAAATAAACGAACGAACGAGCAAGCTCAGTCGACGCGACGCTGCGGGATACCACCGAGCGGCAGCCCGAACCACGACTCGGCGGGGGTGAGAAGCTCAGACAGGCCGCAGTAATACGCCGCGAGCGCGGCGATGATGCCGAATCCGCCGCCGGCCTTGGTGACCGTCACGCTACCGTTGAACGAGCCGATGGCGAGGAAGAGGAAGGCGAGGTCGAGCGTGAAGAAGAGGAAGATGAACCCGAAGTTGCGGCGGAGCGCGGCGATCCTGTACGGGACGCACGCACAAGCGGTCAGTCAGTTTTTGTTGAAGCGGATATCAGGGTGATGCGACGTACAGGAGCAGCGAGGTGACGATGAACCAGGTCATGAGGTAGATGCCGACGGCCTGGTCAAACTCGTCTTTGCTGGTGTAGGCGACCGAGATACCGGAGCCGGGGACGAAGAGGGCGGCGTACGACATCCAGAAGACGCCATAGGATGAGAACGCTGCGCGGCAAAACAGATAACACGTCAGCTTTCTCCGTTCCTCCATTCATTTTCCCAACCAGAGGCCAAAAATAAACAGGGTATTGGATTAGAAGGAAAGAAAGAAAAGACATAGAAGGAATCGACGCGAATGGCAAGCCGCAGGTTCAGGGCATCACCACACAGCCGCCCGCTGCGGGCTTCTGCATCATGCAAAGCTCTGCATTCTGCGTTTTGCGTTGCGGGGCCCAGGGCACCAGAACAGAATTGAGTTTCGCCGCTGGGCGCCATCCCCATATCCGCCGACGCCAAACCCGAATGGGAACGATCACATGACCCGAAACCCCGCGTCCGAACCAGCCGCTCGGTGTCCGGCTGATTCGTAATCGCGACTACCCCAGACCGCACAACAAGGTCCGTTCCCCATGATCAGGGACACAATGCGCGCGCCGGTGGCGCATTGTGGGTGAGACACCCCACATTGCGTCCACCGCGAGATGGCCGGTGCCCGCGCGCCGCATTGCGCGAGACGACAGGGAAAATGGAGAAGTGATGCGAACGGATGACGGGGATGATGACAGAGACGAGGGAAGAGGAAGGGGAAGGGCTAAATCCGAAGAGACGTCGACGTGAACAGGAACGTACCAGTGCCACCGAACGTGTTGCCGCGGGGGAACTCCCACATGCCGGCGAGCAGCTGGGCGAGGCCACCGCAGAAGATGGCCATGCCGACGACGACGTTGGGTGTGTTGATGCCCCGCGCATTGACGTTGTAGAGCGAGAGGATGAACGTCGTCGATGCGAACGAGAACAGGCCCCTGTGTAGCGCGATGACGAGCGCAGCAGCGAGGAAAGATGTGAATATGAGTGAGTGACGCGTGCCTTGCGGTGCTTCTCATGGAGTGGGGTAGATGACGAAGCAGAATTTTTGCTTACAGGGCACCGGGGTTGGCTATTCTCGTCGGGCGGGGGGCGAAGGGCCCGGTGTAGTCGTAGTTGTTGACCAGGTTGCTGCGTGCAGCGGTGGTGGTGGCAGGACCAGCGCCGGCAGCGGTGTCGTTAACCTGGGTGGTTTGACCTTTCTCGATGTCGGACATGGCTTTGGCTTTCTTTCACAGTAGTTGGAGGATGAGAGCAAGGAAGGGTAGCCTGTGACTGTGAGGGGGCACGAAGCAGAGGGCGAATCGAGTCCGGGAAGAAACCTGGGTGACGCTCGCTCGTCTGAGGTTTATATTCCGTCCGATTGTGACCTCCCGAAAAGAGCAAAAAAAGAAGTCGGCTGACTTGTGAATGGAATTATATACGATGACATGGGGTTGTGGCTGTCAATCTCTGCATGCCTCCAGATTCCCTCTGAATCCGCCCGGGCCAGATCTCACAAATTCAGATCTCCCACCGAAGTAAACAAGGTTTTTTCATATTCATAATTATGTACGCCTGTTTATCCCCTTTCAAGATGCAGGTGGCGTCCCCGCAGCCCATGGCCAATTGCGACACGTTCTTCCATGCACACTTTTAGTCCTCGAACGCGTTTTGGGCGTTATCAGCATACCATGTCCTGCACCATCGCACGTTCCTCACCCCGCTTCAGTTTCACCTAACTTTGAGCGCGTCTAGAGTGTGATTTAGGTGAGAAGATATAGGAAAATAAACTCTGCGTAAACGGGGATGGCGCGGCCAAGTTGGTTGCCCGCCATCAAAAATCAAAGGCCCATCAGTAGTGTTGCCGCATTTGGCGAACTGGCTGGAACCAAGCCGAAGAAACTTGTGCTTGCACTTGTCATCAGTCCAGATAACACACCTCGTCGCTGCGTAGAGACTAAAAACCGCGAAGATTAACACTTGCTTGGTCGGTATTGTGACAAGAAAGTGTGTTTCAAGGAGTCGGTTTGAGCTGGTTTCCCGAACCGCGGCAACACTACCCATCAGAGCGCGTCGGGTGGATGCATCTGGATCAGCGCGCGCCAGCTCCGGTCCAAGCGGTGTGCATCGCGGGCAAACAACCAGTCGACAGGAACGCAAGGGGCGCGCGTCGGCTCGTTCCTCTCAACCGTTCTCAACCTCCCATTCGTTTCTCGTGCCTTTCAAGCTGCCTTTGCCATTGGCGCAGATGTTCCATACTACACGGACCTGCTGTATTCACGCCAATGCCCTACGAGCGCATGGCGTTCATGCGTTCTTCGGACCCGATTGCTCACCGAACTCCAAATCACCTCTGTATCACCAGCTCACGTACATGGGCATGCACGTATCACATCGCACGCGAATAATCGATGCGTGAGCGCCTCGTCTTCTACAGTACTAGGAGCTCAAACGCACACGGTTGACAAGCGCAATATAATACGCCTTGCGGACTGCATCACTGGCAAACACTTCCCCGACGTCTGCCTGACACAGCCTGACACGCAGGCAAAATAGTTCTACCAGCGTTCTGCCAAGCTCAGATCGGGGTTCAGCATGTCAGGAATCAGGATGCAATTGTGCCCTTCCCGGAGCCTGTTGATCGGATGACCTGCCAGTGGCGGTGATGCATCAATTCCAATGACGTGAGCGGCGGCAACCCAAAAACCCGCTGATCCATCGTGTCTGCTTGTTTCGGAGATGCTCGTCCACGGAGAGGTCCGTGGCGTTCGCAGGTATGCCAGTTTGTTATTGTGTTCGACCGCCCGTGCATTACTGTAGGAGGGACTGTGATCACCGAGGAGGCGAACTTCATCTTCGTGATCATGCTAGGAGGAAATTCTAGCGCGGCGGTAGCTTTCCATCATGGGCACGCTGCGTTTATGGCTTCATCAAGTGCCGTTCATTTGACCCGTCTCAGAAAGTAAACGTCTAAACGCTCGCGCACCACGGCCTCGTGCTCGTGCACAATTGTTATGCCCTTTTCCTCGTCTGGACGTCCGCAGACTAAACAACCTACCGACGTCAAATCGTATACGGCAGTCCCGCTCCAAGATTTTGCTTAATGGATGGCAGAAAACTACCCGGCCCGCGGGTAGACCGGAGTCCAATGCCCTCTCACATCGGCCTCAGTGTACGACAGGACCCGCCAGAACGGGGTGCTGCCTCACGCGAATAACCTCCTTCAGTGTTCGGGGCGTTGGCGCGAGCCTTGTTGCTCCGGCAAGGGCGACGTCATGCACCAGCAGAGCTGCGGTGTCGTCGCATTTTGAGGCGCTCGGTGGGATTTTTTGCTCTCTCCACTTGCTTACATATAAGTTCCTGTTCCACAGGTATGGAGACTATTTCGGCTTCGCAGAAAAATGATCCACTTCATTTGGAGAATCTTAATATAGGCAGGCGACATGCGAGGCCGTCGCAGGAGCGTTCGCCTTCTGAACATCTTCAAATGGGGTGAAACTGCGAAGCATGAATACCTGGAGCGATAGAGCATAGTATCATTACCGAGAATAGACGGGCGAGCTCTATGGTAGGTCAAGTCCGGTGCGTCAGGTACCTTATCCAATGTCGATGTCAGACGCCGTATCTTATTCCCCGCCTTCTACGTCTGAACCTTCGAGCCGTACGGTCATAGAGATCCGGATATGATTTCGGCGGCAGACGCGGGTTGATAGTGCCCCAGTTTGCACGATAGCGCATGAAGACGAGCCCTCACATCTGTCAGAGACCCGGTTTGTGAGTGATAAACACAGAGAGATGGCCGGTAGACCGGATACGTACGATCCATATCCATACTCTCTCGATAGCGTTTCTCGATTTAGGTTCGTCATACCTGCCCACAAAGTTCCATCAGCACCCAATCCCAAACGAGACACAGAGAAAAGAACTACGAGCGAGCCGCGAGAATGAGGGAGAATCAAAAGAAAAACACCCACGTGAGAGCATCGATCTCCGCGAGGTCGCTCACAAAGTCCATATCCCGAGCGCGCACAAACGTCGTCTTGCGCACAACCTTGCACCCTATCCAGAGAATCGGGTACAGCACAATGGGCAGGTAGTTCGTCACGAACGTCGCCGCGTTCCAGCCGCCCGTGAGGAACACCTCGTACCCGCTGAACTGCACGCGCGCCGTCAGCACCGCTCTGCTACATGTCCCTCGGGAACGGGCGCGCAGAGAAACACGCACGATCATGGACAGCACACACCCGATGACGACCCACCACGCCGCGTACGGCTGCAGCACGCTCTTGTACGGCAGCCGCGCGGGGTCGAGGCCCTGCGCGCGGAAGCCCTTGCGGAAGCGCAGGTAGGTGATCCCGATCGCGCACCAGCCCCAGAGCCCGCATGTGGCCGTGAGCGAGGAGAGCCAGGTGAAGACCTGGCCGGAGGACGTGGAGACGCTCATGAACGCGAGCAGCGAGAAGCACGCGCAGAAGGTGACGGCGACGTAGGGGAAGCCGCCGCGTATGGTGCGTTTGAAGATCGCGGGGGCGTTGCCGGCGACGGCGAGGCCGTCTGTGGGTGCCATTGTTAATTAGTAAAGGGAATAGAGCTAGGGAGACGGTGGGCGTACAGATGCCGCGGGAGGCGAGGTACAAGTCGCTAGACGCAGCAGACCACGCAGCCGTGAGCAAGGCTGCATTAATGACCTAGTAAATGCACCATCAATCACCAGCCCGCCTCACGCCTCGCTTCCAACACAAACACGCACCGACGTCAGCCCCTTGATCCCCGCATTATCAATCGCGATCACGAACGGCGACGCCGACGCGTCGCTCGCGTTCAGATTCAGCCGCGGGTCCGTCGAGGGCACCAGCAGGCCAATAACAAACACCCCGCCGATGTAGAACACGAGAATGCGGAAATACACGCGGCTGATCGCCTTGGGTAGGTTGCGCCGCGGGTTCTTCGCTTCTGCCGCTGCGATCTGCCGTCCGCGTGGCTCTCATCAGCCTCCAATAACGAGGGTGGGCAGAACGAAGAGAGGGGCAGAGGAACCAAGGGGAAAAAAAAAACACGCACAGCAACAGTCTCCGTCCCCGCATACGAAAACGCCGCCTGAATAACGACGCGCGACCAGCCGACCGCGCGCCCGGTCGCGCCTGCGATCCCGCCGTACTGCACGAACGGGCCCGGGTCCTTCCAGTATCGGAACCCGACGCGGTCGTGGTTCGGCCCGCCGCCGAGGTCGAGCACGATGCCGAGGATGATGAGCGCGGTTATGGTTATCACCTTGATTGAGCTGTGGGGGGTGGGGTGGGGTGGGGTGAGTGTGGTGGGTAGGGTAAGAGGGGACGGAGTGGGCACTGACGAGAATATAAACTCGCTCTCGCCATAAACGCCTGCCCAATCATAATCGAATCCAGATCAGCCCGAAAATCGCGTCGACCCGAGGACAGGCAAGGGCGAACACGCACCGACGCCGCACATGTTGATCCCGATAGCGACGGCGAGGCATATCGTGATCCAGACGGCGTTGCTCACGCCCGGCTTCCAGAAATCGATGAGCGTCGCAGCCGCCGAGAGCTCCGCTGCAGTCGCCGGCCAACGAATTCGTCACGTTAAGCGTCGTTGCGAATAAAACAAAATAAAAGGAAGACGGTGTGATTCTGGAATGGGAATGCTTACTTGGGAGCGTGAGCTTCACATCGAAAAGAAACGCGCGTGAGCAACCGCAAGACTGGGCCTGACGCCAAGAGAAGGAGAGAGAGAGATAGGAACGCACCGTCCAGCCGTACCAGAAACTCCAGCCATACGCGAACCCGAACGCGGGATCCACAAAGCGCTCCGCGAGGTTGATCTGGCCGCCTGCGATGGGCAGGAACGCGATCATCTCGCCCACCGAGACCTAAAAGAAGAGGAAATGAATTGGGCCGCTCGTTTAGCATCGCATTACATAGACAGACAGACAGATAGATAGATAGATAGATAAATGGATGGATGGAGGAAGGGAGGGATGGAAGGGAAGACGTCGCAGCATAAACGAGCAAAGCAAAGCAAGGGAAGGAACGCACCATAACGCAATACACGATCGTGCCCATGAACATGTACCCGAGCAGCGCGCCGAGCGGGCCGCCGCTCAGGAGCGCGGTCGCGCTGCCGAGGAAGAGGCCGGTGCCGAGGACGCCGCCGATGCTGGCGGGTTGGTCAGGCCAATGTCAGCATGTGAGTGTAGCGACGAGGGAGGGTTGGGGAGGTCGGATGCGGAGGAGAGAACACGCCTGATCATAGCCACATGCCGGTTCTTCAGCTGGCGCTTGAGCGCGAGGTGCGGGTTGAGCGCCTCCTTGGCGTTCAGATTCTCCGCGTCGGTCGCGCTGCCGATGTCGGCGTCGACGTCGCTTGCTTTCTCCTTCTCCTTCATCTGCGTCTTCTCTGGTGAGCTCATCTCCGACTCTGGAGTGCGGTGTGCGGGAGGTACGCGGGATGGGGTATGGGGTGTGTACGGGCAGGGGAGCGGAGGGAAAGACGAAGATACGAAGGGGGGGAGGGAGGAATGGAACCAGAATCCCAAGACCCTCCACCGCGTCACAGGCCATCTTGATATATACGCACCACCCCCCGGCTCCCACCCACCCACATTAAAAAAAACAATACAAAGCGCGGTACGCGCCCTTGGCGTGAACATTGTGGCTCCGAGATAGAGATAGGAAAGAAGCGTTACCGGGTTATAGCTTGTTCCCCAGTGCAGCCATCCCGGGGGCTTCTTCTGCTGGAAAATGCCTCAGTCCGGTGATGGGCTCCAATCGGTATGCAGGCGATATCGATACGCGCTCGTACTGTGAGAGCGCCATAGAGGCTCGAGAGATCGCGCCAGGAAGATTTAGAGGTGCCCGTAGATTGAGCTATAGCACGCTGGGAGGGCGCACGGCGACATTCGGTCTCGTGAGCATCTCACGCGAAGAAGGCAGCCACAGGGGCTGCGGCGGTTGGGCGATTGGAGATTTGAGATAGGCGCGTTGCGGTTGGCCGCGCGACTCTGCTCTGAGATCTGATGTATCACCCCGAGGGTTCCGGTGAGCCTCGGAGAAGGGTAGAGTACAGTATCAGTAGGGTCTGGCGGTATAGAGTTTGGGTTTGGGTTGTGTGGCCGCCAGGGATAATTGGGGGCGGGTGGGGAGGTGGGGTGGAATGACGGGAGAGTCATTCGTTGACGTATTGTTGGTCTGCGCATGTCATGCGAGCAGCTAGGTGTGTGGAGAGGTTGCGCTGGTTCCTCGGCCCGCCGTCTTCGTATTCGGAGGGCCTAGAAGTGCGATGAAGAAGTTCGGTGATTCGAGCGATAACAGTTGTCAGCGAGACGCGGAGTCCACGCGCGGACGTCGCGTCTTGCACCCATTCCACGAGACGTGTACTTGCCCCAGCATCTGGGCAGGTAAATTAGAACATGTCGAACGAGGTTATCTCACGTGGGTATAACCGTGGAAGCGGGAGTCTCCACGGTGTGGGTGTGCGAGCAGGCTGGAGTGTCATGCAGTGCAGCGGGTGTGATTCTGGTGGTTCGAATGCTCGGTGCTGGCGAGATAAGAGGCGGAGGATGTGAGAGCGAGAGTGATGGTCGTGGTAGTTGTGTGTGTGTGTGTTTCCAATAAGAAGAGACAAGGAAGGGGCTGGGATGGGGGGCGAGGGATTCTCGGAGGATGGAATGGGCAGACAGATTTCGACGAGTAGGCTGGAGAAGAAGTGGCCGATGAGAGTAGGTTGAGATGCCGGAGTGTGCAACAGTGTAGAAGAAAAACTGGTGAGTTAGATTGAAGAAATAGCGATTTTGGTATACCACGGATTGTCCCATTCGGTGTACCACTGAGGGTAAAAGATTCTCAAATGCGCCTCAAGACTCTTGCCGAACCCCGACGCTTGGGCCCCGACGACCCGACGACCCGATCGCTCCAATGTGGCTGTGCATAATTAGATAATGAATTCTCATGACGCAGGGCAGGTGGACTTTGTCTATTCTGGATTTGCGATCGTCAGTGGTTGTGCCCCAATCCCCAACGTTCCCCAGTCCGACATAGCCTTGTATAGACTCTCTCTTTCTTTTGCTTGAACAACGGCCAGCCCTGGTGCGGTAGAGGCCATGGCGTCCATCCGCTCCCCATCCGTCCGCAGTCTCACAACAACATCCAGTCCGTCTCCTCCTTTCTCTGATGATCCTTTGTGTGCTCACCGTGTTCTCTGACCAGACACCAGCGAACCACTATACCAAGTCAAGCTTCTAGCTGCCATCAGAAGTGGTGCGTCTCCCACCAAGCCCATCTCCATCATCTCACCGTGTCCGCTTCCCAGGCGATCCCGCCCTCATCCATCCATTCCTCGCCGAAATCAGCAAAGAGCAGCGCGCGTCCATCGATGGAAACCTCGACACCGGCGCCGCAGCCCTCCACCTCGCCATCCGCTGTGCTAACCGTAAGCCTCTCCCTTCGCCTGCGTCGTTCATTCTGAAGCTGATTGGCATCGCAGTCGACACCGTCCAGCTGCTCCTCTCCCACCGTGCCATATCTCCCAACGGCGTCCACCCACCCGGATCAGGCACGAGCCCGCTGCACCTCGCCGCTTCCCTGGGCCGCGTCGACGTCGTGGCGCTGCTGCTTGACCAGCCTGGGATTGATGATACCATGCGCGATGCAAGCGGGCGCACCTGCAGAGAGGTCGCAAGGGGGCGGGATGTGATCAAGGTTCTCGAAGGTGCGTTCATATACAATATCTACTCTACACCAGCCACAGCCGGTACTGAGTACTCAACTTCCGGCACGTAGACTCGCGCTCGTTCCTCAACGCCTCCTACCGCTCGCTCCTCCGCGCATACATAAACTCCCCACCCTCCACCCCCGCCTCCTCCCTCCCCCTCCCTCCTCCCCCCTCCCTCCCTCCTCTCTCCTCCCAACCGCACCCGGATACGCGTCACCCGGCGACGCCCTCCTCGCGCTGCTCGACTCCCCGCGCGCGAAACAGCTCGATCTGAGCTACCTCGACGACTACACCGGCACCGCGCTCCTGCACGAGGCCGCGCGGCGCAAGGATCTGCGCCTGATCGAGAGCGCCGTGCGCGCGGGCGCGGACGTGTTTGTGCGGGACAGGGGCGGCCGGATGACGCACGAGGGGAGCGGCAAGGACGATCGTGTCAAGGTGTTTCTGAGGCAGTGTGAGTCCGCACGTGTTTTCGTGTTCTGACGAACGTGTGATATCGGGGTGCTGATTGGCTGCATTGATTACTCTGACATGGCGTTGATTTGCAGTTGCGAACAGCGACCAGACGCTCGTCGATGCGGGCGCGAGCGGGCCGGTCGTGCTCAAGGGCTATCTGAGCAAGTACACGAATGTCGCGCGCGGGTACAGCACGCGCTGGTTTGTGCTCCAGGACGGTGTTCTCTCGTGTACGTGTCTTTCCTCCTATACCATGTTCATCACCCCACGGCCCCGTCTCACATCGCGATACGGCAGACTACCGCCACCAAGACGACGAGACTGTCGCGTCGCGCGGCGCCATATCGATGAAGACAGCGACCGTGCGGTATACCGCGGGCTCGGGTGCGGGCGGTGGTGCGGGCGGGGGAGGAGGGGGGGGAGAGAATAAAAGGGGGTTCGAGGTGCAGAGTTCGGCGTCGCATGGCCATTCGCAGAAGTGGTATGTGAAGGCGAATCATCCGGTCGAGGCGGCGCGGTGGATGGCGGCGCTGCAGAAGGCTGTGGCGCAGGCGCAGGATACCGGCGAGGGCAGCCCGCAGCAGCAGGGTGTTCCGCAGCAGCAGCAGCAGCAGCAGGGGACGTTGACGCCGCACAGCAGCGGAGGAGGTGGGGGAGGAGGGAAGATGGCGAGGACACGCACGAGCCTCGGGAACGTGCCGCTGCTCACGAGGAAGATGACGGGTATGAGCGTCAAGGGCGGGACCGGGACCGTGGCGGGGAGGAAGAACTCGCTCGGACAGGGGTCCATCGCGGAGAGCCTCGGCGGGATGGGCGTCAGCGCGAGCGGGAGCTCGATGGCGCTCCTGGACCCGCGCGGCCGCGCTTCGTCGGACGCGAGGAGTCTTGTGCCGAGCCAGATCTCGAGAGAGGGCAGCGCGAGCGACGAGCTGGACGATGCGGCGTCCTCGATGATGGACGGCGCGTCTGGTGGAAGGGGCCCGCCGCACGGGGAGAGTTTTGAGTTGAGCGGGAACGCGGCGGGTGCGCAGATGGAGATGCTTGTGCAGCTTTTGGCAGCGTTGGATGATGCGCTTCCTTCTGACGGCCAGGGACAGAACAAGATGCCGACACTAGGGAACATGAAGGAGCTGAAGAGCGCGCTGCTGGAGACGTGTGCGGCCGCGCAGAGCACGGTCGGCGCGTACGTCGGGATGGCGCGGGAGCGCGACGAGTGGTGGCGCGCGAGGCTGCGGCGCGAGCGGGAGAGGCAGAGTGTGTGGGAGGAGAGTCTCGCGACTGTTGTGAGGGAGGGGGAGGTGCTCGAGCGGGAGCTGAGGGCGCGGGCGAGGGAGAGGAAGGGGGTGAGTGTGTTGGGTGGTGTGGGTGGTGTGGGTGGCGAGGGAGGTGCGGGGCAGGGGACTGTGCGGAGGAGGAGCGCGATGCAAGGACCGGTGGCGGTGGCTTCGCCCCCGCCTTCGGGGATGCCGCCGGCGGGGGAGGAAGGGGAGAGGGCGTATTTCCCGCCTGCCGGCGTTCAGCCCGTTATTACGACTACGGCTGCTACGCCGCTTACACCGCCGGGCGCCTCTGCCGCCGCTCCTGGACCCGCGACAGCAACGATGGCGCCAGTATCAGCAGCGGTGGAGGACGACGCAGGCTCGGACGGAATGGACACGGACGACGAGGACGAGTTCTTCGACGCGATCGAGACAGGCACGCTGCCGAACCTGACCGTGTCCGAGATCCTACAGCGCCCCGCGTCCGCGTACGGCTCCACTTCGTCCTCTGCCTTCGTCTCCAGCGCTGGCACCGTCACCCACGCCCGAGACGACACCGCGCACTCGGACACGGACACGGCGCCCACCCTCTCCCCGCCCAGCACACTCTCCCCCCTCGGCCCGCGCATCAACCTCGCCCCGCTCAAAGCGTACGAGCGCCTGCGGAGCGCGCTGCCGCTCGGGAGCGACACGCGCCCGCCCGCGAGCCTGTGGAGCGTGCTGAAGCATAGTATCGGGAAGGACCTGACACGGATCAGTTTTCCGGTGTTCTTTAATGAGCCGACGAGCATGTTGCAGCGGATGGCGGAGGATATGGAGTTTTCGGAGTGTCGTGAGTTTCTTTCCCCTTATATTTCTGTTATTTTGGGGGGTTGGGTTTTGGCTGTTCGCCTTTGCTTTGGCCTGTTTTTTTTTTTTTTGGCTTTCGCTATGGGAATTGTGTAGCTGACGATTGTGGTGTGACAGTGGATGTGGCGGCGCGGGAGAAGGACGCGCACAGGCGGATCGCGTTCGTTGCTGCGTTCGCGATGTCGAATTATTCGTCGACGATCGGGAGGATTGCGAAGCCGTTTAATCCCATGCTGGTGCGTTGTTTCTTGTTATATATATATATACCTTGAACTCGGGTAACTGACGTGCTGCATGTGCCAGAGCGAGACGTTTGAGTATGTGCGGTTGGACAAGGAGTATCGGTACATGTCTGAGCAGGTCAGCCATCATCCGCCGATCTCGGCGTGTTGGGCGGAGTCGCCGTGTTGGAACTATTATGGCGAGGTGTGTTCCGTTTGAATGATTGTGCGTGTATCGGCTGACGAGCTGGTGCTGCCGTGTAGGTCGACGCGCAGAACAAGTTCATGGGCAAGTCGTTCGAGATTCGCCCGACGGGTGTGGCGCATGCGGACCTGTTTCTGCCCGAGGAGTGGGCGCCGAACTATCCGACGGCGAAGGGGAAGAGCGTCGCTGCGTCGGCGGAGGGAAAGGTGGTCGAGCATTATTCGTGGAAGAAGGTGACGACGAATGTGTCTGGGTTTATCCTTGGGAACCCGACGATTGATCATTATGGGGATATGGTGGTATGTTTCTTGTCCCTTCTCTCTGTCGAATCAGGTTTAGGGTGAACATTTGCTACAGGTCACGAACCACCGCACGGGCGACGAATGTGTGCTCACCTTCAAGCCGCGCGGGTGGCGCGGCAAAGACGCATACGAGATCTCCGGGTTCGTGCGCGGCTCGGACGGGTCTGTGACGTACGAGATCGCGGGACGATGGAACGCGCAGCTGATCGCGCGCGCCGTGGGCACCGGCAGCGGCTTTTTACACCCAGACGTGTCGATCGGGAGCGGCCCTCAGTCGCCCAGCTTCGCGCCCGAGTACATCCTCCTCTGGCGCAACTCGGAGAAGCCGCGCGCGCCGTTCAACCTGACGCCGTTCGCGGTGACGCTCAACGACTGCCCCGAGGACACGCTGAGGCCGTATCTGTGTCCGACGGACTGCAGGCTGCGCCCTGATCAGCGGGCGTTTGAGAATGGGAAGTATGAGTTGGCGAACGAGCTGAAGCAGAGGCAGGAGGAGAAGCAGCGCGCGACGCGCAAGGCGAGGGAGGAGGGCAGGGTGCCGGCGCATCGGCCTAGGTGGTTTAGTGCGCTTGTGGATGGGGATACGCGGGAGAGGGTGTGGATGCCTGCGCGCGTTGGGGAAGGGGATGGCGGACACGGTGACGGTGATGGCGCAGGAGAGCTGGAGTATTGGGCGGAGAGGGAGAGGGTGTGGAGGGCTTTAAGGGATAGGGCGCAGGGGGGTGAAGGCGAGTGGAGAGATGTGGATTCTGTTTTCATTGATAGTGGGGTGGTCGAGGAGCTAGAGATGTAGGTGGGGTTGGATGGATGGGAAAGGGGACGGGTTTATTACTCGTATATTCAAAATTATGCCCGGCTTGGCATTGTACATGTTTGGCATTGTGGCTGTGGCATATCTCGCGTTGGTGCTCGGGATTTGTATACGATGTAGGGTTCTGGACTGCACGACAGATATCCACGGGCACTGTGTCTACTCGTGTTCGAGTTTTCGTTTCCAGTACAATGGGATGGCGATTCCCATAGAGCGACATAGTAGGGCAAGATCCCCAAGTGCCGTAGCGCAGCGAGGCTGCCTTGTACCTTATACCAGTATTGTTGTAACTTGCTTATTTTGGGGTCTTGTATATAAACGAGGATGGGTTACCAGGCAAGATCAGAGTTATCTCGTTAGCCGTTCTTGCCACTGGGCTCAATCCGAGAAAAGGTGTTGTCAGTGAGACAGGGGCTCTGGCTTTCGTCTCCTATTTATCAAGCTTTACTATGACTGAAGCTGGATGGCCACAGATCACTTCCGGACGACTTTGAACGGTTCTACCATGTCCACCCCCGTTGCTCCACCTCCAGAACTGCTGTCCCTCATCTTCAAATATTGCGTAACCATCGCCCACGATCCGGACTGGTGTCCATGGCAAGATCACAGCTGTACCGCCCGATGTCTCCGAAACTGGATTCCCGTCACCCACGTCTGTCGGTATTGGCGTGCTATCGCGCTCGCAAACTCGGCGCTCTGGAGTCGGCCTGTGCTCGCGTGCCAGCCATGGGCTGAGGAGACGATTGCGCGCTCAAACGGTCTGCCCCTCGCCATCTCCAGTCCTCAACCGTGCGCTCCTTGGTGCAGACGCAATCCTTGCGTGGACCTGGATCGCATGCCCGATCCTTTCTTTAACCAAGTAATCACGGACAACATCGGGAGAATTAAGGAGCTTGTCGTGCATCAGCCGTGCATCACCATATCCGACATCATCACGGAAATATCCCGCCCTCGAGACAGCGTCAGCGAGAAACCTCTCGTGCTCGAGTCGCTCAGTCTGTGGTGTACCGGCTCTCATAGGCGATGGTCCGCCCCGGCTGACATCGGGTTGCGCCATGTTCCCGAGCTCAAGCGGCTGCACATCTGCTCGCTCCCCAGCCTCGCCATGCTACCGTCCACGTTGAACGGTATGCAGAGTCTTCGTGAGCTGTCGCTGGCGCGTACGCTCGGGCAATTTGGAGCCCGGAGTCGTATTAATCTGCCACGACTCTCTCGCCTCAATATTGAGGATCGTGTGGACCGCTGCCAGCGCTTTTTGGGCATACTTTCGACATCGCAGCCTCTCGAATACGTCGGGATTGATGCAATTCGGAGTTCTTACAATCGTTCGTCCGGCCTCTTATCATTCCTGCGAGATATTTTCAGGAGCAGCCATTATTATTATTATTATTATGATTCCATTTGCGTCCATCGGGGTTAGTCACCCCATGTCGGACGATACACACGTATTCTACGAGACGAATGAAAAGGGCCCATTGCCCGATCCCACTCAGCTCCTGAGGGTTCCAGGTTTGGCATTGGACAGCCCCCCCTGATCAGCCCGTTTCCTACGGGGTTCCCCAGGTCACTGTGAAGAAAGTGAGATTAATCTATGTTATGTCTTCGAACATGATAGTGGAGGGTGTCGTGGACACGTCTCCGGAGGGTGGTGTAATGATTCTGGTTCAGCTGTAGCCTGCTACGCTTGTGCTTGGGGACTCTATTGCCAATGGCTGACGTCGTGTTGTGATGCAAGTCTCCACCCTGAGCGTCCGGCGACCGCCTGCGGTCGGCCCACGAGCCCTGTAGATAGCGCCTTTCGGCGGGCCTGACTAGAGAGCAGTACTTATTATTTTCCTGAATATAGCGTGTGACGTACCGAACCGAATGTAGACCTAAGTCTCCCGGTCTGGTCTACGAATTTCATAACTTCATTGATTCCGGAGGGTTTTTTGAGTAGGTAGGCTTCTGAGAAAGCCTCTCGACCGAGCGTGCACATGAGAGCCTGACGAGCTCGCCCCCCACGAGGGCAAGTAAAGAGGAAGTGTCTGACGGTTTCATCTCGGTCCGGGCAGTATTCGCACTGCGGAGCGTCGCGTTTTCCAATGCGGTGGAGGTGTCGATTCAGAGGGAGGCGTCGGGTACGCAGCTGCGTTAAGACAGCCGTTTTTCGTCTGGGGAAAGAACTGATCAGCTTCATATAAGAGGAGCAGCCATTTATCAGAGACATTCACAGCAGAGGAAGGTTCGCTAAAGTCGCTAGATTACCACTACGCAGCCGCGCTCAGTACTGACAACAAGTCCCTCGCCATGGGTCCTATGGCTACATATATGTTCGGTGCTGTTCATGACGACGCCTCGCTCCCTGGTCTCCGCGACAGGATCGTCGCCTCTGCAAACTGTTGCGGTTCTCGCGGCCCGACTTGTCCAACCCCGGGATGTTCGCCAGCGGCTCCACCACCATGAACATTTGCCAGCTCACTTCAGAAATGCCCAGGTTGTTTCCCCTCCACGCTGTTGTCTCCTTATACGTGCTCGCCGGAACAGATAATCGCCCCTGCAACGTAGACTACATCAATTGTCGCGAACTTGCCACTGTACTGCGGGAGACACCTTGTATCCGGTATCTAATAACGTACAATATCCGCCTCGAAGAAGTTGCACAGGCGCTTTATCCCTGTTCATCAGCAGACGGCACTCTTACAGTCCTCGCTCCTCATTTGGAGGAACTTACGCCTGACTACCTGAGCTTTCTTCCCGAGGAACAGTATGCGCAGCCAGATGAGTCGAAGATTTTCTTGTCCTTGGTGCCATGTCTCGTCGCCCGCTCTCGTTGCGGTTCCTCGCTGGATAAATTGGAGCTAAGGGGATGCCGCCACCTCAGGGACAAGGAGAGGAAGGGGATCGAGGATCTCGGTATCACTCTGAATGTTGTTGGCCAAAAGAGTTAGCGTATAAAATAAGGTTCTGTAGCGCCATAAGCGCCACACGTTATTATCGGAATATTGGTCCTAGTTGCAAAGAGGAGACGTGGCCCAAGGTAGATGTCAAGGATACAAGTAAGGTTGATGAAGATTGTCGGAGATGACGCCGGAAAATCAGTCACGTTCACAGTATAAAACAAGGATTTACTCTCAAACAGAATTATTTATGTGGTTTCCGCCCTACAAGACAGCGTGACAGCAAATATACTACATGCACGGTGTCGTCGAGTATACAGTGTCACTCCCACTGCAGGCAAACGGCGATTCTACCCGAGATAAAACCGAGAGAAAGAGGCGGCGAGATAGGCCCCGGGAATCTTCTGCCAACGTCTCTCCGCCCATTGGCATATTATATGTCCAAATTAGGAAGGAGGGTCTCTCCGCTATTGGCATATTCGAGAGGTGGACAGGCGGAAATTTACCGACGTCTCTCCGTAGCTTGGCATATTTCAGAGGACGGTAGGTTGATCATCAATGTCATGGCATATACCTACAGTAGCAAAGTAACATATAGCCTATTCATGCCAACTGTTTGCTGGCTCCCGAAGCAGCCCGACGTCCTGCCTATCTGAGAAATCGCCGATGGTGGAAACTTTTTCGCGTTGAGTTCGCCGCTCCCCTTCAACCTCATCAGGATTCAATTCAGTCCCTACCCCGCAAGGCACTTCCCACAATGCCGCCTTGGAAGGTTCGTAATATCGAAGTCATCCCAAGTGACTTAGACTGCCTGCAGCCCGGTCATCACAAGCGCAAAGTACCTGGAGTCGTCATTAATGCATATGGTGCTATACTGCAACAAAATGAGGGAGGCGCTGGTGACTACGCCTTCCTGTCCTCCTACCTTGGAGCCGTGGTGGGCAACAATGATCCTCCGAAGGGGTTCGGCACCATGGAAGAACATATCATTGCAGCGGTGAGCACATCCGAGTACATAACACTGACGATTTCACTCACTTTTGCCCAGTGTCCATCAAAGGTCCCACAGGAGCTTGCATCCCGCCCGCGATGGTTCATTCCAATGTGCGGCGGTAATCCAGCACATTGGGTGCTTACTTGGGTCGACTTCAGTCAGCGAGAATACGGAGTGTTCGACAGCTTACCCCAGTTCCACTCCGAATATTGGGCAGTCCCGGTGCGTTACCTTTGCACAGTTCTTAGCGTGCATTTGACACCTGTACAGGGGCTCAAGTCAGTGGTGGACACAGTGTGCGAATTCATCAATGGCGAGAGCATACCTTGGGTAAAGTGGACACGGCGCATGCAGGTACCACCAACGAGTGAGCAGCAGGTTGATGGGTGGTCATGCGGCCTATTTGTCCTCCTGGCCATGGCTACGTTGTGCCGAAAGCAGGACCCCAACCTGATTGGTCACAGTCAGCTGGAGGCGGCGAAGCAGATGGTGCTAAGAGAGATCCAAACCGAAATGTGAGTAACATTTCACCGATAATAACAGTGATGCTTACGATGTCCTAGGGTCCCGACTGAACCATTGGCAGTGGTTATTCACTTGCCTATGGTTAACGCGTGCAATTCTTCGGTGGTTCTGTGAGTACCTTAATACCTATCGTGAGCTATGCTGACACCGGATGTAGTGGCAAGCGAAAAGAACCACCTCTTGATGATGGCCCAGACGTCAATGAAGGAGAGGGTAATGGTGGCCCGGGCATAGGTGACTCGGGAGGAGGTGGAGATAGAGGTGGGAACAGCGGTGGGAACAGCGGTGGGGACGGTGGTGGGGACGGTGGTGGTGATGGTGACGATGATGAGGGTGACGATGATGAGGGTGACGGTGATGAGGGTGACGGAGAGGATGAAGACGAGGAAAGCGGGACGCACCGACGCTCCGAGGCCCAGCGTAGAAAAGACCTCAAAGACGATCCATATACGGATAAGGTCGAACCGCACTCCGTTTTTTGTATTGCATGCCAATCGACGAAACAGCTCCACAATGAAAAACGATACCACGACGCGAACTGGCTTGCCCATAAGAAGATTTGCTGGGCCATTACTGGGAGGAAAACTGTCCGGGTTAGAAGGAAAGTTGCAAAAACCGCTATACCTGTGAGTCGTCCTACTGATATCGAGACTGAGCTGGGCTTACCATGAGACAATTAGCCCTCCGGCAACACATCGCTTCTGAGCTTCTTCCAGCCGAAGCAAGGATCGAAGGCGCGTGTGTCTGCCGCATCAGTCCAGCCTCCGGCGAGCAGCACGGAGAAAGTGTCCTACACATCTAAAACGGTCGCGGCTGTCAGTAAATAAGTATAGTAGAACTGCAAGGCACCTAATAAAACTGTTTCACCAGACTCCCTCAGTGGCGGCCATATTTCCTGCCCCCGATCAGCGTCGCGACATTTCTGAGTTCACTCCATATATGTCTACGCCAACGACCCATATCTGTCAGCAAATACGAGGCGAGAAATACCAGGAGTACATACTTCGGACACGCACTCGCCGTCTGGGTGGGATCTCGCCAGAGTTCCGCGCCCACTGTGAACGATCCCTGTTCCCTCATAAACCATTCCGACCAATGAAGTCAACTCGAGTGTTCCCAAGGATCGAGGCGGTAGTGAACATAGCGCACAAGAATGACTGCTTGAAGGAGAAGGATTGGACGGAAGACGAGTTGCGTACATTTGACGAGGGCTTGAGAGCGCACGCTCGATGGGAGGTTGACTATGCAAACCGGGTGGTTCGGGCAGTACGATGCGAAGGAAGGACGGAGAAGATCAGCAGGATATGTGACGCCTGTGAAAATGTCATGGCTGACGATTCATTCAAGCACGCTGTACGAGACGTAAGTGTGTCACTTACTGATTTGAGCGTCTTATTCTGTACTGACAGTTGTGGTTGCAGAAGACGGCGGAAGCAAAATTAAGCGCTGAGGAGCAGCACGCGATCGCACAGGCTCGCGAGAAGTTCACACCCCTAAACCAGTCTTCGTCGGACTCACGCGAACTCAAGGGCAAGCTTTCCGATCCCGCCATATTCAAGGTCCTGCAGCGGTTGGAACGCAGCAAGAATGGGTTCTTTTGTTTCCTGTCGCTGTGGCATGCGTCTCTTGAGCATAAACTTGACAACTACGAGACCTTTGTTGATGTCTGCCAGGTCTTTGAAGAGCACTTGGAACGTGAACTCTCGGACAACCCACACCTTCTGAAGGGGATACGTTACAGCGAGAACTACAATAACTTTACGATTCTTGTCCGTGGTGGCGGCACTAACTCTGCACGTCAGTACAGCATTATTCGAAAGGAGTTGAAGCTCCCGAGTGCACGCTCGCGCAGGTATGCTCATGTCGATTTATTGCTTGTAGTAATGCTCATTTCTGCACAGAGCATTAGTGGCCAAGTCGGCTGACGCGCTCCAGAATCCTGAACTCCATTATGAGAACCTCGCTCGTGTAAGGCGTCTTGTTGATGCTGTGGGGTACACCGGACCTATTGGGGCTGGTGCAGACAACACGGTAGCCAAGAAGCGACTGACATACTCAAACGACTACGGTAGTCATGTCCTTGGATCCATCTTGCCTTTGAGTGATTGCGAGGTAGATGATGGTGAGGATATTGACAATGTTGTAAAGAGGATACTCCGCATGAATGCGGTGGCGACACAGACTAGGGCCATCCTTGTCAAGGTAAGCTACATGTACACCTCACGTTTCCTTGTATCTTCTCACAAAATACAGCCTTTAATACCCGAAATCCCACCTATGGTCGTTGCATTGATACCAAGCAACGGCAAGGACACCGCTGCCGAGGCACATCAGCAAAAGCTCAGCTTCCTCCGCATGGCTGGCGCTCTCAAGCTGCCAATCATCTCATGGGCATCCGATGGTGCAGCATATGAGCTAAAGGCACAGGTGATGATGGACAACGAGGTGACCACCCAACCGCCACTGGTCTACAATAACCCACTGTATGGTGTCCACTTGCAGACACCTGTCTTTCCAGACACTGGTCCCCTCATCTCAATATCCGACCCAAATCACGGAGCCGGTAAGACTTCTCGGAACCAGCCTCAGCATGGTACACATGCGACGAGCCTTGGGAAGGGTTGCCTTGTCAACAGGACTCTGGTTGATCTCCAGAAACGTCCAAACTCGGGGCTTCGAGTGCGAGACGTGAAGAACGTAGATAAACAAGATGACGGCGCTGCTCGGCGGCTATACACCCACAAAGCCCTTGTAGCAACCACTGACATGGATAAGGATGGTGTACGTACAATCCACAGAGGTTTTGAGGGCCTCTTTGTCTGGCTTTTCATGTTTGGTACGTGTTTGCCTGCATATGTCAGGTTTCGAACGTAATGTTCTTTTTAGGATGCCTATGGGAGGCATACATGAACCGCTCAATGACACCGGGTCAGCGAGTCTTGGCCGCATTCCGTGTTCGATTCTGGCTTCATATTTGGCTCCTCCACATCCTTGTGTTGTGTGCCACCTTTCCTGACCTCTATTCACTCTCTCGTTCGTTTATCTCGCCGGCTAGCTTCCATATCTTCAACCGACTATGCGACACTTTGGTGCTTCTGGTAATTGCTCACGGAAAATATTACCCTAATCACCCCTTCTGTCCTTGGCTGGTTGGAACCGATTTTATCGAGCACTTTTTTGGGCTCGCTCGCATGGTTCTACCTGATTTTTCATATGCAGAACTCCTCAAAATGACGCAGAATATCATGGTCCGGCAACGCATACTTCTCACCACAAATTTTGACGATCGTCGCGAACGGCGTGACTCGGCAGCAGGGTATATCCTTGACCATGATCCCACCCCACTCTCCCCGGCTGAACGTATCAACGCGATGGTCAATCTCACAACACATGATATTCACGGCATCGTTGCTACAGCGTATCTTGAGGCGTCACAGTTCTGCATCGACATTCTGGGAATACGGGCTCCCGCGCTTACAAAGCCTCTCGCGCTTGTAGCTCTTGGTTCCCCCCCATCTAGTGCACTTCCCAGCTCTCGCATTCTCGTCAATGGCCCGGATGATGAGGATGAGGACACCCACCCCGAACATCCATCTCTGTGTGAGAACACTGACCTGCCGCCATCAATTGCTGAAGCGGCCGAGGAAGTCGCACGGATGTATGCCCTTAGTGAGGACTTGGACAAGGCCATGGACGAAGACATAACACTTTCGGAGCAGGCTCGCTGGATTACGGTAGCATGTCCGTCACCACTAGCTGCTAATGTCGTATTCAAAGGTGAAGCCAAACTAATTCATCTCATTAACCTAGCCACGCCTGTTCTCACCGCACTATGTTTAGACCCGATTCTCTCGTCCGTGGGTCAAAGCCCCGCCTCCCGTAGCGAAATTCTCGATGAAAACGGCAAGATATCTGTGCCTAAAGTCCTCGGTGCTCGCTTGCGCTATCAGTCACATGCGACGGTGCATTCTGAGAAGGAGGCTGGACTCAACCCAAAATTTGCGACTGACACATCGCTGCAAAAAGTCATTCAGACGCGCGAGGAGACCAAAAAGATGTCTATGCAAGAGGCGTCTCACCGTACCCGTGTAGCCCATTTTGAGCATGAGGATGCGTCGCAGGTGGGCCCGAGTGCTCGGCTCATGCGTTGGATTGGGACCGCGCACAGAATTCGCGAAGCCATTGGCTCAGACGGTGGTGCGTTTAACTGTGTTTACTACTATATCCCGTTTGCGCTGATGCGGCCCGTGTCTTTTCTCTCAGGCTTACCGCAGCTTCAGTCACGAAACGTCTCTGCTATGTATCCCGTTGTCGTTGGCTCACACCTTATCCTTCGGAATTATGAACGTATCTACATTGGCGAGGTGCTCGACTTCTACCGAAAACCCGACTCGAAAGGCAGCCGACACAACTCACTTGAATCAGTGGATAGCATAGATGAAATCACGTCTCTGGCGGTTCGTGTTTTTCTGCCTTTCGACCCAGTGAGTCCCGGGCATCTTTACCTCACAAACTACAATACAAACTCACTGATTTCAGGTTTCTACAGAGTATTCGGAGGAGTTCATGTACGACGACTCAGGTGACGACATCCCCGGCCCCGTCCTTTTCCGCCCGTACCATCACAACCATGAACTACACACGTATGTTGTGTCTTCTGATGAGATCTTATATCACCTGGGTCTCCTCGCGTTCTCCAAGCGATCTGCTGGCGAGCCCTCTTCCTATCCGCTGAGGCTCACCCCCGACGCGGCTTCACACTGGAAGGTTCTCACAAAGCCAGCGATTCGACAGGTTTTGCCCAAGATCAAGATCCCGGGCGGGAAAATGCGCTCTTTCTCTTCTGTGGTAAACGCGGATGACACTGTAGCAGTGCCATCTTCGTGATTGACCACTTGTAGCGCGTTTGGTGAGCTCCTGTAGGACTGTAGTCATTAGCATTACGTCATGCAATTGTACCTATCACGTGACTGATGTCTCTCCGAGTTGGCATATTTGACACAAGGATTAGACCTTCAGCGTGGCATATTTGAGACCAAAATACTATGTTTTGACGGAGAGACATAGGTGGGAGTTTCACGGGGCCTGGCGAGATGAAAGCCCTTTCCTCCGAGTTTTGGAACCCCCTTTTGCATAGGAAAAGGTATTCTTTTAGCCGACATTTGCGTCAGTTTTGCGCAGGTAAATTGGGCAGGTTACCAAATTTGGACTCCATCTTCCTGATTTGGACGTGTTTCTATCTAATCTCCGCACAGAAATGGAAACTCCGAGACAAAAGTTTACCTTTTCAGTAACTTTTCGCGAAAAAGGCTTTCATCTGTCCGCCTTCTTTAACCACTTCTCGTAACAGAAAAACAATTGCAGAAACATCGCAGTTTGTCTGCAGTGTCCGTGGCAACTCCGGGTAGTGAAAGGTTGTGGCGAATGAAATATATGTGCCTATTGTCGCTCTCGTTGCGCAGTGGTGTGACTGAACTAATGGCAAGGTATGGCGGATGGATCGGCGCTCGCAGCTGGGTTCTTCCAAAACTGTTGAATATTTGAAGCTTTGAAGATGGCGATAGAGCAATCCAAGGGATTAAATTTCAATCTCCGACGGTGCGCCGACGAACTTTAAGTCTCCGCATCTGATACGGCTTCCATCCCGGTTTCCTCACCTCACGATCACCTCCCACAGCACTGACAAGGTCACTAGAACGCACATTAATAAAGGTAGCCGTCGTTCTTGTCCGCTCAAGGGTCGTATCTGACCTTTCTCAGCTCTACATCTAGCACAAGGATCTTCCATCGCCGTGATCAGTACGCCCGACCGTACCCCCAGTCCACATCGATAGACACGACCATTAGGTAGGCTCGAGTATGATCGTCACAGTCTAGAAGAGCTCATCTTACGCTCCCTCCTGAAACAGAGCAACCTCACTGCGAGCTGTTTCCATGGCAGCGGCTGATCTACCCTCAGAAATCCTCTACGCCATCTTCGAAGAGTGTGCCACGCTCGCCCACGAGCATGATCGCGACGATCGTCCGTGGCAAGCTCACTTATGCAAGCCTGAATGTCTTCTGGACTGGATCTATGTCACGCACGTCTGCCGACACTGGCGTGCTGCTGCTTTTTCATGGTCTCCGCTCTGGACCCGCCTGGTCTTGGTTTCTAAACCATGGGCAAACGCGCTACTATCTCGCTCCGGAACTATACCTGTTAGCATCTCAACAGATTTCAAGGAAAAGGAATGGGATAGAGACATTGTTTTGGAGAATCTTAGTCGAATCAAGGAGCTCGTCCTTGGAACATCCAACTTTGCTTCGCTTGAAGAGATTTTCAATGTCCTTGGAACAAGCGATCCCGATCACGGCACCATAATGCTTGAATCACTCAGCATCACGACCGTAGATCCCAGTGACTATCCCAACGTTATGCATGTTTCACCCAACGTCAGCTTTGCTAACGACCACAAACTAAGACGACTGCACCTTGACTTCTTCCCATTTGGGCTTCATTTCATGGCATTGGATGGCATGCAAAATCTCGTCGAGCTATCAATTTCAGGTATATCTATGGCTGATTGGTTTGACGAACTCGAAGGGCGGACTATCCATCTTCCCCGGCTTTCTCGGCTTCACATAGCCGATGGCTGGGAAGAATCCAGCGCATTTTTGGCAGCCCTCCAATATTCCAATCCTCTTCATTACCTAGGGTTGGATACAGGCGGCGGAGCTAGCACAAAAACTCTGCTGCAGTGCATCCTCATCACTCTTGGAAGATATCATGCGGTCAAGGCACACAAACCCTGGAAATTCCCTCTCACAATATCTGGTTATTACTATGCTCTTGGCATAGACGTGGCGATGGAACGCACAGGTGACAACGAAACAAGCCATTCAACAACGTTCTGCATCGAAGCTATTCAATCATCTCCTCTCAATAGCTCCCAGCTTCATGATCTCCGTAAAAAGACTATGCGCGAGAACTACCCTCGTTTAACATCCGTGTCGGATGGTTCTCCGGGGTTTCATTTTAGCAGTATGAGCGCCTTAGATGACGCTCTTCGCTTTTTCGGGATCCTTTCAGCAGTGTTCCCGGTCAGCTCTATCGTCGCGCTGACCATTTCCCGTAAGCGCGGATCCGGGGATACTATTTCTGCCTCCGTCCTTTCCATTATACTCATGTCTCTGCCAAATCTGGCGACTTTCTTGACATGCCGTACTCAGCTGTCGAATATCGTGCTTGCGCTTCTTCCGCGCCGGACCGGCTCCAAGATCTGGCCGATGCCTGCTCTCCGCCTACGCGAGCTTTCACTATCCTGTATAGACGATGTGAGTGATATAGGCGTTGATTGTTTAGTAGAAGACCAACCCCGTTACAACCTGCCGGCGACGCTATCACTCTCAAAGTGCCTTGCGTACCGCTCGAATTGGACGTCACTCGACAGGCTCTCCCTTACTCGTTGTGCCAGCATTGACGAGAATGAGCGGGTGGCTCTCCGAAGGCTGAAGATGATTGTGATCGAGGATGAATTGCTGAATCATTGACTAATTTTCTTGTCGATTGTAAATTAGTTGCCTCCGCCTTGTTACTCACGTACGCACAGTACGTCTAATGCGTACATATATGTCTGTATCATTGCTGTTTTTATAACAAAAGCGCTTCCTATATCGTCAGACACTATTCCTAGCAACTGCTGCCTGATAGTTCCGCAGTGATTTCGAAACAAAGGTGTCTTTAGTTTGCGCCAGAAGATAGTCGACCTCAGACGTTGAAGTGCATCCTACCCGTGATACACATCATCGGATCATGACCCATACGCCTCCGCCAACCCTTTCCAGTGCTCCGCGATGAATGTTCGTATTATCCTAGTTATGTCATTTATCCTCGCACTAGGCTGGTCTGGTGCGACTAGCTTGTTTGAAAACGAGATCTTCTTGTTAGCTTGCTCTAGTAAATGTAGCGTAGACACAATGATATACTGATCTCACGCCCTCATTGGTAAAATCGTCGTATGAAATCTATCTCGTCGATAAAGAGGGGGGCCACACTCGTGTCTGAAGGCAAGTCGGTACCGTGCGCCCCGTCAATTACGAATGTTGCTAAAAGATAAAGTGAGCGAGATCACTGTAAAACATTACCACGGGGGCTTAACGAAACGAAGACGATATAGCCAATGCTGAAGGTGGCGCGAATACGGAATCGAGCAGACCATAAGGTCGTAAATACAGTGCAAAGGGAAAGAGAGTAGGAAGGCAAGGAAGAATCGAGACAAAAACGAAGAGGACCGATGGTACGCACGGGTTGATAACAGCATGATCCCAAAGGACGCTTCCAGCTAAGCACAGACCTAGCACTCGTCTGATTCGCCCTCGAGCTTGGTTTCCGTCCTTATGCTGGTTGTTCGAGTCACATATACTCAGTTTCTCCCCACACGGGGAGAAAGGAATGAAAGCGTACGCGTAAATGTCGCATTCAAGAAAGGAGAGCGCTGCCTTGGCGATGGGTACTGTTCGTTGGCGCGACAACCAGGAAAGCGATGGTACATCGGAACCATAGTCGGAATGAACGTCTCGCTCGTATCACCAGGGGACACGCTTAAGCAGAATGTGAAGGAGGTGAGCAGAGTCAGATGATAGCAAAATCGCAGTATGATTAATACCGGGAACTGAACATCAGGATAAGAATGGGAGTAACGGAGTTAAAGGAACATGCGAAGTATGGACACTGTGAAGGTGGATATACCTGATTATAATGGGCACCATTCGGGTGTAAAATCCATAGTTATCACTCATTAGATACATAGTAACACTGAGAGTTCGTCGTGATAATCAGGTACTTGCTCGAAAATCAATCATTGTCATTTTTGTGTGATTCAATTGTCCGAATCACCTTAAATGTACCTGATTTTGTCGACGAAAATGCGAGACCACATGCAGAATGACTAGTTTTCATGGAAGAAGAGACCATTTATCACACGACAGAACATACAAGAATCAGGTCAAAATCAATTCTATTAATGCACTACACAACAGATAGCTAGCTGCAGGTTTACCGCAATACAGCTCCTGAACCCGCTATGACTATAGTTCCCTGTGAACTCGCTCAGAATGAGCGGCCGGTGCCGCCCCTCCTGGCACTCGACGAACCTGTGCGTGCGCAGCGCCATGCCCTCACGCAGCGACGTGACGAGGAACACATCTGCGATAGTGAGCAGCGCAAGGTACTGCGAGAACGTGAGGTCCTGCGTGTGCAGGAAGACAATGGGCTGGGAGGTGAGCATCGAGAACTACGAGTTGAGACGCACGACGACGTCGGAGAAGGCCCTGGCGAGCTCGTTGGATTAGGCAGTCTGCAGGGCGACTTGAATGAGGACGACCTGAGAAGATACAGTATATGAGTGACAATGTATAGGGCGCAGAGAAGGACATGTCATACCTTGGCCTGCGACTCGGGGTATCTGCAGCCGCTCGTTGGTCGCGAGCATCGTGTCGTGCATCAGGCTCAGCCACAGCCCCCTGCCGCCGGCGGACAGCCGGTGCTGCCGCAGACACGTCACAGTCTGCGGCAGCGGGTCCGCGATGATGTCCAGCGCCGCCACCCGTGTCGAGATTGCAGCGGAGCTCGCACTCAATCGTCTGCGGTGACAATGACGACGACGCTGCCGTCGTCATATCAGCGCCAGCCGACCCCGCCAACAACGGCACCAACAACGGCGGACTCAGAATCCGACAACTGTCCACCTTCTTGTACTCCACACGGAGCATCCTCTGCTCGTGGTCATACCACACTGAGCTGGATCGAGACAGAGATGTGAACTTACCCAGGTCCTTTGCACTTGATGCCCTCGCAGACGTGTTCGACAAGAGCACCTGCAAAGTTGGGGAGTGAATCGACTTGAATTGTGTCCCGCAAAACCGCGTTGAGGCAGACGGGCGTGCGGGGGAGCTTGGTGTGGTGCATCAACAGACCTGCATCAGAAGACCGACTTCCTTCGCACGTCTCGACGTCAACGCGCTGGATATGAGAGACGGCGGTCGGCATGGGGTACGACGTGCAGGCTGGGCACAAGCATGGAGGCGGCGGGGTGCTATGATACCGGTAACCTTGAACTGGATGGGGGAGGTGAAGGACCTGGGATGAGACGACTTGAGCTTGCATGTGGAGCGAAAAACGGCGAAGTGAGCATGGCTGGAGCGAATATGGCACAGCTGAGGAGATGGTATTGATGTTGGTCGAAGTGTTGATGGGCTTGGGCTCTTCTGCTATGGCCAACGCAGTGCTGGATGGGTGTTGAACGTAACATTGAGGCCGTCGTGAGCGTTGCAGGCCGCTTGCTACGGAGTTTGAATTTTCTGCCCAAAATTGGTAAGTCCACTCACGCTTCAACGCACTTCGCGCAGCATTTGTCCTGATCGATAACCTGCCACAATCACTCACAATTGCAATACGTACTGCTACATATGCCTGGTCCCAAAGTTCTCCCTTTGTAACTTTATTTTATTTGTGTCTACAACCAGCATCGGAAAATGACAATGATTTTGCGGTTCCGGGTAACAGTACATGATTTTACATACCAGGTACATGTACCTGACTTTAAATTCATGTCAAGAACACATGATTTAACAGAATGAGAAGCCACGTACCTTGTGCATACCTGAAAATCAGGTACATACGTTTTTGCAGTGTGGAACTGCCGGAACGGCATGTGGGTTTGCCCTCTCCACCGTCGTGGAAGTATTCGTGCATCCAAGAAACCACAGAAGTACCTGGTCTCACTCATGGTGGACTTGCACGCGCTGGAGCTCATGCGATTATCATAAAATACGCAGGAAATTATGAGACTTAACTGTTGTTCGACAGCCGATATGAAGTAGTGATGCATTGATAAATGAGAACGAAAGAACGCGTGCGTAATGGGGTCAGGAAAGCACAATGGTGAGTATCGGAAGAGCTGAACGTTTGCGCGTACTTACCTGGGCACGAAACACTGCTCCGAATGCGCCAACGGTTGTACCTCTCCAACGACCGTTATCTCTGTCCGGGTCGCGGATTGCGTGCCTCATGAAAAGCTAGCCTCGCCCTAGGCACACCATAGTTACACGGGTATACGCGAACCACAGCTCATCAGCGATTACAACCCACGCCTGTGGGCAACGATAACGGTGGCAAACCCTACGAAAGCGGGCCGATCGTGAACCCATCGTATACTGCACCGCCGGCATCGTCACCTCCCCCCTCTCGTCTTCTTCTATCGGAGATTGCATCGCATTGCCTCTTCGCCTTAAATTCGATGACTAACGCACGTTGATATGTCCTAAATAGTTCAGCTCAGCACATTCCGTGAACCATGACCGGAAAACCAAGTACAGGACGCGCGTTGGACGGCGGGACGAGCATCTCGCTGCGAAGGCACCAGGTAGCGAGCAGTGGAGAAGGGGTTCAGCCCAAGCTCGGTAGGACATGTCACAAAGGACGCGTGGTGAGGCTAGAACAGTTCGGGCGGCGGCGATAAGCCCGCTACAAGCTTCGAGAAGGACATGATAGGTCAAAACAATCGCAGGGGTATCATCGCATGCCTATCTCATCAGTAGAGGGTCAGGAGACAAACGAAGGGAAGCACCAGACGCAAACTCCATGGCAGCAGCGAGATTTCGGAAAGAACACCGTGGGAACGCTCCATTTGACGTTCCGGCTCTCACGGACTTGGTCCAAGACCACCTACTATCCGTAGTACATGTCCTTTTTTCTTGGTCTATATTCCTCACTCAAGCTCTTGCTTTCCTCGCGTTCCATTTTTGTATATCAAGGAACTCACTATATAAGGATAAGGAGTATAACAAACGCACAGGACAAAGTACTGCATTTAATCGAGCAAGCTCCTTCCAAATCGGGATCCGAAAGTTTTCTGCCCTCACCACGGGTTACATATGGACCCACAACGAAGGACAATCGCGGGAATCGTCATCTCAGCGCCTGGTGATGCCTCGTGCATAATGGCTCCGCTGAGCTTTTGAACGTCTACCTCCCCACCCAGTCAACCAGCGCGATAGACGCTGCAGCATTTGCACACCAGGGTAGCGCCACCTTCCAACCACACGATGGAAGACGCTAGCTTCCAACCGTTCGAAGGGCATTCCGGCGACATCACTACTCTCGCTTACTCCCCTGACGGCGCATTCCTCGCTACTGGCTCACTCGACAAGACCTTGCGGATATGGAACGCAGGCATAGGCCGTCAAATCGGCGAGGCATTTGAAGGACACATAGAAGGGATCAGTTCCATCGCTTACTCTCCCAACGGGCAGCACCTGGTCAGCACATCTCACGACAGAACGCTACGAGTGTGGGACGCGCACACGGGTCGAATGGTTATGGGACCGCTTTTGGGCAACACGCGCGGGGGGTTCTTGGCTGTGCAGTGGTCCTCGGACGGTACGCTCATTGCGAGCGGGGACGGCGATGCTTATCTGTGTTTATGGAGCGCCCATACGGGCGATCAGATAGCGACAATCATACACCCGATGCGCGTCAACGGTGTCGCATTTTCTCCCGACAGCAAACAAGTCGCGACTGCTTGTCACGATCGCCTCGTCCGTGTCTATGACGTCGACCAGCGCGAGCTTGTTCACGAGTTCAATCTACACAGAGCCGCTGTTCGATCAGTGCAGTATTCACCTGATGGTTCTTGCCTCGCCAGCGCCTCGAATGACCTCACTGTACGCGTTTGGAACCCTCACACCGGTGATTGTCTCTGGGAATTCCAACGGCACGAACATCATGTCACTGGCCTGTCGTTCTCGCCCGATAGCCGGTTGCTGGTCACCTCCTCAAAAGACGACTGTGTCCAAGTATGGGACCTGATGTCTGGGGATTGCATCTTAAGGCGTCTGTATGCACACAATGGGACGGCAGCAGCAGTCGCCTACTGTCCAGATGGAACGCACTTTGCTTCCTGCGGCGGTGGTAGCGTGCGTATTTGGACAATGCCCAAGGGAGAAGTTGTGCTTTCCGAAGGTGAAGCGCATGCACGGGAGCCACCCGAAGGAAGCATTGTGCTACCAAAAGTGAGTACCGTTCATGTCGTGATTTCGATGCATATCTTACGTAGAGCTTCATTAGTTGGTGACAGCTGAGAGTGCTGAAAGCGTCGAGGAGAAGCTTGAGTAAGAATTGTTATAGCGCCCGTTTCTGACAGCTCACATTATCTAACACAGACTCAACGCATATGAATCCGTTTACGCCGTAGTATGGCTTAATAATGGTCAACATTTCGCAACTGCAGGCAACAACGGCATTATCAGAACCTGGGACGTGGAGACAGGACGTGGGGCGAAACGCCCTCTCACATGGCACAACGACAGGATCAACGACCTCGCGCTCTCAGTGGATGAAAACACCCTTGCCAGCGCCGGGGAAGACGAGATTATTTGCATCTGGGACCTCCAGCAGGAGGACATGGCCTTGAAGCCCCTCTCTGGGCACTGGGGACCCGTGTACTCCGTCGAGTTCACCCCCGATGGTGAGCGCCTGGCGAGTGGAGGGTACGATAAAAACATCCGCATATGGGATATGAATGATGGTGCTTCCCTGCATACCTTTCAGCTTCATAACCGTCGGGTCCGGGACCTCAGCATTTCCGCTGACGGGTCCTACCTGGCAAGCGGGTCTGACGACGGCACTGTCTGCATCTGGGACCTCAAATCTAACAAACAACTAGGCGAATCTCTGGATTATGGGAGCCGGGTGTCGTCGGTCTGCTTTTCGCCTGACGGCTCGCATTTACTTAGTGGATCATGGGACGGAATGGTACGCTTGCTGAACATCTTGCAAAGAGAGCAGGTTTACGCCAAGGATCAACAAGACGTTGTTGATGGTGTCCGGTATTCAGCGATGGGTGACAAGTTTCTGAGCGTGTCGGCTAATAAGCTCCGCGTTTGTGACGCTAGCACGGGAGGGGTTCTCCTAACTCTACGACACGATAGCTTGGTTTTAACGGCAGCATTTTCACCGGATGGGAACCAGATCCTCAGCGGATCCAGTGGTGGAACTCTCTGCTTGTGGGATGCGAGCTCCGGGATGTTACTGCGCCCTAAGGTTTGTCTATGAACACTATGACTTGATGGCATGTTAATAATTCCATTAAACAACAGAGACTTGTCGATCTAATGCAGAGCGAAGGCGATGGTCCTCAGCCGCCAGCTGTATGTTTTACATTTTTCACGCTATTCTATTGCTTACGTAGCTCAAAATCAGCCAACGACTGAAGGAGGCATCCTAGCAAACTTAGCTCGCGCTTTTCGCCGCTTCGCTGGAGACAAACCAAGCGATGACCTCCCCGAACAGGAACAAGAAAGCCATAACCTCTCTACACTCGAAGTACGTTTCCATAGCTGCAATCACACGTATATACTGATCACTGTTTCACTTAGGATACAAATGACGCTCAGGCAAGCACCCCAATCGCGCAATCCATGTCGTCAACCCACCTAATGTATAACATATTAGAACGACCACCGTGTAACGGAGGTGCAGGACGCCGCACCTACAGAGCCACAGGCACGTCCTTCGTATACACCCTCTTCGCCTGACTTCACATGTGCTATCAGGCTCCTCAAGTAGCGCCCTCACAAGGCAGTTCACAAATTGAACAGGGGGCGGGGAGTGGCAAACGTCCGACACAACAGACAAAAAACTCGAGCTTCCCGGTGATGTTGTACCCTCTGCATGAAGATATCCATAACTCATGCGCGTATAGGCATCTGAATCTCGTGACAGTCTTGAAAGCTTCATGAATGTACGTTCCTAGTATTTATCCAGCCATACGCTGCTAATTACTGTTTCTGATAGAGACCAGCAGTTGTCTCCCGAAAGAACAATAACGAACGAGCAGGGGACTTTTTTGGCGACGTCGATGATGTAAGTGTGAAATTTCCGCTCATTGGTCGATAGGTTGATAAATCCTGATACGTTGACATTCAAGAGCACGCAACATCTGCATCCTCCAGAAGGGACGTCCGAACAAACCCAAGACAATCCTGGGCCTGAACGAGGATATTTGTCCGGCACCGTAACTCGTTCTTTCATCGCATTCTGGGAGCGTACTTTAGGACCTCGAACCAATAACGACACAAACGTAAAATTTCACTCCAATCTTCGAACACTGGCTTAAATTGCGTTGACCTCCATGACAGCGGTTTGAATCACAAAGCGAAACTAACAGCGCTACAGACCAACGGGATAATGTCCATAGCATGTTTAGGCGAGCCATAGTGAGCATGTCGCACATATCCATTTGTTGCCACCCGCTTATTTCCTTCATATTAAATGCGCCTATAGAATCGCATGTCTAGCGCTAGAAGAGCCAACACCGAAGGAGAGCACGGTCTCACAGGAGAGGCGCAATTCTATCCTATGAGCACCTTCTCTCGCCATACCAGCTGGCGTCGCCCAGTGATCATATCTCCCGCATACGGTAATCAGGTATACCCTCTACTCCTTTGTATATTACCGTCTAACACTCGCATGATAGCGCATCATGGCAAGCGGAGACACGCCGGGCAGACTCCCCGGTGGAGACACGGTCGCCGTCGACAGAGACGTATCTCCCACCACCTCAGACTCGGCGAGCTCAGAAGACCATTATCCGACGATCGTGGAAGTGCTGTGCTTTTGCAACTGTTCCCTGCTTTTCACTCGCTGGAAGAAAAACCCCTCTGCTCGCGGCGGGAATGAGGTTGCCTCCAATATGTCGTAGTAGCATATTTGAAGTTTCTGACATTGATATCGGATTTGACCTTTACGCCACTAGCTAGGAAACCTAAGGATTATATATATCCTTGTGGCAGACGTAAATGAGGAACACCACCGCGTTGACGGTCTTATGCTATGTACGCACACGGCGCATAGTGAAATGATGCGATGGGAGTTTCGTTCGCGACAGAGACCTCCGTGACGCCCAGTGATGTCAAGGCGGTGAAGTTGGAAATCGTCAGTGCGTCTTTTGCCGTGAGAAACGACGTTCCGGTTCGGCTTGAGCGCGGCCATCGAATGTACGCCGAGGACGCTTAAGTAGTTGCATGCGTCTGCTGGTGCTTAACAATGAGTTTGATAGGCAATCGCAGAGAGCGCAGCGAAACCAACCGACGGCCGTTTTAAGATCTCGGAGGTAATGAATCGATATCGCCTCTCACTGCACACATGATTGACCCACTAGGCTTGTAGTCAAGCGCCGCTGAACTCCAAGGCAGTGTCAAAAGTAGAGAACAGCATGAAGAGTCACAAACATAAACATATCGCATCCTTAACGTTCCCCACGAAACTTCACGCCGCCCATCAGCGTCCTCTTTGCCAACAACCCGGTAAGCTATCTCAATACAGCGCAGGAGCTCTCTGAGACTTACGTCAACTAGCATGTCGTTACCAGCGAGGGTACAATTAAGCGATGTCCTGCCAGAAATGCAGTACACACGGAAACTGACGCTGACGATGTTGGTGACTCTGTGTTCTCAGAGAGCTATGGTTCTCTCTTTGATGCGTCATCTTGAGATGCCTATGAGTAACGTGACACTTCTTGAAGAGTTGACCTTCTTATTATTAGAACTCATGGACTAATGGGTATGCTGTGCTTTTTAGTTAAACGGCGTGCATGTTCAAGAAAACACATATACATACACAGTCTGCATCAGCATGATGTGCTCTATCCCGTTACGGTAACTGACGATCTGCCACGGATTACACAGTCTGTTCGGCGGCTGTCGGGGGAAGCACCATCATTAGTAAAACAAAATGATGATTCGATGGGGCTGAAATCTCTCCGGGAAAGGACAGACCAGTGGGTTGAGCCAACACGTCTCCCTCCTTATCCACTGTACCTCTCAGCGCAACTCGGCTGCACGAGAAGACAATGGAGGGTGACACAGAGGAAGCCGTACCCAAGCTAACGTGGACGAGACCGACACAAATTCGGCTTTGAGTCATTCGACAGAGCCTGCCGATGGTGGTCAGCACGCATCATGCATGAGGGAGAGTAAGCCTACTCACAGCTAGTCGGACATGATGATGGCATGTCGGATGCGCGTTCCGGTGCAGCAAGAACAGATGAGAGCGGTCATCCGATCCGTGATGCACTCTTCTACTGCATCTGCCTACTGCTGTGCATTTCCCAGCCAAAGAGGTTCGGCGGTGACCGACTTTACGAGTTTCCTTGTCAGCAGTCTGTGCGAAAGAAGAAGAAAACTGAGCAGAGTACAGCGCGACCCGGGTTATATGCGAGAGTGGCTTGCATTTGCCGGATGACGACATCCGCGACGTGCAATCTTCGCACTCATGCTCATGCTTTCGTGCATCGAGGCACATGCACGTTCATCTATTGTTTTCACCCTCTTCCACCTCCACCAAGTCCACAAGAACGGGTGACCATGGCATAAGAGTCATCTGATGAGCCCTCCGCAAAACAACAACTCACTCAAGTCTCCAGCTCACTTCGGAATGAACCTGTCAAGAAGCCCCACCAATTCCTCAGTCAGCTGGTTTGGTCAGAGTCTGTAGCTCTCTCACGTCGCATGAGTACACTAGACATCGAAGCTACCACCTTGTCCCACAAGTCTGGTGCGTTTCGCATCGTACCCACCGTTGTTTATCACCATCTGATACCATCCTCCTTCGGCGCATTGAACAGCGAAAAAGGAGCTCAAGCAGCTGATTACGTACACGTTTTCGTAGATTGAGAAGTCATCAGGTGTTGGACTGGCTCCACTGGTAAACCCGGCAGGATTGAATCTTGGATACAGAGCGGCGAGCGCAAGTTCTATTGGGAAGACTCCTGTGGTATAAAGGTCAGTCAAGTGAGCATGCTGACGAGTTCCTATTGAATCGGTACATAGATACAGCGTTGTTTGAGGACTATGCAGTCCCTCTTGTAGTTTCTTAGCCTCATCTGAGTATAATCCTGTCATTATCGTAAATATAAACATGCACCAGTGATACCGGCTGTGGTGATTTTGATGACTACTATATCGGCCTATGAAGGTAAGTAGTTTGTACTACATACCACTATATAGTTCATAATCGGTGCGAATAGCTACATTTACTATATAACACTACCTAAAACGACCCGTCCCAACCAGGTTTTCTCCTTTTCCTGATGAGGTGTTGATGACACTCAGCTGCCAGGAATTAATTTCCCATGAGCCAGGGCCATCCTCAGCAACTGAGTTATCCTTAGAGAAAGCTGAGGACAATGGTATTGATGAAATGACTGTTGAGAAGCATGATGATGGACTTGGAGACTTAATTTTAGGTATTTCAGACAATGAGAACCATTGGGATTTGGATGAATAAGTGTTTTTTACTACAGTAATTGTTGCGACACAATAAAAAGTCGATTTTGTCACTGTTTTCTACTGTCTGATCAATCCTGATAGCTTCATTGAGTAGAAAACTGACTGCTCCAATTTTTTATGTACATAGGAAGCAAAATACACAATTTTATAGTGAAAGCCCTGACCTAGGCCAAAGCCAAGCCCTGGCCAAGCCCTGGCCCTACATCAGGGCCTGGCCTGGGTTTTTGCAAAGCCCGAGCCCTCAAAAGCCGGGCCAAAGCCAGGGCTTTCAGGCCAAGCCCGGCCCTGCACAACACTACTGGCAGATGTGAACGCCACCAGGCCAAACACTATCGACTTCATCTTCACGGCCATTGAAGCGATGCCTTTGGATCATGGCCCGAAACACGACTGTTCTTCACCTATCCAATTTCGCGGCACAGCAGTGCGTCCAAACTTTGGTGTGATATGACACGGGCGAATCAACTTAGATAGTCTTACCACACGGGCCCACAGTTGACCTCGGTGCGTGGCTCGCTTGAACTTGTACATCCCCGAATCTTCATCCATGGCACCCAGTTTTCGAAATAGGTGGACATAGACGAGTGGTTCTTCCAACACCGGCCGGGATAAGTGCTCAGGCAACTTGAATATAGCACGTATTTGCACGACACGAAGACCTAATCAAGCCAGAGATTCGGTTTCAGTTATGGCACATGATCGTGATAAGGAACTACGTACCATTGAGCCCACCAAACTCTGCATAGGCGTCGTGATCCTCTTCTAGAAGAGCAGTATCCCATCTTGGCAGTGAATGTGACTTCCTGGGACCGTTTGAGTGTGCAGCTGTTGCTCGAATACGCATTCTGAGCAAATTGGGGTTTAGGTGTGCATCGGGGCGGATATGAAGAACAGCGCCGTTGTAGAGATCGAAATGATCATATTCGTTCGGGTGGAAGCCGTGTCGAAGCCGTCCCTCTTCCATCAGAAAGGTGGTTAAGGTGGCAACAAAGCCGAATGCGCCATAGTCCGCCTCAAGAGTAGGGACCGAAACTCCACGGACAGGCGGGTGCTTTGCCACTTCAGGTGCTGCGGGAAGCGTCGGGTTGTGTGGATGAGCGACGCTATCGGATGGCATGTCTTCCGTGTCGCTGAGAATGGGTTCTTCGACGTCAAGAGCCTCAGTGCTCTGGGCCAGTGCGTCAGTAGAGGGGAATCGCCAGTCCAGGTACGCTGACCACCAGGCGACTGACTCGCGTCGTTGAAGCCATCGCGCCATTTGGAAGACATAGTCTTTATGGTTCGTACCTCGCCATGCTTTCTTAGCAAAATCAATGTGCAGCCGTTCCGTGTTCTCAGTGTTGAGACCGTCGAGCGAGCCAAGAGCGAGGATTGTTTCAAGGTAGTGAAGAAGCGAATGAAGCTTTGGGATATTGAAGTGATCTTGAGTACGCGCATTCAATGCGATGAAGATCTGCTTGTTTGCGTGGAAATCGGTCAGTGATTGCCGCAAGCGTGTGAGTGTTTCGGTTGTTTGGGAATGGTACTGTGCCACCATCACAAAATCCAGAAGCGCTCGTACGGCCTTCATCGCGCGCGAGTCCACAGAACCGGCCAATGCAGCGACAAACACACGCTGGAGCTGTCTATGTTCGCCAGCACTCCACTGCGTGATAGGTGAGATGCCCTTCTCGAAGTGTCTTAGCCCAGTATATGGTGGCATTGACTGCAGGTGTTTGTCGAGTTCGGTCGCACCACCAGCCACAAGAGCAGTGCACCACTGGACGAGGTGATCCTTGAAGACTCCGTGGTGAAGCTGATGCAGGAGGTCGGACGAGATACAGCGGAAGATATCTGTGTGGGGAAGATCAGACCAGAAGGGAGAGTAGACTTCGTGGAGACCATGGGCGACAAAATCTGGTGGGTATTCTCCGTTCTCTTGCATTGCTAACGTCTCTAGTGTCATTGCCTGCTCTCGATGCTCGAATGGCGACGGGCTCCCGCGATTGTCTCGGCCCACCAAGCACTTGGGACATCGATTCTGCATGCAGCAAGCGACTAGGCACTGCTCTGGGTGGTCTGCAATGTACGCAGCCAGGATCGGGAACACTCGACGAATGTAGCCATCCGCACACGTCATCTCAACTCCACGCTGGCCAGCGTCAGTGAGGGATCGGAGGATTTGCCGCATGCAATAATGAAAGAGTCGATACGCAGCAAGAGACGGGTTTTCGAATGTCGAGAGTTTTGTGGTAGGCAGATATCCAATCAACACTGTGGCATGTTTTGATGGCTGACGGCGGACACCTTTTGCTATATTCCCCAGAGTTAGATACACAGGGTAAGCAACCTTATCACCACGAAAGGACGACAGCTGTGTTTTGTCTGTTGACAGTATCACGCTCGCAATGGTTCCTCCATCCGGAATCTTGTCCTAAACGTATGTCTAAAGTCAGTTTCTGCTCATCAGTTATGGATTGCTTAATGGCTTGCCTGCGTTTGCCACCACCAATCGGCTGTCCACATCTCATCTAGCTTCCGGTTCTGCCCGCCAGCATCCATGTAGACACGCTCAGGAGCATAGGCTAGGTGATCCTTGAGAGCTGGATTGCCTATCAGCTCACGAACAGCCTCCACCGGATCGCGCATCCACATCTCAAACGTGTCCTCATCCGGTTCGTCATCTTCTGCTCTCTTGTCTCCAGTGGCTGACACGCGGACACATTGCCACTCAGGGCTGAGTCGACGTCCATCAGGACCAACATGCAGGTCGTCTATCTTTTTGAGCCATGTGTACGAGCTGGTAAAGCTCGGCTGAGTACGGTTTCGCGTCTAATGCAAACTGTAAGTGGGGTGCCTGCCTAATGATGTACTTTGCAAGCTTACGATGTCTAGCTTGAGGAACTCGTCGACGGCCGTCTGCGTGACGTTCTGCATGAGCCAACGCGAGAGGTCCCACTCTTCCTGGTCCCTGAACGGCCCATATGGACTCAAACCCTTTGCCGCTTGCTCATTACGGATCGATTCGAAGCGGGTGGGCTGTCGCTCTCCATATATCCATGATGCTCTCTCCCCGTACGGTTCGACATAGTGGGAGGGGGCCGGAGAAGCATCACTATGAAGGTCGTCATTCTCGTCTTCATCATTGTCGAACCTTGGCTGATGCGATAGATTTTGGCCAGCAGTTGCGTCTGTCTCTAGATTATCCAAGGGTTCAAAGGTTCGTTCAGCCTCCTCCATAGCCTCATCAATGTTGACATGGACATCAGGGGATGGAGATTCAGACCGGGAGTGTTGCCATTTGAGTGATCTTGGTACAGCGATGATAGGAGCCCCGGCATCGAAGGCAGATCTCTGAAGCTCTGCCTCCCATGCAGACTGACACTCGGGCTTCTGTCTTCGATGGCGCTTGAGGTCTGCCTCGGTCTTGAAAGGTGCGTGCTTACAGGTACATTTGTGCATGACAGATAAGCAGTGGTTCACAAAAACCGCAAGCGTCTGGTGTAGGGGCTTGGATATTGGCGCGCTGTCCGGCCTTGGTCAGCCACCCGACCCCCTCTCGTCAGCCACCCGCGTTTCGGCTGCAATCCAAATTTTGCGCCTCTTCACTCTTACCGCCATGTCAAACACGACACAGTGGGGAGCACGGTCCCGTGCACAGACGTGTACGTGTTTGTTGATTCATCCCTTTGTTTAATGCTGAACTTTATTTCCATAGCCACGCAATCGTATAAATACCTCAAGCACCTTGAAGGTGTGTCTCATTTGTATATAAAGCTGATACCGCCCATTTCTCTCCCCTCATCTGAACACCTTGCTACACCATCATGGCCAGCAGTACCCGACGAGCCTTAAAGCCCTCCCAGCGTGTGATAGCCAACAGTATGTACAGTTTCCCCCTTTATCGTTGCCATCGCTGACTCTGATCGTCCATCTTCCACTAGCCGAGAACGTTGAAGAGGATCGTCGCCGACGTCTTGATGAGGAAGAAGCTCGTGCCATCCGGCGGGTCGAACGTGAGGCAAAGAAGACTCAAAGGCGTCTTGCAGCTGCTGGACAGAAGTGTATGTTGTCTATTCCTCATTTAGCTTATCGTCGCTGATCAGTGGGACGTCTAGCTATCACAAAGACAGTTCAACCTCAGGGCACCACCAGGATCTCCTACGATCACGCGGTACAGTCTACATCCCTCCTATAATCATGATACTAACTTAATGTACTAGTTCACCGCGTCAAACGTTGGCACTTTGCCATCCATTCACCATCACCGTGCAGCGCCGCTTAGTTTAATGCCACGAGGATCCAGCATCAGCCTTGCAACTCTGGCGCCGCAAAATTTTGCGCCATCAACCGTGATTTCCAACCGTCGGCTTAGTCCTGAGGTAGCTCAGCGACTAATTCGTGAATGTCAACTTGGTACGTGTTCGCTTTTGTCAGCGATTTCTATGCTTAGATTAGAATTGTGCCTGTTTTAGCTCAGCACACTTGCGTGTCACCACCCAACCCCAACACCATTAACGCGGCCGCCGCATCTGAGGAAGCGATGGAGGGTAAGCACATGCGCAACATTCGCTATTTCCACTGTCTCACTGCTATGTCAGCCCGCAAGCGGGCACGTTCCCTTATGTCTAGCGACGATGAGCTCGAAGATGACGATGAGGAGGATGATGGTGAGGATGAGGACATGGATGACCAGCGCTCTGTCCAGGTCCACAAGCGCGCACGCACATCAGCAAGCCCGATTGATGAACCTAGCGACACTGCCTCTAACACCTCCACCAAAGGACGCAAGCCTCGCGTGAAGGCAAACGATTTCCCCGACGACGAAAAGGACACTATCTACTTGGCCATTCGCTTCTTTTGCAGTATCCTTTCCGGCGAGCACGCTTTCCCAACATCCATTCAGGAACACCACTGGGCGACATTGGTGTGGCAGAAGGCATGCAGTTTTCACGAAGTTAATCTTGCCTTGACACCCGTGTTCAGATCGTTGGTAAGCCCCAAACCGTGCTTCATCTGTCGGTATCTACTAACAATTTTGGTCCTTTCCCTCTTCCCGCCACTTTCACTACGGTTCGTCCCTCCTGCCGACCACTCGTTCGCTGCTTCCGTCCCCATCGCCTGTCCCCGGCACCCTTGTGCCATACCTCCTTCATCCCCCTCGTTTTCTTCGTGCCGGTATGCCAGGTCACCGAGCGTACGAGTACGTTCCGTGGCGAGCTGAAGACCAAGGCACGAAGCCTTGTCATGAACGCATTTGGTTTTGAGCCAAGCGCCAACGAAGCGGTGCAGGTGGCGAACCGCAAGCTAGTGGAAGATTTGAAGCGCGATTCAGCGTTTATATACCGTGTAAGTTACATTTTACTCCTATTTTCTTGTCTTATGGCTAATCCATATCTGGCAGCACCGGGGCGAAACGTGCGCGGAGCACCGTGGCATGTTTCTCTCGAAGGTCATCCAGCTCCTCATCAATCAGGTCTTCTACAAGAGTCGGAACGCGCTCGCGGTTGGACCATGCGAGGAATATTACCGAACGTTCCCTCAGCCAGGACTAGCATTGGTTCTTACTGCAGTAAGTGACATCGTTCGAGCTTCTCATGTACCACCCTCACCACTATCTCTATCCTAGATCGAGGGCGCCATTGATGAATGGGCCACGGGCTCATTCGTCTCAAAGCGATTTGATGAGGCTAGTTACAAAACCGTCTTCGAGACTCACCTCAAAAACATTGACAACTTCGCGCATCATCGGGAGGGATCGGGAGACGTTTTGGATCGATTCCTTGTGCGCATCCACGAGAATGGAAGGTGTGTAGCTGTTTATATGTTTTCATTATCACTAACTTATATCAACGCGTTATCCAGGAATTTCGTTGGCCTTTCCCCAGAAGTCCCGGCTCCGCAGCTTATCGCGCCTGCAGCACTCGACGCTGCGATGGCTGACCTGCTCGAGGACTTAGATAACTAGTAGTACACCCTCATGATGTCGCTGCCATAATACCAATCAAATTTCGTTGTTTTTCATCAATATGTGATACTATCAAATGTTATAATTCACTATAGACAACTATTATTATGGAGTAAGCCGCACCGTAAGCAATTAGCTGTTCGGTGGCTATCACGGTAGTACTAGATATAGCTATTGAGACGTATGCGTGTACTATACTGTGATATGTAAAAGGGGGGTGTCCACCAGTACTATGCTACTATGTATCTTATGTAGCATCTGATAGCGACTATGATTTTTGCTGATGCTGAATAGCTTCAACAACATCTCCACCAATGTGATTGCACCTTTTTGTGATTATTTCAGCAGCTGCAGAAAAAGCACGCTCACTGGACACTGAAGAGGCCATAATAGACAAGCAGCTGCTTGCAAATGATCCCCAAATAGGGTACAAAGGAAAATTCAACTGTAGCACTGATTAGAGTCATAAAATATGATACAACAAGATGACTTACACCCCACCAATGGACAATAGATATCTCTTTTGGAAGAGGCGTCACAGAGCCAAGGTAAGCATAAAACTCTTGAGCCCAAGGTGCTGAGGCATTTTCAGCTTCACTGTTTGCACCAAAACTGTTTTCAGGACATTAGTAACCTGCTGAGTCAAACATCACATAATCACTAACATAACTCTCAAGGCTATATTCTAATAATAGGGCAAGTGGGTCAGATAATGCCATAGCTAGATTAGGACACAGCACACTTTTGATTAGGATTTCCCACAGTCAATAGAAACATTGTACACTATCTAATACTTAAGTTCAAGCTATACAACTTTTTGTTACTAGAGTAATTGTACAGTCATATCAACATTTTTCAAAATTTTAGCTACAGGCCCTGGCTTAGGCCCTGGGCTCGGGCTTTGCAACAACCCAGGCCAGGCCTTAGGCCCTCAAAAGCCCTAGCCAGGGCTCGGGCAGGGCTTGGCCTATACAGGGCTTGGCCTGAGGGCTTTAGGGCTTCAGGCCTGGCCCTGCACAACACTATCTGCCAGTAAGACGCTCGGCGTCAACGCCACGTACTCGTATAATGTCACGAATTGCCCTGGTGAGACATTATTTGGCGCATATATGCATTCGTCAGTTCACCATATATGCAGGATACACACTGCAGGACCTCAAGCAGTCCGACACCGGACTCACCGCGCAACTCAACCTTGCTGGGGAAGCATGCAACGCGTTCGGGAACGACATCCGAAACCTGACCATACAGGTCACCTATAAGACCGAACAGAGGTACGTATTTTCGCTCACCAACTCAGCTCCATCCAATGTTCAAACCTGCGGAAGGTTGCACGTCAACATCTTCGACACTGCGCAGCAACAATACACCATCCCCTCGTCGGTCGTCCCCGTCCCTAATCCACCCCCGACGTCGTACACGAATAGTTCCGACCTAGTCTTCAACTATGACGCGACGCCATTCGCTTTCTGGATCACGCGTCGCTCGGACTCGGCAGACGCGATGCCCCTATTTGACACGCGTACGGCGTCACTGCCCAAGGCGCCCATTGCTCCTGTGAACGCGACGGACAATTCGACGGCACTCGACAGCTTTGAGGTTGTGTTTGAGGATCAGTATCTCCAGGTAATCAAAGCCTCATTTGCTCGTCAAACCTTCTGCGATCGAGAACGCTGATGTTGATGGTGGTGTCAGCTGGCTTCAGCTCTGCCGAAAGACACGAACATCTATGGCCTCGGCGAGGTTGTCGCGAGCAGCGGTTTCCGACGCGACGTCGGTGGGAATGGCGGATCTGGCACCATCCAAACGCTGTGGGCACGCGACTCCCCAACCCCGGTGGACCAGAATATATACGGTTCGCACCCGATCTACATGGAGCACCGGTACGACGAGAGCAACAACTCGTCCGCGACGCACGGCGTCCTCCTCTTCTCGTGCGTCTTCTCACCTTTCTCCGTTCCACCGGACCGCTGACTTGGCGAGTTAGTTCGAACGGAGCCGACATTCTGCTGACCACCCCTCCCAAGTCTAACGTCTCGCTGATCGAATACCGCCTCCTCGGTGGCACGCTTGACTTCTACTTCTTTTCTGGTCCATCGCCCGTATCGGTAATCGAACAATATGGCAAGATGATCGGATGCCCGGCGTGGGTGCCCGCATGGGGCTTTGGGTACCATCTGTGCAAGGATGGATACGGCAGCGTTCAGGCGCTGAGGGACAACGTGGCGGCAATGCGAAATGCGAATATTCCTCTCGAGAGTGCGTCAAATCTTGTCGATAACGGATATTAAGCGGCTAGTCTGACGGTGGCTTCAGCCCAGTGGAGCGACAGCGATTTGTACGACAACCAACGAGACTTCACGATCGACCCGATCGGCCACCCTGCCGACCAGATGAAGGCGTTCATTGATGAGCTGGTATGTCACGTTTTTGCGGATGCGTCATTCGTATTCCGAGTTTCCGTACTAATGGAGGCTGTCCGAGCAGCACGCCAACGGCCAGCACTGTACGCCGTTGCTCCTAATCGTCGCTGTGTTTTCAGGCCTGATGACTTCGACCTTGTCTTTGTAGTCATCCCGATTGTGGATACTGCAATCGCGACACCGCAAAATGTGACTGATATCGTGAGTCCAATGCTTACTAAAGAGATGCGCGTTCAACTGACTCTAGCGTCTATAGTACGCGCCTTTCGATGACGGATTCGAAAAGTTAGCGAAGATCTTGATACCTTTGTTTCAACATGCTCACCCAGGTCCACAGGGAGGTTTGGATAAAGAACCCGAACGGCACCATCTTTGTCGGTAAAGTGTGGCCTGGCTTTACAGTACGTTCATAATTTCTCCCTCCTTCCTCTTGCTTGCTACGATGCATCAGGCATATCCAGACTGGTTCGCTCCCAACACACACGACTGGTGGATGCAGGCTCTGAAGAACTGGAGCGACCTCGGGATCGAGTACGACGGGCTCTGGTTGGACATGAACGAGCCGAGCTCGCTGTGTGCCGGCTCGTGCGGCTCGGCCAACTTCAGCCAGTCTGGTTTCCCGGGTGCGAAGCGCGCGCTAGGGAATGAGACGGGCTTGAACGTCATGAGTCCTCCGTATGCGATACACAACGGTAAGCTCACACTCTCTCCTGCTCTCACTTTCAAGACAGCGTTGACGGGTCGGTTTTTTGTGTGGTAGGTCATGGACCGTTGGACAATCAAACGGTCTCGCCTGACACGATGCACTCGGGCGGGTACAGCCACTATGACACGCATAACATGTTTGGGCTGATGGAGGAAATCACGACACATCGGGCGCTCCAGACGCTACGGGCTGGCAAACGTGCGTTTACTATTGCAAGGTCGACGTTCCTCTCGGCAGGGAAGTGGACTGGCCACTGGGTACGTCCTCAACCATTGATTATAGTAACACAGAGGTTAATTGTGATCAAGCTGGGCGATAACTACAGCACGTTCCAGTCGATGTATTACAGCATCCAAGGCATCTTGCAGTTCCAGCTATATCAGATCCCAATGGTTGGTTCGGATACATGCGGTTTCCGTGAGTAGTAGTTATCCCATCTTTGCCAACTCGAACTTCTGACTGTCCCTGACTCTTCCAGTTGGAAACGCGACTGAAGAGCTGTGCAACAGATGGCAGATGCTTTCTGCATTCGCACCCTTCTACAGGAATCATAATGGCTCGCCGACCCGGCATGAACCGTATCAATGGGCTAGCGTTGCAAACGCAACTCGCATTGCGATCGCTGCACGGTATGCACTGTTGCCGTACTGGGTAAGTATCCTCATCTTATCTTTCGCCAATACTGATAAGAGCGTGTTCATCTTGCAGCAAACTCTCTTCGCGAATGCGTCGACTCAAGGTTCTCCCACCGTGCGTGCGCTGTGGTACGAATTCCCGAACGAGCTAGGGCTCTTCGGCATCGACCGCCAGTTCCTCATCGGAAGCGACATTCTGGTCACACCCGTATTGGAAGAGGGCGCCACGACAGTCGATGGTTCGCTGATTACCACAATTTCCTCAATATGTACCATATCCTGACGTATGTTCAGGCATCTTCCCCGGCCGCGGGAGCGTCACTTGGCGCGACTGGTGGACGCACACTGCCGTGAACTCGAGCACTTCGGGTGGGAACACGACGCTGCAGTCGCCGTTGAGCACCATCAACGTGCACATCAGGGACGGCTCTGCGCTCCTCCTGCATGCTAAACCTGGATACACGATCAACGAGACGCGCAGCGGACCGTATGGGCTGCTTGTTTCGCTAAATAAAGGCGGGAATGCGTTCGGGACGGCGTACGTCGACGATGGGGAGAGTGATCCACCAGGCGACAGTCGCATCTTGAGCTTCGTTGCTCAAGGTGGGGCGTTGACTATCTCGAGCCAGGGGAGCTACGACATCGAGCAAAAACTCGAGAGCGTGACGGTTTTAGGCGTGCAGAAGCCGAGCAGTGTGAGCGTTGGCGGGCAAGCGGTGGCCAACTTCACGTACTTGGATGCGACACAGGAGTTGGTCGTTGGGAGTGTGACGATGGATTTGAACAAGGGGACGACCATAACATGGCAGTGATTCGTTACCACAGTTGATTCAAATAACATTACTCTACATCCTCCTGAAGCTCGATATCTTTACGACGAAGACAGTCTGACATAGCTGTCTTCGATCTTCCAGAGGGTTCTATCAACCAAGTAGGTAAACCTTAGCGGCATATCATTGAGTATCCGTTACTTATCTCTCGCACAGGCGATCAGCCTCCCGCCTCCCCGTTGTAGCCGACAATACTTCAGCTTGGGCAAGACATCACGCGCATTGATGAAAATCAGGTGCAAGCCTCAAATCACGCTTCCCACGTCTCTGTCTCATGCTCCAGGCGGATATTAGACGTGGTCTTGAGTAAAGTAGCCATGAAGAAACGAAGGTACTGCGCCCGCAGCATTAATTGAATCGCGCGGTCTTACACCTGGTTCAAATGAAACCCGTTGATCCTCGCCGGCGGGGAAGCAGTTTAACCATTCGTGGCTGTTGGTCACGAATCATCCTGTGGGACAGATCACCAGGGCTAGTTGATTGGGGATTGTACATATACTCGCCAAGGTACCCTTTTAACACAACGATAGTGGACTGGAGGACTGAACAGAGTGCTCGACAGTGGCTGGGCCCTTACCAACGCAAGTTTATCAGATATAGATGCGCGAGCTGATATCATCTGGCCTAAAATCGCTGTATGTTAGAAGCTAAGTTCCGAGGTCCCTAGACCATCAGGCGTTCAACATTTCGGGAAGACGAATAGCGACGCAGGGCGTGCAGAGCTATTTAGGTACTAGCGACGCTTCGGAATAGGAAACATGTGAAAGAATGTGTGAAGACACCAGCCGTAAAGAATTAAACGCTTAAGCAGCCAGCTGCGGCCTTGATGAAAGCACGAGGATGACTTGTGGCCGTGATGAGTAGGTTGTGTGAGAGAAGACGAAGAGTCTTCCATTCTCCAGAGCTGCGCAGAAGTCCAAGAATAGGTCTACAGGGGAATCTTCCTGTTGATGTACTTATGGGGGAGATCAAAGTTACGGACAATCTGCTCATCGATGCCGGATGGAGGCTGCCGTCTAACGTTTATGTTGGGCAATGGAGGGATTAGAGATCCGTGTCGGTGTTCGGAATTCAAGACCCGATTTGGTCCGGGTCGCGGCGACCATCGGGAAGCCGCCAGCAAGTGCGCCCAGCACGGGCGTCGCGCTTCGGTAGTTTCTTCGCCTCCATCCGCCTTTCTTCTTTGCTGGAATACAGCATGCATGGATAACGCACGTTTATTATATTAACCGCTAGGGTCTTATGCTTCGCACGACAGGGTTACTCCCAGGATGCGAGGAAATCATCACTTACAGCACTGCGCAAGGTAAAATAATCACGCAACCAACACGACGTTCCACCGTCCCCGCTACGGACTTTCAAAAGCATTACTTTATTCCGGAGTGAAGCTATCCGCTGAGCGTCTGATCATCCTCCTAGCCTTGTCGTGCTGCATCTGCGATCGAGCTGGATGATCGCTGTAACCTGTATAGCGGGATCGTCGTCAAGACTAGCGCTGGCCAGCGATGTCCGATTGCTGCAACGAGGTGAGCCAAATCCTCGGACCGTAATTCAGATGGTGGTGACGACGACTAGATGCTACCTGCTCGTCACTAGCGTTCGTACTGATAATCTTGTTGTTGGCCCACAGGGGTTAAACGGCATTCAATAAGAAGGAATCAACCTCAGGCCGTCGCTCTGACCCTGAGGCGTCTTTATCTTCTCGCTGGAGCGGACGTCAGATCTCTTCTTTATGAATTGATTTGGAGAACCCCTGCAGCTTGTATTTTTGTCCCCGGACCACGCTTAGGTGCTCTTTTGTTTTCGAAAGCGCGGACGCGGAACAATGCGCTCGGCTAGCGGGCCGCCTTCCTTTTTTGGGACATTGTGTCTTAGACGTGTGGCTCACACGAGGCGAAGGTGCCTTGGGAGTGCCGCACAATGGCGGCCTCTTGGCCGAGATGACAATGGCACGACGCCGGGGTGATTGTCCACGCGCGCACAGGCTTTTCATGAGCTCTATATAAGGCCCATCAGCTTGTCGCTGACCCCTTTACTCTTCATACCCGACACTTCGCCGCTGCGACATCTATTAAGGCTCGCCGGCGAGTGCACACGATCCACATTCAATATCGCTCTGCGCTTTACTTTACCAACGCGCCCACGTCTCTCTTTCCACACCACACCAAACATGGTCGACATTCTCTACTTCGCTCTTTCCATCTTCGCTTTCATCCACACGGTCGCCGCCCACGGCTACGTCTCCCAGGTCACCATCGACGGGACCGTCTATAAAGGCAATGTGCCTGGCAAGGATGCGGCTGCCAGCGCCATCCGTCAGATCTCGACAATCGACCCCGTCAAGGGTGCTTCGAACCCGTACTTGAACTGCGGCCAGGATGCCCAGCTTGCTTCCCAGGCCGCTAACGCCAACCCCGGCAGCAACATTCTGGTTCAGTGGGTCGGTGGTGCAACTGGTGGGAACAACGTCAGTCTCTATTCCGATCTGTTCAAGACATCATATGCTTACGATGATGTAGTGGCCTCACAATGTCGGTCCTATCATGGCATATCTTGCCAAGTGCGACGGCGAGTGCTCTTCGTACAACTCCTCGAACGCGGAGTGGTTCAAGATAAGCGAGCTTGGACTCAAGCCTGGCAACACTACCTGGTACCAGGCTGACATAAGTGAGTCGGCTTCGAACGGCGGGGTGTTGAATATCAGTAGCTAACATATAACAGTGGCTGGCGAGCCCGCCAATGTCACGCTCCCTTCGAACCTTGCCTCCGGCCAGTACCTCCTCCGCCACGAGCTCATCTCGCTGCAGCTCGCTGTCTCGGAGGGCGGCGCTGAGTTCTACCCGTCTTGCACGCAATTGAATGTCGGCGGCTCGCAGTCTGGTACTGTCTCTTCGAGCGATGAGGTCAAGTTCCCTGGAGGATATAGCGACAGTGACCCCGGCATCTACGTACCTGGCGTGAGTCTCATCAGCTTTCACTGACGGAGACGGCTTTGACTGAGATGATAAACTTATCACAGGTGTACAACACTCCCCTGGACAATTACGTCTTCCCTGGTCCGGTCATCCCTTCAACGCTGGATATCGCAAGCGGAAATAACGCCGGAGGTTCCTCCGGATCCGGCTCCTCAGGTAGCTCGAGCTCTGCCTCGGTTGCGTCCCCAAGCTCAACGCCTTCTTCCCCCTCTGCCTCCGCTTCTGGTACTGCGTCCGCCTCTTCCATCCCCGCCTCTGCCTCTGGCACCGGCTCTTCTCCTTCCCCTTCTGCTACAGGCTCTACCGGCACCGGCACAGGCTCGTCGACGACCAACACGTCCTCCGGGAGCGGTTCATGTAAGCTGAAGAAGAAGAGCGTCACCGAGAACACAGTCCAACGCCGCCATCCAAAGGCGCTCAGCAGAATCATGCGCAACCTCCTCTGAAAGGATTTCCTCCTTTCTACCCCCTCCATCACCCGCACGCTCTCGTATCTTATACCTGCATACCCCCACTCAGGTGCACTCTAAACTATCCATGTGTCTCTTCTTACCCGCCGCTCGCGCACTGTGTGCACGCTGGGCGAACGGTCACGCATCTGAGCAGTGCTCGTGCGTGCTGGAGAAGCGACGTTGGCGCTTTACTTATCATGCTAACTTATCTTAGAGTGGAGTCAAGTTCGACTCGACGTTCGGGCTCGGCAATCAGGATTGCGCTAGAGGGTAGATCTCTCAGCTATTGTATCGCTATTTACTCGACCATAAAAGAAGATAAATGTATTAGCAATCATTATGTACTCGAATGCACATCCAATGTGAACGTATCCGGTGCGAGTTCCCCCCAGCTGAGTGTGATGCGTCGCCAAGATGAATGATTTTTTGGTACTCGGAAGTGTAGCTATCCTCGATGGAGAAACACTCTCACTGTGGCTTCGTCGTGCTGACAGTTTGCGCAGATAGAATCAGAAGCAACAACATTGTCCATTCCCAAGAAAACAGAACAAGTAGTAAGTACTCGACGTGAGTCCAAAAAAGTCCAAATGTAACAAAGTCCAATAAGTATCAACTGTTCGTGCTACCCTGTACCGTCGACTTAAGAGCTGCTGGAGGTCGCAGTGACTGTGACAGTGATCGTAGGCGTGCCGGAAGCGGTGGAGGTAGAAGCAGGCACCGAGGTCGACGATGGGGTCTGAGTGGAGTTTTGGACCCTGAGAGTGAAGCCAATCGGTCACTGTCTGCACAGATGAAAGAGAGGATCAGAACTTACTGGACGAACCAACGGCCGTCGTTGGCGACGCAGTTGCCGCCGTGCGCGTTTTGGGTGGACTGGCAGTTGAACGCGAGGTAGTTGGTGAGCGAGGCCCAGTCATCGCGGCAGTACGTGAGGTTCGTCTGTGCCTGGTCGACGATGAAAGTCTCGCAGGTAGAATAGGTCATTGCGATCGCGGAGCCGTTCTGTCATTTCGAGTCCAATGTCAGCATTCAATGCTGTATTAACCAGGGGAGAAATACGAGACGTACACCAGTGAGGTTGAATTGCTGGCCTGCAACATCGCCATGAGCATCCGCCATGCCAACAGAGACAGAAAGAGAAGACTCGCACCGTCGGTCGAGTTGCTGTAGTTCAGGGAGTCCGCGATGACCTGGCAGTCGTACGGGTTCGGTCCTCCGCCGGACGGGTTGAAGCAGTTCGTCGCGCACTGCGCACCACAGACGTTGGTTCCATCGTCAGCCGGTTGAGGGGCCGCGGCGGGTGGTGGCGCGGCGGAAAGTGCGTTAGAGCACGAGAGGGACTCGACCTTGACCTTGCCGATGTACGAGGTAGACAGGACCTGCTTGTTCTCGCAGGCGAACGCTGTACGAAACGGTCTCGAGTCAGTCCCCAAGGCCGAACACGAAACAAAGAAGGTCAACGTACGTGTACCAGGGGCAACTGCAGCGCTGGCCAAGGGCAGGAGAGAGACGGCGAGGGCAGCGAAGGAGAAGAACATGGCGGGAGGTCGTAAGGTGCGGGGGCGGAAGTGAAGCGAGGAGGGACCCGATCGACACTACTGGCGTCTCAAGTACTTCCCCAATGACGTTGGCTTTATAGCTCGCAGGCAAGATGTGTCCACATGACAGAGACAGCTGAAGCTATATGTCACGATCAAACGGGTCTCATAATTTGAGCTACTAGTGCTCCCGTTAGCAACTCATTAACTCGTGAATGCTAATTCCACCCCAAAACTAGTATCACGGACCTTGAAGGAGCTTGATCCCCGCGGCGAACTCTAGCTCTCGTGTGTTTTTGGGTTTGCAAAGCACGCTTTAAGGTCAACGGACTCGCAAGTTAACGTTGCGAATCTCACAGGGCGGCAACTGGCTGCCGTGAATGGGGATGATGAGCTGGATATCTCGTCGACGAAGGCTTGATCAAATTGACTCTATGCTGTGGCGTGAGATCATTGATGGCATCGTCCGCGAACCCCCGCTCCCTCATCTACTTTGACATCGATGGGGTGGGTCTCAGAGCCAGAGAAGAGCAGAGGAGGTGACAGATTTTAGTATACCGGCGGGAAGGTCGACAGGCATGACCACAATGTCTGAACGCGGGGCCGAGAGATGACGAATGACAACACCTCCCGCAACGGAACGGGTCCAACTGTCGCTGCAGGATCTGCATCATGTCTCACAGCCCGAAAGAAATGTTTGAAAACGCGTTTCGAGGGCCAGGAAGGGTGTCTCAGCCCGAAGAGTTCATGAAGAACCCTGGGCATGTGTTGCCAAGGTCAGACGACGGCATCGAAGTGTATCACGGGCTTGTCAGCACCACGTGGATATGGAGCAAGCTCGCCTGAACGAGCGATGGAAGCGAAACAACGTTGCAAACTGTTGTAGGACATCCGACCAATGGGAAGTCTCCAGGGTAGCATCCGCGGCGACCAAAATGTGCAGTATCTACCTGAAACTGCATCGCATGTCTTCGTGTCTGAGACTTGAGTGCAGATGAGTAGAATCAAGAACATGAAAGAAGAGATCTCACGGCCACACTCGGTCAACTCCCCAAGACACAGAAACCTCACTAAACCTAAGCCAAACCCAAGGAAGACCAGCCACACTTCCAGTATCGCCATTGCGTGAATAATTTCTGATGAGAGTGAAAGTCAGTCCGTCATGTCGAGGTGTCGGGCGACAAGAGTCAATACCGTCTAGATAAGTCTCATGGTCAAGCGGGGCCAAAATCGGAGCTAGACTTTACTGCTCGGCTTTGTCGGCAGTCCCCCATTAGGTGTACAATTTAAGCGGCGCCTTGTTATCATTCGCCACCACCTTCACTTGCATGCGCCCCTACCATGACACCGTCACTTAACGCGAAGCTTAGTCGAAGGAGTCACGACAACAGGCATGTTATTGCCTCTAATCGCCCCTCTTCCATTGCACCGATGCGACTATCCCGTACGTCTTCATCTTTGCGTCCGTGAGAGCCTGAGATTCACTCGCTTTAAAGTCTAGCTTGATTCCTGCCATGGCAGCAAATCGCGGCTCTTAAGTCGAGAGGCTGTTGCCCTTGACAGTCAGCACACATACCTGTGCCAAAACGTTGCGGTATGCGCGACGTGGGCGTGCAAAGTACAATGGACACCGGGACCAAACCGCCGCCGTTCACCACGAGGCCTTCCTAATGCGGGGACAACAATAATCTTATCAAAAAATTGATTGAGGTACACACCGGATCCGGAACCTGGTTTGTTCACCGCCTTTGCGTACCGTCCACGATGCTTCCGTGCTTTTTGCCCGCGTCTGGGCCTCGCGCGACCTCGCGCTTATTGTCTCTTGCTCTCGTCGCCATTTCCGTCCTCGACGCCTTGTTGACGGTACGCATCCACGTTGTTCAATTAAAAGCTATGGTCTCATCAAATTTTGCACGCTTTGACCCTTCTTTTCCCACTTGCCTCAGACCACATCACGGACCCGCATAGCTCGTGTTGCCCACACCCTCTGGTAGGGAGCAGCTGAGATTCTCACTCTTGCGCCTTCCTTGGTACTCAGGACGTACGCCTCGCGATGCTCCACTTCGCTACTCTTCCCCTCCCGCTGCTTCTGCTCTGCTTGAACTTTGCTTCAGTCGTGTATACTCATGGCTATGTCGCCCAAGTCACAATTGACGGCAAGACCTATCAAGGGAACGAGCCGCAAGGAACATCGAATCCTTCCATTATTCGCCAAATCAGCACCATCGACCCCGTTATGAGCGTCAATGACAGTAACTTGAACTGCGGGTGGAACGCGCCCAAGGCGACGCTCGTCGCTGATGCGAATCCTGGGAGTAAACTCACGTTCACTTGGTCTGGCGGGCCTGGCGGATATCCTGTAGGTTTCAGTCTTGGATTCATTTTTGACCGAGTTGTTGACGTGTCTCGTAGTGGCCACATAATGTTGGCCCGTTCTTCTTCTACATGGCACCATGTGTCAACACGACCTGCGACCAATACAATTCGATTAACGCGGAGTGGTTCAAGATAGCTGAAGTCGGAGCCAAACCGGGAGGCGCAGAATGGTACCAGCAGAACATTAGTGCGTTGTTCTCTTGCAGATACTTCAATGGAATCAGCTAACCATGAAATAGTGGACGGCTATCCCGCAAATGTAACGCTTCCGGCCGACCTCGCACCAGGCCAGTACCTCGTCCGCCACGAGATCATCGCGCTACACGAAGCGACCACGATCGATGAAGCCCAGTACTACCCATCCTGTACACAGATCAACGTCAAGGGCAACGAGACTGGCTACCCGACGTCTAACGAGACGTGTCCATTCCCTGGGTGCTATAAGGACACCGACCCCGGGCTCTACGATCCCACTGTACGCTCTCTTCATCTTCATCTAGCTTCACGAAATACTAACATGCGCACCAGGTTTACAATACACCCATCCAATACACCTTCCCCGGACCGCCGCTCGCGACGTTCGTCCTTGCTTCCGCCAACTCATCCGATCCGGGCACGAATCCTACCGGGTCTGGCAACGGCTCAAGTTCAGGCGGAAGCTCCGGTGCGGATCCCGGTGCCGACGGGAACAGTGGCAACGGGTCCTCCACCAGCGCAGCTAGCTCAGGCAAGGGCACGTGCAAGGTCGTCCGACCAGATGGCGAGTACTTTGTTGTGCAGCGTACAAGGCATAGGCGGAGCGTCAACCAGGTCTTGCGGAGGTGGTTGTCAGATACCAAGCGGGTGGTGATGCGGTATTAGACAAGTCATGGCGAGCGGTGTATTATATTCAAACGACATTGTACAATACGAAGTCGCGATTGCGCTATGTAGTATTCGGCGTGTACGATATACTTACACACGACTTATCTTGTGATACCAATACATTCCGGGCGGCCGAGTCGGTCCGAAGATGCATCCTTCATAAGCCTCTCGTGCACGATTGTCGTATTCGTCATACGCCATGGCTCACTTCAACCTTCGCCAAGTAGACGCATTGACGTTTGACGTCTTCGGCACGACCGTGGACTGGTTTACCACCATTAGCAGAGAGGTCGCGAGACAGAGCAAAGGGCGTATTGCTGAAGGTGCGTAATACGTCATCCCAACTTTCGGAGACTTCCGTTTCCGCGTGTCGTCCTTTGACCGATCAGCGCGCCACCGGACTGATGCTAGCTTCATAACCACATCAAACAGGATCTAAAGACGCTGAAGACTTTGCGAAGGAGTGGAGAGAGGGGTACTATCGCGGGACGTGAGTGCTTCACCACATTGATCCCGAGGCTGTCGTCGTATAGCCCCTATGTTCGCAGGAAAGCAGTAGGCGCTGGCGGTCAGGCATCGTCGCTCAACGTCGATGTCATGCATGGAGATGTAAGTAGCCATGAATTATTCTACAATCTACATTGGGAGTAAACCCATGTTACTTTCTATACAGATACTTGAGACCATGCTTTCGTCCGAGCGATGGGAACACCTCGGGGAGGTGTGGCCGCGGGATGGCGAAGAGAGGAGGGAGCTAATTATGTCCTGGCATAAGCTCGATCGTACGCTTCCAAAAAATACGTGTATCAACGTACCAAATGCTGACCGACATGAAATACAGCATACCCCGACACGGTCTCGGGCCTGACCAAGTTGAAGGTGCAGAAGTTCGTCATCGCGTTCTCGAACGGCAACTACCGTTTGCTCCTAGACATGGTCAGCCAATCGCATTGACTTATACGACTGGTGGACCATCTGGAAGCTAATCAGTCATACTTGTATAAATTGGGCAGGCGAAGCACGCAAACCTACCTTGGGACGGCATCTTGTCCGCAAACTTCTTCGGAACTTACAAACCGTAAGTCCCCTTTTCGCGCTTCTCTCCTCTCCTCTTTCCATTCCTGTTCCTGTCTCCCTCTTACTTGGTCGCTAACTTGCGCCACGGGATAGAGCTCCTGAGGCCTATGCGTCGGCGCAGCACCACCTCGACCTCCCTCCGGAGCGCATCGCGATGGTCGCCGCGCACATCCATGACCTACGCGCCGCAGCCAAGGCTGGGTTCCGTACTGTGTATGTCCGACGGGCCGCCGAGGATGTCGGTGTCGCCGATAGCGTGAAGCCGAAGAACGAGGGTGGTGAAGTGGATGCGGTCGTCGGGAGTTTCGAGGAACTCGCAGCACTGCTGAAGGCGGCGTGAGATTTGAGAGGTAGGTGAGGGTAAGTTTGGGTGGCTGGTCCGTATCGTTGTACCTCCTTGACTGAAGGTGCCTACGAAAATAGAAAGAATTGCGTCGAGCGAGGATCTGCGAGAACAAAAACGTACAATGGCGACGTCACTCGTTCGTTCTATTCGGGCTCAGTGAGCGATTTTTGCGTCCTCGTGAAGTGCACTCTGTGAGTTTATTGGTCCCTCCATGCTATTGACTTGGGCAGTGAATACGGGAAGGGCCTCGAAGTCGAGGGTCCGCCTTGCGAACTATAAACGTCGTGCAGAAGAAGTGAATTCTTAAGTTCGTTGACAGCTCGCGCTGCACCCCATTCGAGCCATACCTTTATCCAGCGTCTTCCTAAACCTTGACGGTAGTAGTCAACCTTGCTCTAGCTCCTTGAGGCAGCGCACGACACCCTCCGACGAACGGCGACGCCGTGAGGTAGCTTCAGTGTTGAAGGGATTATTCGATCCTCGGCCCCGTTCGGGTCTTGGGTGGTGACATGCATCATGGCTTAGGCGAGATGAAAGAATGGGGCTCGTCGGACAACTGGAACTGCCCGGCCGCAGCCGCTGTGCCTTTTTTCGCTCGTTCATCGGTCGCAACAAATTTCCGCCCCCTCCTTCCTCGCTTTGCGACCGGTTGAGAAAATTCGCGTTATGTTTTTCACGATCTTCAGCTCACGCCACCGACCTACCATCCAAGAACTATGGGAGCCTAATGTTAAAATAATCTTTACGGCTGGATAAAGTGGCGGTTGTAGCACCGAGGAGCGTACCAGACACAGTACGATTTCTCCCATATGTCCTTTGCGTTGACGTAAATATTTTGTGACAGCCTTCACATCCTATGTTGAGTCCTCGACGATCTCAAAGACCGCGTCGAGGCTCGAAATGCTAGCCGATAGCAAGGGAACCAACGAGTCGGGCGAGAAATCTCGGTAGGCGGCCACCTCGAGCCTGGATTTTTTTGCGATGTGAACGGGGACGTTATGTCGACTTTTTTCCGTTGATGTACGCCTTGGCAAATACGACGCGAGCACTCCAGCCTCTCGTAGACCACTCGATTCGACATCAATGGTGCATAGTAATACCGATAGACATAGCCACTCTACATCCCTTTCCCTTTCTCTTCTGCTCCCTTTGCGTCTCGAAAAACGCTTGACCTGTACGGCCGTCGGATATCTTGAAAGGTCATGACAGACCCTGCAGAAATGATTGAAAAGTAAAGTCGCTGCGTATGATTGCTTATAGCGGCCGAAATAGGTTTGCGCCTCTGGAATACTATTTAGAGCACACAGAATAACTGGTAAAAGTACGCAGATTGCACCTATTCCTGTACCGTCAGCTGTTCCTGTGCAGCTACGCAACCATTATTGTTGGCGCTTGTAAGAGGAGTCAGGCTCGACGGTCATCAAATGCTGTCACGAGTCCGAAGGACCTTGATCGATAACAAGATACGATGGGAACATTTCCCCCGGTATGCGGACACGTTCGATCTACCAAGGAGGCGACGTCTTAAGCCCCGCAAGGGCAATTCGACTACACCCAAACTCGTTGGGTTCCATTCAGCAATTCTGATAGAACGTAGGGTCCAACGATGAGGAGACTGCCGCAAGAAGCGTATATGAAGTTCCGTATGTCTCTAGTCTTAGTATCATCTAATGCGCCCAATAGCTTGCGAAGGGACCCGCGAGCGTGGTTCATGTCCAAAGCCCTGCCTTGCAGGTAACGGAATGGAACCTCAAATATTCGTCATATTCGAAGCCGAAAGCCTAGAATATGGTTGTAAAACATGACGCCGAGTACAAAAGATGTGGTGTCCTCTTATTGGCAGGTTTGCTCCAGGCGAAAGATCAACCTTTGTCTGCTTCGGTAGTGTGTTTCTAACTCGGCGTTAAACGTCACGGTGTCTGTCTAGGATAAAAAGGGTCAATGGAGCTGAACGGCCTCCGGATTGACGGCACAAGGGACAGTAAGACGCTATCGACGAGACAGTTGCCGCAAGTTGGACAGACGTGCGAGATGGTGGTTCGTTAGCGAATCACAACTGTGGCGAGCCTTGAGGAAGCGGTAAGAAGCCGTCTCTGCCCTATAGTATCACAAAGACCCCCATATTTGAAAAGGAAAGATGCATGACTTTGCGAATGACATCTCGGAGAACGTGGCTGACTTCTACGACTAAGTTAAACAAGAATAACGCAACACGGACTACTCGGACAGGCTAATTCCTAATCACTTTCTACGGCCATTCAATTTGTCCATACCTAAATGCGCTATGGCAATCCCGTTACGTGCAGAACCCACCGCAGTTTTGCTGAGGACCATGCCAATCGCACCCCTGCTGGACGCGTAAGTAGTACATAGCATCGTTCGAGACGTCAGAAGAGGGATGGTTTGCGGCGACCATCGCACCCTCTCAAAAGGTTGGATTCACCATGAAAGACAAGCTCAGATAAGAGTGTCGAGTGTTTGCTGCGCTTACTGTACTATGTATGATAAGTTTTCTAACACTGAAGCATCCTAATGAAGCTCTCGCCGCCACACAACAAAATGGAGAACACTTGAGAAATGAACTCCGTTGAGCCTGTGGCGCACAAACAACGCTCGGGGAAAATATGTCACTGCTGTCAGATCATTCAGGGCGGGCGAATAAAGTGTCCGCTTAACTCCCGTTTTGATCGTCGGGCAAGACACGCACTGGCTGGCTCCTCGGCGTTGCGAAACGCTCTGAAAGCATGTCAGGACATGTGGCAGGACTGTGGCAGAACGTAACGTTGCCTTCCATCATTCTTCTTCTGTCAGCAGCCCCCTCGTTGAGACGGGGGCGCGAGAAGGTGCGAAAAAAGTTTGGGCTGCACATGCGCCCACACTCCAGGCGGTCCACTAAGCGAGCGGTCGCTTGGCATATCTTGTCACCTGGCGCTCAGCCGGTCCCTTCCTCTTTCGGGAGACGACAGCGGAAGCAAATTCGCAGCAAAGATCCTCGCCCGATCGCGGAAATGAAAGTTCATGAATTTTCATTTTCCTCAGAATCAACCGCCGTCGACCGCCACAACATGCGCCTACGAGCTGTTATATATCCAAAAGATGTTTTTTGGCGGCACACGACAGAAAACATGCTCGAGGAGCCAGCACAGGCGCATTTTGCGAATGTTCTAGACATTTTGACACGGTTGCACGGCCAGTCCAGAAAGACCGCTTCGAGCGTCTATCATGGAGATGACGTATTGCGCCCGTCGGCTTAAAGCCTCTTAAGGCTCACAGGATGTCGGTTCCCGCTTCGTCTGGGTCCGAGAGGAGGATAGGGCCCTGTCGACTTGGAGCCCGGCGGAGATCACCCTCGATACTGCGGAAAGGACAGGTGCATCGGGCCATCAAAGACAGTGCTCGGAGTGAGGTTAACGTCAAAACTTTTGATACATTGTGTGACACGCAGACATTAGGATAATTTGACAAAACAAGTGGGTAGAGTGCAGAGAAAGCATGAGAGCAGTTCGAGAGCTATGTTATCAGCACGAGCGAACGAAAAGATAGAGAAGAAAGATGAAAAAGAAATAGAGTCCCGTTGAAGAAGCAGACAGTCTAAGGCGTATGGGTTAACTAGATGAGTCTAAGGCTCGTCCGCGAGTTTATCTAAGATCATGAGCGACCAGGAAGGTCCCCGCGCCAGTACGGCATCGATTGCGATCCGTCACCACCAGCGGACACCGGGCTTGACATACTGGGGCTGTAATTGGAGGGACGTATGGGAGGAAGCGATGGGAGGGTCTGGCCGGGGTTATGGAAGCCGTGGTGCCCGCGTGCGTGCGGGTCGTCAGGCACACCAGCATAACTGCCATGCACGCCATATTCTGAGGAGGCATATCCGCCCCCCGGGTCCCTCGCGAACCCTCCGCCGGTCGGAGGAGGTAAGCTGAGGGGTCCGCCGTACCCACCTGTCGTTGACAGCGGCGAATGGGGAGCATAGCCGCCGCCGTTGTCTGCAGGGAAGGCGGCCTGAGGGTGGCCAGAGTGCCGCGGCGGGAAGGGGGGACTGAGACTGGGGAACGGCGGTGGGCCAGTGCTTTGCTGGGGGAGGCCCGGTGCACCTGCATCTGGCGACGGATGGTTACTGGGCCAGCCCCGGGTGGGCAAGTACTGCCCGTTATTGCCAGAGCCGCGATCGGCACCTGGAGACCAGGACTGATGAGAAGCGCGCCTTGAGTCACTTCCTGGGGGCCACATGCCTCCAGACTCTGGGTAGAACGCGGATTGAGAGGATGAGGGATAGCCAAAGGTAGAGTTCGAGGGTTCCGTATCTGGCGTGCGCGCCGAGGACATGCTGTGGGCGGGTCTGTCGTAGGGCGAGGCCATATAAGGCATCCGCTGGTCTCCGATGGCAGAGTTGGGGAAAGAAGGCGAATGATGCGTTGGGGGCACGTTGGAGTGCGACTGTCGAACGTCCGCGTCAGGAGTGATGCCTGTGGAGACGCTCGAGTAACGATGCTCCTGCCGGCTTCCGAGCATCCGGGTCTCCTCAAGCTCGGACGGGTCTACGACAGGAGAGACGTCACTATACTCGGGGGTATGCCCGTCATCGTGGGAGGCGTGGTCTGTCCCAGAATCCGAACGGCGCTTCCTACGGCTATTGTTCGGGCGGCGGCGGTATACATAGTCGGGGTACTTGAGGTTGAAGTTGTCCTTGAGCTGCTTAGCTTGGTCTAGATAGAATTGCTTTTCGGACTAGTCGGGCGGCAAGTTAGTGATGGACAGATGGGGGAGCCGATGGGAAGGGAAGCGTACTATTGCCATCTGGGTCCACTCCTTGCTCAAAATTTTACTGACTTCTCCCGTGCGCAACGATTGATTCTCGGCTGCGACCTGGGGACGGCGTCGGCGCGCGAAAATCATGAACGCGTTCATGGGACGCTTTGGAGTGCCGTCGGCATTCAGAGTCTGCGAGATGAGAGCTGCATTGGAGTCGTCTGTACGGCACAGAGGATCAGGAGGCGATGAAGAGGGAGAGGGGACGTGAACGCACCATCCATGTCGGGCTCTAGCTTCGTACCATCCGGGCCAGCCAAATAGCTCGCATCCTCCTCCGAATCGGTCGGTGAGTGGTGATCTTCGCGTTTGACGTCTTTAAGAGAGGTCCTATAAGTATCTGTGACTGCCATTTTGTCGAAGTGATCTGGGGTGCGGTGGTGGGTCATAGACGGGGGAAGGAAGAAGCAAGAGGGGTATTTTTGAGCAAGAGCCGAGGTCTTGAAGGAATGAAGGGGCGAAGTTTGATACGATCGGCAGTCCGCCCGTTTCAGAACCGGCTGAGGGGTCGATGAGTCTGTTACGAAGGCGCTGCTTCCGCTAGTGCGCCCAGAAGAAGGGAGGGAGGTTGTGACGTACTGGAGTCGAGGAGACAAGGCATGAAACAAGAGGCATGACAAAGGTTAAAGAGGCACGCACATCTGATCGAAAAAAACACGCTTGGCTGGAGATCTAGGTTCGCGGAGCTCATTAAGACTACACAATTTGGAAGTTCGAAGGGTCACATCATTGGAACCGAGCGGCTCACAGGCACTTTCGGCAAGTGCAACCATTTCTCCGTCCTCGAGGAACCTTGCAGAGGCGCCGTGATGCGAGGTGCAACCAAAGATGGCCGCATGGGTACCCGTAGTACGAGAGGTTCGTGTCGATTCCTGAATCCCTGCACCCTCTTCCGGCTAGACCCTACAGGAAGGGCCTTTCCTTCCAGGCCCTCAAATGCCCCCCCTCCGCCCGCTCGCACGATTCCGAGGCTCGTCCAGAGAAGGATATACTTGCAGAGGCAGGACCCTTGTTGGACGCGTGACTATACTTGGCTGTGGATGTCACAGGCCAGGTGTCGCTTCGCTGTCGTGAAGGCTCACAAGATCTGGTCACTGACCTGGAGGCAGTAGTAGCTCTCTGTCAACCTGGGCGCGTTTACCTTAAAACCCAACGTATCTTCTCTCGCCGCTTACTTGCCATGACAGGCACTAGTCCGTTCTACTGGAGCCGAGCGGAGATTTCTGAGATGAATTTTGGCATCGCGCGAAATGACTTTTGCTTCCAGCTCACATGCCCGCTGACGGTGCGCGGGTCCAGGTGTGCCCGCGTCGACCCCAACCCTGGGGTTGTCTCTGTGTACGCAATTGCTCTGGCAGACGATTTGTCGTATCTCAGATGGGACGGTTCGGAGCCCGTGGTCGTGGTTTGCGTCCTGAGGTTTACGGCAACGTCCGATGCGCCGTATGTTCCTTTTGCCTCCGCCAGCGCGGAGGCTATGTTGGCCCAGCCAATCCATGGCCAGGCCCGAAGTGGGTCAGGTATAGCAACACCCTAAAAGCCACAACAAGGTTGGGGTATTTCTCTTCATGTGTCATTAGTGCATGTCTTCTGCCGCCGATCAAGGACTTCCTCATACACCCTCGCAGTAGCTCGCCTCCGCCTCCTTCTCCTCGTTCGCGGGCGCGAGCATCAGCTCAGATCTAATATACTCGATTAACTTATCATCCTATTCATTTGCTCCGGAACATGCATATTCACTAACCCAGCGATCTGCGTTGCGGATGATGTCGAAGCCTGTCCAGATTTCAAATTCTCAAACCTTTCTCATGCGGCGCCTTTACGAAACCTCCCCATCTTCGCGTTCCCATTTCCCACCGCCAGCAGCCGACTGACAGATCCAAACCCAGTCCAACGGCCCACAGTAGCCCACAGTCTGATTGCCCTTTATCTCTCCTTCTTACTTCCTGCGCTATTCGCACTCTACGCTCTCTACAAGGTTGTGGGGGTTCACTTGGGGATATCTGGGGACACACGCGCAACACGCCGTCATTCTTTGGGACTTTCGTCATTCCGCGTCACTAGGAAGTCCAACTACGTCCCCAGTGGACTATTGACGCATCCGCTGGACAGTTGACCCCTAAACGTGATACATATTATCACTCGCAACTCGCGAAACGAGGACGTTCATAAAGTTTTCATTGATCAATCCAGATCATGCAAGGAAATCATACGAGATTCGCCCAATAAACTTTCAAGGGCGACTGCGCTTCAGATCTCGGACGGCCGCCCATGTAATCTCGGAGTGTAAGTTAGATATCCGTCTCCGAGAGACTGGCGTCACTGCACCGAACACCTGAACGCCGGGATGACCCGGAGGAGTGGACATGGACCGGAACGCTAACGTGAAGCATCAGCTGCCCCATCCGCTCTGTATGATTGGCGCATTGACCATGAAACCGCCTGACGGAGAGTGATGTGCCACAGCTGCAGTCCATCGATCAGACTAACTGTCCTTCATCTCTCAGGGGCGTTTTGGGGCGCGGAGGGTTTCGTGTCGCCGGTACTTAGACCACGGGCTATGAACGGTCTGGAAACACAAAGAGGGATGCGATAAACCAGTCGACCTACCCAGAACCGATCTTCGGGCTGATGTTGCACGCGGTGAAGCAGGAAGCGCCTGTCTAACGCGGGTTGTGCGTCCCGCTATCGGCTCTACTTTTCCAACGACGAACACAGAGGGCACTTACGTTGCTATCTTCAGCGGGAGCCGTCTGCTCTGAGCTCTGAACTCAAAAAGGTGAGTCGCACGTTATCATAGGTGTCAAATACTTACGTTGGACTTCACCCCAAATGCGTCGCTTCTTCCTCAGGTCGCCGGTAAGCTTCACTTTGCATGCCCAATTTACATCGAGGTGACCCACGACATTAGGTTTATGATTTGGACAACGATCATAACGTAAAGTTCGTGTTCCGGCGCCAAGCTAGCCATTCTTTGCTCTGGTACCCATCAGGCCGAAGTGAGGTACATCGATGTCGGACAAGACCAGCCGGAACGGGGGCATAAATGGTAGACCATGATGAACCAGACTGAGAGATTGCTGATCCCTGAAAGCCTTTGGACAGCGAGCAATGGCTGTCCCAGGCAACATAGAGCTCGTCCGGAAGCACACGATAGCCAAAAATTTCTGCTCTTCGACAAAGAAGGGGCCCGGCCGCTGTACCGATGGTTCGCGCGCTCTGGATTTTTGGCTTTGCTCAGCCAATAAAGAGACTCTGCGGAGCCAGCATTACGCTATCGTTGGCAACGTTGCACAGAGAACACGCATCGGCCGCAGAGGGCGTGAGACGAGACACACGGACGCGAAGGTTTCCGGTCGTCCTCGTCCGAAGGTAGGCCGATCCCATCGATGCGTTCGCCTTTTGCCCACAAGGCTCCAGAAGCACAGATGTCCGCATGGACAGGTCGCCACCATCTCAGGTACGAACAAGTCGTCGTTCGCAGGCTGGCTCTGTGTGCAGATGGGGACGCAGAGAAAGGAAAGCCGGAGGCGTACTCGGATGCTGCCTGATGAGATGAGCCGACGAGCACATAGGACCGTCAGGCGGAGGAAGACTACACGAGGCGTCGGCGCTCGGAGTCGAACTGGAGAAGATGAGGAGAAGGCACACCCGGGCGAGGTGCTGCTGGTCCTGTGAACGAATCTCGAGATAAGCGAATCGATGGTGGGACATGGAACCGGAAGGAGGACCGCACGATCGCGAACGCCACTTCGGGTGGGGGATTTCATATGCTCTGAGCATGTCGCCTCTGGTCCAGCGTCAACCCCGCCGATCTGTAGGTAGGGGATGGATGGATTTGGTGGCTGGTAAAAGGTTAGTGCGATGTTGAAGGAACAACTTTGGGACGCGCGCGTCAGGAAGGTGGCGCTTAGTCATCTCTGCTGACTCATCCATTCTGACTCCGCGCCATCGCTCACTGCGGAACGGACGAACGCGTCCTCGTCGTCACGGTCTGTGCTGGTGAGCATCGCATACAATCTCCATTGGTGGTATCTATCTACCCCGCTCATTGCAGGCTGGAATCCAGTGTCAACGTTGCAAGAACGCATACAGGCACTTAGAAGGGCGGACACATGAAGGACCTTCTCACCGATGCGAGTCAGTCGCTCAAGATAATCTCCTATTATCAGCTCACGCGCCCTGACTGCGCCTTGCCTTCTTCGAAACCTTGCAGACTTCCCAAAGACCCAGGATGGGCGAGTGTATCACCTGGGCATCCGCGCTGGCGAGGTCGCCAACCGCATCGTACGGGAGTCCCCTTGAACTCTCGTATTTCTCCGGCGTACTAATCCATGGCTGCGTGCTGATCCACGGCTTTGTGGTGATTTGAAACATGCAGGTCACGATTGGCTCGACCTCGCGCGCCCATCGCATCGCCGCGATGCTGGATGCCGAGCCCAAGAGGTTCGAGCTATCCTCCGAGCGAGGCTTCCTGACCATCACGGGCCGCTACAAGGGCGTGCCCGTTTCGATTGTGTGTATCGGTATGGGTGCTCCCAACGTGGACTTCTTCATCCGTGAAGTGAGAGAGTGCATCGAGGGCGACATGGCTGTCATCAGGTTTGGTTCTGTCCCCCATCTTTCCAACAATCCGTCTTTCTCGGTACTGATTATCTCGGCGGCTGTTCTGTCCCCCTGCGCACGCCCATACGTGCATACATGCATATGTGTTGTGCTTTGTGTTCTTTCCGGAAATCAGGCTAGGCTCGTGTGGCTGCCTGACAGATCTCCCGGTGGGCTCGCTGGTGCTTCCGACTGCCAGCGTCGCAGTAACTCGGAACTTCAATTACGATTTCGTCGAGGGCGATCCATGGGAAGTACCCTACCATGTCTCTAGGCCCGTTCGTACCTGTCCGGTTGTTTACATCGGGAGTGGCCCCCGAGCTAATTAGTCCTTATGCATCAGGTCCAAGCAGATCCTCTCTTGCACCAGACCGTACGTCGGACTGTCACTCTAGCAGCCGATTCGCTCGGAGGCACTGAGTCCTTCGTAGCTGAACGACGCGCTGGCGCGAGCGCGTCCTGCGGACTCGAATACGGCCATATTTGCGGACGCCGTAAACGCCTCAGCAGATAGGTATGCATACTTTTCCGGCATCGCATCTCTACAGCAAAAGGCTTGGTGCTGAGGCGTGATCTCGAGCTTTTACTCTTCTCAGGGGCGCCAAACAGCGTTCCACGACCACAACTCCGACTTGATCGAGAACCTCAAGCGGGCAGTACCCAAGTTAACGACCCTTGAAGTACGCTCTTTCCAAATCCTCTCCCTGCCCCCTCGAACTTTGGCCAACCTCCATTTCTCTGTCCATTTTACTCCACGGAATTCGCCACGCTGCCATTATGAACCCAGTACTAACTCCTTGTGGTCTCGACCGAAACAGATGGAAACCTTCTACGTGATGCACCTCGCACGTTCATGGCGGGGTAGCACCGACCTCTCGTCGCCATCGTCGGCCCCTCCGCTCACCGCCGGCCCGGTGCGCCCCGCTGACCCCGCGGGCAAGCCGCAGGGCCAGCACGCACGGGTGGGTTCTCGTAGCAGCGCCGCCCGCGCGAGCGTGATCAGAGCGGCTGCGGTGCACATGGTGTTCGCGAGCCGGAGCTCGAGCGACTTCATCACGCCTGAGAAAGTCGCCGAGGCGGAGGAGTGGACGGGGCGCGGGGTGCTGGAGGCGCTGATTGCGTTTGATGTGCCTAAGGGGGTGAGTCGGTGTTCATATTCATGCGGACTGTAGTTTTGTCTTCGGAGCCGGCGGCTGAGAATGTTTGGATGCGCGTTTCTTGCAGAATCTGCATCCGGAAGAAGGGTCTGTGTGGGATCTGAATGGGAATTGAGCCGTGTGCTTGATTTTGAAGGATTTAGACGTGTATAGGTATGTAGTAGACAATGTCACAACTCATAGAGTATCCTGCGAAGCGCAGACAAGTGCAAAACAAACGTCTCCTGTTTACGCTTCAACTCCACCCCATCCAAACTCTGTTCAATCACGGTCAGCCCAAAGTTCATGTGTATAATCGATTACGCCAAATTCGGCCCCAACTTTGTCGATTGAACGACACCTTAGCCAACCCGCTGAAAGGTATCATTGCCTATGTATTGAGGGGTGATCAAGTTGCCTGTACATCGTCGACGAGATTCCGGCCCATTAGCCCCCTAGTCCTGGTGGATGTCTTCGGGCGGGATATGCGATCTTCTGCTTCAACGTCGTGGAATGAGGTTGAAAGTTGGTGACACACGACATTTAGCTCTCAATTAGGCGATCTTCGTTTCCCCCTTGCTGTTGTCACCAGACATCAGAACCTCATTATCTACGCACCCAATAGCTTGTACTGCAAGCATTTCTCAATAATAGTGGTATTATTACTTGAAATTTGTTTCAAAGATTAAGGTGAACATGTTTCAATCATTGGTTCCTCATTATTTGAGTTATTATCAAAGACAAGAAAGGAACACGCCTGTTACTGACAGCCGAACAACCCTGTTTTTAGATAAAGTTATCAAACAATGAGGAACTAGTTATTGAAAATTGTTCACCTTAATCTTTAAAATAATTTTCAAGTAATAATGCCGCTATTATTAAGAATTGCTTGCAGTGTAGATGACCAGTAGCCACTAGGATTCCCGCGTTCAAAGATACCACCACCGTTTTCGAGATCAGCCAGCCTTCTTTCCGTACATCCATGTCTTCACCCTCGTCACCTCTTACACTGTTTACCCTCATTATTTCACGCTTACACCCTTGCAGAAGAAATGCGGTACTGGGAAAGTGTCTAGTACGATGATGAACCGATGGTAAGGGAATAAAAGCAAAGACCTCGCAACACGCCAATGACCAACTTTCGAGTGACAATCAGACGATTGAGAATTTTTTTTTTCATCTTTCATATGGGTGGGTGATCGAGCATCGAACATTTTTGAAACTCCTCAATCTAGGTAACACAATGAGCAACTCTTCGTCCTACTCGTAACTCAGATATCAGAAGTTTTAGCTAGAGATTTCGAGTATAAGTATCAAGTCTCGGCCTCTGCGTGAACGGTGACTGCCGTTCTTTTTAGTTAGAAAGACTTGCGTGTAGTGTAGTATCACAACCGCCGATAAGCTATCTATCAATACATGGTTTTCTCCCGTTGTGTGATCAGGAACAGATGTCAACTCGTAGTGCAATCGTTCAGTTGTACTACTGTACCTACATGACCGTAGGTTCGTCACGCCTCACGCTTGACCCGTAAAATGAACTTAAGACCTGGCTCGTCACCCATTACACAAGAGAATGAACCTCACTGCGTGACGAAAAATACTAATACTATTACATTCTGATGTAGTAAAACCGTTCGCTGCAGCGAGTGTTTTCTGCATTCCTTGCACTGTGAGGTTAAATTTTTCGAGACCCTTACCGCGACCGCAATTGACTGGAGATGAGATGTCGAGCTTCCCACTAGTGGCAGGCTTTAATTAGTCAGTCATACCGGTGGCGAGGGCTTGAGATGTTTGTGTACAAGCCTGATGGACGAGGAATGCCGGGACGCTGTAAAATGTGGTCCGCGTTGCCTTCTCCTTCCAATGAAACATCCTCTTCACCTTCATTTTATTAGTTATGTCTTGAGGATGTCACCAACCACCCTGGTTCAAAGTCACACGTTCGCCGGACGTTTGAACTTTGGCCTCATCGGAACTTATTTTGATTCCATGTCACGCAAAAATCCCTTGAACCTACGGTCGTGTAGGTACAGTATACTCGATGGGAGTGATCTTTTCCCCGCTGTCTTCAATATTCCATTTGATATTATAACTGGAGTGGACACTAGCTAATGCAAATGCCGGAACTCAGGCCTCAGGTTTTGGAAAGAATAATATTGGCATGAAGATACACACGGCACTGAGAACATTCATGAGGAGCTCTAGAGGGCCTTACATGGCACAAGGTCGCGAGATACCTTGTGAAGACGCGTATGATTGTACGTGTTGAACGGAGAGCATTTGACCAAATTGATTGCGTGTAACAAATGGGACAGCTTATTCTTTGATATTGTTTCCAGGCAAGCTATCAGTGTTAAAGCTTAAAGAGGCAATCGATTCGAAGAGTGGGAAGAGACGTAATAGTGGAGACTTTCGAGGCAATGTGATCAGGTTGCGAGGCAGGTCAATTCGGATCAAGCTGTTTGTAGAAAGAAGGTTTGATGAGCCAGTAGTTTTTGCCTTCTCGTCCCCTTGATCACCAGAAAGAAGTCTTTTCTCAGTTTTCTATATGATTCAAGGGGTTGTGAATCATACCAGTCTCATGAGTTAGGTACGCTTCTATGAAGGTGTACTCTGACGAGAAAACCATCGAACACCAAGTGAGAATGTGTATAGCCAGATGTGCCTGAAACGATTGGTAGCAATTGACCTACGAGCGCGGAGTGTTGACCGGCAACTCAAATCAAAGAATGAATAGGATACCAAGGTCCGAATTTAGCGCTATCAGCATCGGTCAACGCGTCCATTTTACTGTTGGCTTCCGTGATTTCACTGCTTGTTCAGTGCTCATGGCTTTCGTTGGGCAGGCTGGATACAGGACACAAGCGGCCAGCGTCAGGCGGTATTACAAAGACTGAGAAGTGGGTCATGATAGTACGCTGAGAGGATGGTTACTTTACTGTTATCAAGTTAAGCTATCAGCTGAATGATGCTGTTCCGAAGCGTGGTTCCTGTGGCGTCAGGGCGTTACTCCAAAGTGATAGCTTCGCACCATCACAGCGAAGGGCGACTTTATCAGCACTGCGTCATGTCAAATGAAGTTCGCTTTAGCTAGTTCGGTAAGCTAACGTTCGTGCACGTAACGAGCACATTCGGAATTAACAGCGAGACAGCCGGTTTCAAAGTCTCCGAGTCCAACATCTTCCGGTTCGAGATTTTGGCCACCGCCCCTCGCCCCTTGATCGGTTGGCGGATTACGAGACGGAAGCAAAATTTTGTCAAGGAACGGATTCAAGGGACGTCCAAGAGAGAGGATGGAGAGGCTAATTAAAGGTGACGATGATCAACGGCCAGCCAACAGGATCGCGTGAAAGCCAAAGCCCGCCTGAAATGAAGAGCCCCTAGCCGTTTGTAGCGTTCTCCCGCCTTATCTCTCGTACATACACGCTCCTCCGGCGCCGCTGATAGCCCGGTCTGCAGATGCTCAATCGAGCCCAAATGACATCCCTCAACGCCTCACAGGGACAGACGCTCGATAAAACCCTATAATAAACAAGCCACCAACGCTTCTTTTGATAGCTCCCAACTTTCCTCTCTTTCGACGTCATGTCTATAGAGGATGAAAACCACTTGTCCTTCAAGAACGAGAAGGGCAACGTTGACGTGCAAAATGTCGAGGATGGCGGGTACACGGAGCCTACCAATCAAGACCTTGCCCTCAATCGGCAGCTCAAAAACAGACATGTCGCCATGATCAGGTTCGTTAGCTATGCCATGCTTGCATTTGTCGTTGGCTTACAAATGGTTGTTCAACGTGTAGTATCGGTAGTGTCATTGGGACGGGACTCTTCCTCGGAAGTGCAACCGCGCTCACGAGTGGTGGGCCAGTCGGCACCTTGCTCGGTTATGCATTCATGGGGACCATCGTCTGGTGTGTCATGGTTCGTACCGCCCACGCACCTGTGTATATGCGCCTCTATAAGCTCGAAAACAGGTCAGCATCGGCGAGATGATTGCTTTCCTGCCTATCGCTGGTGGTCAGATCAAGCTCGCGGGGCGGTTCGTCGACCCAGCCTTTGGATTCGCAGTCGGGTGGAGCTTTTGGTACGGCTGGACGGTACGTAACTTTTACTCTGTTTTCCGTCTCCATTCTACGCGTTCCGTTATCTGTGCCTGGCGAACGTTTCCCGGTTACTACGGCATACGGAATTGACGCTCACCTTGACATTCACTGCCTCCCCCAGATCGTTCTCCCTGGTAAGCATTTGCATTTTCAGGGATTGGAATCCAGTGCTAGCGGACGACGCTAACGATAGTGCGTTTGCAGCGGAGCTGTCTGCAGCTGCGACTCTCATAGATTTTTGGCAGCCGGGTGTGAGCAATGGAGTATGGATAACGATTTGCCTCGTCGTGGCAGTAGGCATCAATATGAGCGGAGTAGGTGAGCATTTCGAGAGTTTGACCTACCGCATACATCCATCCCTCCTTATCGGTTCTGCACTTCCTACTTCCACGTCCCAACTTCATGCGAGGAGATCCACCCATCCCTATACTCACCTCATTTGTCATTTTGGATAGGCGTATACGGAGAATGCGAGTTCATCTTCTCGTCAGTCTATTTGTTATCTTTGATGTGACTGGCACGTCGACTTACCCTCGTCACTTTTGGCCCTCTTTGTTTGGACTACGTGTCTTGCTCTACGCAGCTCAATCAAGGTTATCACCATCACCGCGCTCATCATATTGGGGATCATCCTTGACCTTGGCGGTGGGCCGACGCATGATCGCATCGGCTTCCGATACTGGAAAAACCCGGGCCCATTCGTCCAGTTCAACAATATACCAGGAGGCACCGGACGCCTCGTCGGCTGGTCGCGCGTCGTCATACAGGCTGCTTTCTCCTACGCTGGTACTGAGACCGTTGCCGTAAGTCATGTGCCATCCAAAAGCAGAGGGAACGCTGATTCGACCGAGGGGGTAGATTGCGGCAGCAGAAGCGAAGAACCCGCGACGCAACTTGCCCAAAGCGATTCGGCGCGTGTTCTTCCGCATCGTGGTGTTCTACATTGGCGGCGTGTTCGTCGTCGGCCTGCTCGTGCCGAGCAACGATCCGCGTTTGAATCTTGCCGGGGACAACGCGACCGCAAGTCCGTTCGTGATTGCGATGGACAATGCGGGAATTAAGGGCCTGACTTCGGTGTGTCAACGTTGAACTCTGGCTTCATCCTGTAAAACATAAAAGAGTCTGACGGACGGGCGTGCTCGTCCTGCAGGTGATTAACGCCGCGCTCCTCACGGCAGCTTGGTCCGCTGCTTCGAGTGATCTGTACCTTGCCTCCCGTGGTCTTTGTACGTACCTTTATCCTTCCATCCTCCCTTCCGTACAGTAACTCACCTGTCGCTTCACTAGATGGCCTCGCCACCGCCGGCAACGCGCCCAAAATCTTCACGCGCACGATCCGCGGCGGCTTCCCCTACGTCTGCGTCAGCTTCTGCGCAGCCTTCTCGCTGCTCTCGTTCATGAGCCTCGCCTCGTCCTCGGGCCAGGTGTTCCTCTGGCTCTCCTCGCTCACCGCGACGTGCGGCCTGTGGGGCTGGTGCGCGATCGGGATCACCTATCTGCGGTTCCGCAAGGGATTTTTGGCGCAGGGGATGGACAGGAGCAAGCTTCCGTACACGAGCGCGCTGCAGCCGTACGCGGCGTGGTGGGTTGTGATTGGGTGTGTGCTGTGTATGATCGTGCGTTTTTTCATCCTTCCCCCCTCCACCTCTTCAAGTCCAGTCTACTTTTGCGAACGGGTCAGAGCTGACTGGTGCTGGATGACACAGTTCAGCGGATATGAGGTGTTCCTCACCGGGGGCTGGAACACGGCCACCTTCGTGACGAACTATCTGCCGATTATCTTGTTCCCCCTTCTATGGGTGGGCTGCAAGTTTTACAAGGGGACGAAGTTTTTTATTCCGCCGATGGACATGGACTTTGTGAGCGACGTGAAGGAGATCGATGCGATTACGACGGAGGATCCGCCGCCAAGGAATTGGGTGGAGAGGGTGTGGATGGCTATTGTAAGTTTTTTTATACTTTTGTTGTCTTTGAGGATTTTAGGCGCTGAATATCGCCTCGTAGATGTAAAGCGTGCGCGCAGAAGATCTGGCTTGAACATAGGATCAATAGGCGGGGCTGATCTCAGTCATGAATTTCACGACCGTTTCAGCATTGTTTCTTTTACTTACGTTGTACGCTATCAGCTGTTTCTTCTCGTTGCATTAACACGAACCTTACGAGGAGAAAATGGGCGGGCTTACCACGATTTTAATAGTGCTTTGTAGATAAGTACACTCAATTGATAATGCTTTCTTGGTTTCGTGAGGTCATGGGATGGGAGAGTGGAAGAAACCGTCCGCATCGTTGTCTGCCGAGTGATGGCTCCAGTGTGAGACGCGATGACGCGACATTTGTTCTTGCTTTCGAATGTCTTGTCTCAAGGGAAAGCAACCACTGCGCGGCCACATCCTGGACGGGCTCGCTGACGGTGATAAGCTCAAGCGCTCAAACTCAAGCCATGTCTTGACTACCCAGCAACATCGGATAATGAGTCACTTACGCCAACCATCCTTTCCCAATGGAGACGACGTCTGTCAGCAATGCCCTTTCGTTTCGGTCCTCGTTGACATCGCCCTGTAAGTACTCTCCTGTGATCCATTCCTGCTCTATCCAGCTCTGGATTGCTGGCTCCTCTCAGTTTCTAATTCTTGTTACGGCAGAGAGCGGTGTTGACTGATATCTGATCTCATAGCATCGACCACATACACTCCAACTTAACGAGACAAGGAACTCATGCCCGACGCGTTCCACCCCCCTCGACGCGTTCTCATCATAGGTGGAGGTCCATCTGGACTCGCGACGCTTCGCAACTTCAGGGAACACGGAAAATTCGAGGAGGTTCAGCTCGTCGAGAGGAGGGATGCGATTGGGGGTGTTTGGTGCGCCCATTCCAACAGATCCCGTCCTTCGTAGCCTCGCCTGATGTGAATGGCTTCTTCACAGGTACCAGCCTCCTCTACCGACCGCACCTGAAGCCAAACCAGAGCACCGCGACAGATGGCCACGGCCCGCGTATCCGGGGCTCGTGGGCAACGTTCTCCCCGAGTTCTTGTCTCTCGCTGGACATCCATTTCCGGAGCCGTTGAGGCCTGCACAGCCTTTCCCCATTCTTGAGGAGACGAGCACATATGTCATGGACTACGCCCGTTCGGAGAACTTGTTCGACTCCAACGAGTCGGGCAAGTGCAGAGTGCGGATACGGCTGAACGTCGAGGTGATTAGCGTTGGCGAGCTCGAGACAGGAGGATGGAGAGTCGTGTTGAAGGATTGGAGCAAGGGCGAGGAGAGCGAGGAGGTGTGGGACGGGGTGGTGGTTACAACGGTGTGGTATGATAACCCGCGGTATCCGGTTATCGACGGGTTGGTGGATGCGATTAATATTGGAGGGACAAATGGAGCTGCGGGTGCTGGAAAGGGGGGAAGGCTTGTTAGCCATGCTATCCATTGGGATGGTGTGGAGGACAATGGGTATGAGGGCAAGGTACGTTTGTTCAATCGGAAGGTGGGAGTCAAGTCATGATAGTGTCCTTCCCTCTAGCGTATCGCCGTCATCGGTAGTGCCAACTCTGCCAATGAGATCGCAGCAGCGCTCGCCAACGTGGTTTCTACTCCTATCTTCCGTTCAGTCAGACGCGTATCAATATTCCCTTCGGTCCTGGACGACAGGATTCAGGACGTTGCTCCTGTACAACGCGTCGAGATCGTTCAAGATTCTACCTCAGGTACACCATCGAAGCTCAACCTACATCTTCGAGCTGAAGATGGCCAAGACGGAGAGATCCTGAAGGACATCGACCACATCATCTGTGCAACTGGATATGTACCACATGTGCCCTATCTGCGTGTCCCCTTCCCTTCCAGAGCAGATGAGGCTATCCCGAGTACGCTCAAGCACCTGACAGGCCCACACGTCGCACCTATGCGCGTTCCATCACTTTACCGACACACAATCTACGCGCCCAACCCGACCCTCGCATTCGTCGGCGCCACAATCTCATTTGTTCCCTTCGTCCTCTCCGATCTAACGAGCACCTGGCTCGCGCTCGCCTGGCACTCTCAGCCGTCCTCAGCCTCGGACACCAATCCCATCCCAGTTCCCACAACCACAAGCGCCCGCCTCGAAGACGAACAGGCCCGCATCCAGCAGCTCGAAGCCGTGCGCGCAGAGACGGACAACCCGTCCGACCTGCTCAACTTCCACTTCCTTGGCCGGTTCGAGCTCGAGTTCGCGCAGCTCATGCGCGACGAGGTGTACGCCGCCGAGCCGGCTATGGCTTCGCCCGAGCGCAAGGGGAGGCCGCAAGCGGGTGGGCTGCTGGCGTGGGACGAGGAGCAGGACGGGCGGAGGTGGACGATGTATAGAACTAAGTTGGAGAGTTTGTATTGGGCGGTCGGGAAGGAGTCGCCAGCGAAGGAGTAGGATGTAGGATCTGAGTGGGTGGAGTAGAATATCCTGCTACATTGCTATTGTACACTGATCATGTCGTCTAAGAGTGAAATATATTGTTGTCAAAACTCGGAATCAAGTAAGCTGTACGAAGCATGTAGGAACTGGTGTGTATTCAGTGTATTTCTCCATTTTTGGCTGCCGTTCACGCACCAGGAGCATTGTGTTCTTATATCCCACTTCTATAACCTACTTGGACCGCGCGTTAGAGGCTTGATCATGACCTGAAGATCGCTGTGGCTGGTTTGTGTTTGTCTGCCTGCGAACAGGCGCTGATCCTGGTGGTTGTGATAACAGTAGGCACTCGTTTCCTTGCCTTCCGAGTGAGACCGTAGGAGAGTGCATTCCCGTTAAGTATCGAGAACTACATAAGACAATATATTTTCACTAAAGTACACTATCTTTACGAATTACGACCAGGTCACTTTCGTTCCTTGGTTCAAATCCACCGCCACATTCCCAACCACCAACTCCTGCGTCGCATCCAAATACGTGAAATTGCCCACCACCTGCCCACCGACGCTCACACTACTAAAACCGTCACGCTCTCGAGTTTTTGCTGGATGTCGTAGCCTCCCTGGCTCGAGATAGTCAACGCCCCACCTTGAGCGACGAAGCTCAAGGTACGACTGTCGCCTGGCGGAGAACTCTCCCCGTCGTCGACATACGCCGTCCCGAACGCGTTCCCACCCTTATCGAGAGAGACAAGCAGCTCGTATGGTCCACTACGCGTCTCATTGATCGTGTACCCTGGCTTAGCATGCAGGAGGAGCGCAGAGCCGTCCCGGATATGCACGTTGATGGTGCTCGGTGGTGCCTGCAGCGTCGTGTTCCCGCCCGAGGTGCTCGCGTTCACGGTGGCGTGCGTCCACCAGTCCCGCCAAGTGACGCTGCCGCGACCGGGGAAGATGCCTATGCGCTGACCAGACTATGAAATGATACTCTTAGATAAGCTGACGCACCATCGACTGTCGTGGCGTTCTCTTCCAACACGGGCGTGACCAGAATGTCGCTTCCAATGAGGTACTGACCATCGACGCCGAAGAGCTCTGGCTCGTTCGGAAATTCGTACCACAGCGCGCGATGGGAGAGCCTTGAGTCGATGCATTCGCGAAGAGGGTTTGCTGTATCGATACGGTCGCATTAGTATGAGTGGAAAGAGGGGAAGAAGTACGAACCCAGTACGGCAGCAGCGCATATCGCGCAGCAATCGCAATGCGAGTTGCGTTCGCAACGCTAGGCCAGCGGTATGGTTCCTGGGGGTTAGATCCGCCGTTGTGGTTCCTGTAGAAGGGCGCGAACGCAGAAAGCATGTGCCATCGGTTGCACAGTTCTTCAGTCGTGTTCCCGACTGGATGGATGACCCAGGCCCAGTCAGCGGTAGAACTTGGCAAAAACAGTGACTACCGCTCACTGAAACCGCATGTATCCGAGCCAACCATGGGAATCTGATACAGCTGGAACTGTAAAATGCCTTGGATGCTGAGGGACATCGACTGGAACGTGCTGTAGTTGTCTCCAAGCTTTATCGAGTCCAATCAAGCTCTGCATACATTCGGGGACAATGATAGAGGACGCACCCAGTGGCCAGCCCACTTTCCAGCCGAAAGGAATGTCGACCGCGCGATAATGAATGCGCGCTTTCCCGCTCGGAGCGTCTGAAGCGCGCCATGGGTCGCGATTTCCTCCATCAGCCCATACATGTTGTGGGTGTCATAATGGCTGTACCCGCCCGCATGCACCGCGTCGGGCGAGACCGTGCGGTTGTCCGACGGGCCATGGCCTGTTACAAACAACCAACTCGTCAACAGGCTATTTGATGACGTGATAGCGGACAGCAACCACGCACCATTATGTATCGCATACGGCGGACTCATCACATCCAAGCCCGTCTCATTCCCCACCGCGCGCTTCGCACCCGGGAAACCAGACTGGGAGAAGTTAGCCGAGCCGCACGAACCGGCGCACAGCGAGCTCGGCTCGTTCATGTCCAGCCAGATCCCGTCGAACTCGATGCCCGACTCGCTCCAGTTCTTGAGTGCCTGCGTCCACCAATCTTGGGTGTTGGGCGCGAACCAATCCTGCCAAGCCTGATGCGATGCGTTGCATCACGGTCAGTGGTTGCATGCATGGGAGATAGCACGGGCAGATAAAAGGGAACGTACGACGAATCCGGGCCACAAAGAGCCGACGAAGACAGTGCCGTTCGGGTTCTTGATCCAGACGTCCCTGCGGGTAAGCATATGTGAGTATGCTGGATCAACAAGGTCAATGTGTTTGGCTTACTTCTCGAATCCATCGACGAAAGGTGCGTACTGTCGACACCGGTGGTCAGCTCTTAAACGCTTATCTGGACCAGGCGTCGAGAGGAACTCACGAGGTCGGTAGAGTTCTGTGGTGTCGCAATCGCGACGTCCACAATTGGGATATCTACAGTGCCACAACCCGGCTCATCAGACGGACGCGCTCAAGGCACGTATAAGTGTTGCGTACAGTGCTGTCCATTGGCGTGCTGAGCAGACCATCATTATCGGCGTGTAAATCGGTATACCGCTCGATTGAAAGAAACATACCAGCTCGTCAATAAGTGCATTTACTTGATCAACAGGGAAGCCGACCGGATCGGTTGTGAAGTCTCGGTTATGGTTGTACATGTCGATGGTACCCAAAGCCCCATGCGGGCACCCACGCCGGGTACCCAATCATCTCGCCATACTGCTCAATCACCGACACGGGCGATGGGCCGGAGAAGAAGTAGGAGTCGAGCGTGCCGCCGAGGAGGCGGTACTCGATCAGCGAAACATTAGACTCGGGAGGAGTGGTCAGCAGAATATCGGCTCCGTTCGAGCTGCCTCGCTAAGTTAGCGGTCCAGTGTAATGGAGCAGATGACAGAAAATGGGAAGACACACGAGAAGAGAAGACACTACAGGCAAATGCGATAATTCTGGACCCGAAAATAAGGAGGAAAATGCACTGGAAAGTAAATATTTTCCTCCATATTTCCCTTTGACCAATAGAGGCCGAAAAAGTTTCATGTTCCAGTGAATTTTCAGGCGACAAAATCAAGCTTAACTTCCATTTATAAACATTAAGCGCTGGCGGAGATTCAACTCCTGCTTCAACCTGCCTTTTTGGGCCTCTTTGCGCACCAGAAAATGATAACTTTCCGCGTGCTTATTCCTAGCCCGAAAATCTGTAGGAAGATGTTTACTTTCCAGGTCATTTTCCTGCTTATTCTCGGGCACAGAATTAGCACATTTGCCTGTAGTGAGAACCCCGTGCGTCGCGGACGAGTTGTTGCTATCGTCGTACCGGTGCTCCATGTAGATCGGATGCGAACCGTATATGTTCTGGTCCTCTGGAGTTGGGGAGTCGCGTGTCCACAGCGTCTGGATGGAGCCAGGTCCACCATTTCCGCCGACGTCGCGTCGGAAACCGCTGCTCGCGACAACCTCGCCGAGTCCATAGATATTCGTGTTTTGAGGCAAAGCTGATGCCAACTGACATCATCAACGGCATTAGCGACTGTATGAACAAAGACATGGTGAAACTCACCTGGAGATACTGATCCTCAAAAATAAGCTCAAAGCTGTCCAGCGCAGTCGAGTTGTCCGTCGCATTCACAGGAGCAATCGGCGTCTTGGGTAGCGACGCTGTGCGTGTATCGAAAAGGGGCATCGAGCCTGCTGGGTCAGAGCGGCGTGTGATCCAAAACGCGAATGACGACGCGTCGTAGTTGAACACGAGGTCAGAACTGTTTGCGTACGACGTCGTGGGCGGTTCAGGGACGGGGACAACCGAAGAGGGGATAGTGTACTGTTGCTGTGCGTTGTCGAAGATATTGACATGCAACCTTCGACAGCGTTTTAGCGCGGGATGAATTAGAGTCGGCGGGGAAAAGCATGCACCTCTGCTGGGTCTCGTACGTGACCTCAACGGTCAGGTTTTGAATGTCATTCCCAAAGGCATTGCATGCTTCTCCGGCAAGGTTGAGGTGCGCGGTGAGTCCAGTGTCGGATTGCTTGAGATCCTGCAGAGTGTATCCTGAATATACGGTAAGCAAACGTGCATATATGCGCTCCATTTGGCTTACCAGGGCAGCTCGTTACATTATATGAGTACGTAGAGTTGGAACCGAGTGCCTTACTGGCAGACGCGAGCGCCACCAAGCAAAGCGCTAGCGACTTCATCTTTACGGACGTTGCAGCGATTCCGTCACGTCACGGTGCAGATAGACAGTTCCCTTCTGTATACCACAACGGTCGATTCAGTGGGCTGCCTGATGTGCTTTTCGCTGATCAATGCGGTGAAGAGTATGGTGTAAGATGGTGACAAGCAACGTGAGCTACGACGTGTAACGCACCAGTCTCAGAGCAAGGCCGCGCTCATGAGGTCGCCCTTGACCAGCCTTTATATGCGGCGCGAGACAGTCGCACACGCTGAGCGCAACAGAGCGTGCCAGCTGATTCAGAAGATTGATGGGGCTCCTTGACAGGTCCATTCCGAAATGAGTTGGAGACTTGAGTGAGCTGATGTTGATGTTCTGCTCAGAGCTCGTCAGATGATTGTTATGTTACTGTGAGAAGGACCGTAATCACCTTCCAGGGCTCCTTGGGGGTTCAGTCCCTATGAAAAATGACTCCGTCGCCACTCTTTGATACTCTTTCGTACTTATATCCCAACGAGTGGCAATATTCAAATTTCCCTTAAAGTAAGCCAATAGAGTACAAAGAGCAGCAATGTTATTTCGAATCGAAACTGTAGCGACGAAATGGTAGTGAATGGATCTATTTACACTCTTTGACGATCGTTCCTACCTGTTGCCAAAGAGTACGAACGAGAGCCAACGAGAGCCAATGAGCAATGAAAATGAAAGCATAGCACCGAAAATCTCACCGAAACAAAATAGTACGAAAGGCCAGCAAATGATAGCAATCGGAGAGAACGAGTGAAAAAGAGCAAGGAAAGTCGAATGAAGCAGCGTCGAATGGAAAGGGATGGGATCACATTGTGTTGCGCTTGCGTTTTCCGAGAGCGGCTTTCGTCCTTCGCGTCCTTGAACTGCTGCTCGTAAATCTGCCATACAGATGAGCATTGCACGCAAGAGGGGCACCAAGACGAACCTGTTATGGGTCCTCAGAGAGACTGCGAAAGTCACGACCAAGTACATGTCTTGTCGAGCGCCCAGGCTAAAATATATGCCTATAAACACCATTAGACATGCAAAGGGGAAAAGGAACATGGAACTCACATAGTACATATCTCTGTCGGCATACTAATCCATCCAGTGCTTATCTTCCCGGTATCTTTAGGCCCTTCTTCTTCCGAGGCATCTCCTGAGACTGTGTCACAGACGTGCTGGCTGACGTGTTCGTGCGATGGGTTTTCGGGAGCCTGTAATCAGAGTAAAATGTGCATTCCAACAGAAAAATCTAAGACTTACCCCCAAAATGGAGCAAACGTTAACAGGGGCAAGCGAAGTGCACTGGCCACGTTGAGATTAGAGGCATTGCGACAGAACACACCACTTACCTCAATCCCGAGTTGCTTTGCTACTCTTTCTCCCTCCATCCTGTTTTCCCCCGCCTCTATCGTCTGTTTGCTTCTCCAGATGAGACACGCTAGTAGGCTTGTCTACATCTGTGACATAATGACTACTATTTCTATTTGCATACTTTATTAGCACAAGTAGTCGCAGGTGCACGGGAAATAAGTAGTACTCACATACCAGGGAGAAACCATGCTGTCCGTGACCGATGCAGAGGGAGAAAACGTGCTGAAACAGAGGCAAGACGGCACCAGCGTTGGTGCTAGCTGGGCAAGGAGGATGTCGTCGAGGGGAGTGGGAGACGTTGGGGAGAAAGGTGCATTTCAACAAATCTGCTTTCCCCAACGCGCCTTATCACGAAGTCAGGAGCACGACTGGATTAGGCAAGTTCTTTCAGACCCCGCAGTGGCGCAGCCCCCATAGGATCTCATAAGGCAGCAGGCTGTTGTCTTCGGCTTTCACTGTTACTGCTGCAACCGGCTTGTTTTATTCGGAATTGACACTGAGATAATTAGAGCCACCTCAATCTCAGATAACCTAGTTAAAGCAAAGCTGGCATTGTATATAGCTCCCAGTGGATATAAGAAAAGACACCACCCTTTTACCAATCAGGATTAATGGTGCTACTGTGCCAAGTATACCGACATCGACGTCGCGACTCTTAATAGAACGGATTTGTGTTTGCACTGACACGATTTGGTTCAAGGGGATTCGAAACGGAGCCAGAATCAATATCATAAGCTAATATTCAGATTGGAATCGAACACCAGGTTGACGATGTTTGGTATGGAATTCAAATTCCATTCTCGCATTTTGACATCTTCTGTACTATTTCAGGCTATCATCTGGGCCCAATGGAGTAGAATGAGTGCCAAAGAGAAGGAACCTACTACAATGAGTAGCGACGGAGTCATTTTTCATAGGGGTTCAGTGAGGAGTCACTGGGGATGGATGAGGCATCGATGAGGGTCGAAGCTGAAGCGTGACGCGTTCAAGGGATGAGGGTGTTTATGCCCGGACGCTCGAAACGATGGGCACGAAATTGCGAAGTTTGCATGTCGTCATGTGGTAAACAAATGCAAAGCCACGTGGACATCCCCGATTCCGAACCAATCCCGAACCAATCAGGCGCTGCTCGGGCCTAAAATTGCAATCCCGCCTCTACATCCTTGGGTCCTCTTGCTCGCTGTTCACAGTTGGACGCACCCAGCGCACGGAGGGAACATCCTTCAACCTGTTCCTTTCCTTGCAAGTCTCCATAGCGTGCCTCGCTGCTATACTCGAGGGAGTGGAACTAAGCAACGCGTTCATTCCTTGCCTAAGCTTCAGCTTCTGTTGTCTCTGTCTTCAACTCACGTTGCCGCTATTTTCTCTTCCTATGATATACCATTTCTCTTCTTACCCCATGCTAGTCCGTCGACTTTATATAATTTCCTCAACAGTCGCTATATCTGTTCGCTTTCACCATGCCGCCCTATCACAAACTCCTCGAACCAGTCAACTACCGAATCGGGTCTTTCACTTTCGAAGTGTAGGAATCTCATGCTCTCCGCATCTTAGTCGCTCCATGGTGTCGCCTCTTGCCTGTCCACAAAGAACATTCCCGGTCGAAATAACGTTACGTCAACGTAGGCTTTCTGGGTGGTGCATAGCATTTTTCAAACTCGAATCTAACGATCGTACGACACTGCAAAGGGTTCCTTTCCCCAGGAGTCGGTATGAGTCTGTCGGACACTGCTGCGGAGGACTGAAACAGAGCAAAAACACGGATCTTTACTTTGTGGATATGGACTTAGCAACCGGTACGTGTTTTATCACCATTGTTACTGTTATATATCGTTTTGGTTGATCGCCAGTCATTCCAGTTCCTCTAGTTCCTGTTTCACCGAGAGTCATTGCGCCACCCAACCCGTCTATGTTTGTATCATAGCTTTCCACCATTGGTAACCCGTTTTTGTGTACCCGTCCAATGATGTCGGTGTCCATGTTGATCTGCGCGAGAATTCTCCAGTATTACAACGAGTTCTGACACGCCCATGCATTCCACGTACCGGACAATTTTCAAGGCCTCTTGCGTTAATTACGCGGAAGCTGGTTGCATTCGTTCGGGTACGTGGGCTAAGCTCTGACCAGCCGCACCGGTCGGCTCCGCAGACATACGAGTAGAACGAGACTTGGTAGGTCGGCGCAAAAAGCAGATACAGCAGCCGAGCACAAGACCATTTGGATAGAAGCTCTCCTCCAACCTTGCTGCACTTGAAGGGGTGCCAGTGACGTCAATAGGTCTTTCGGGGCGTCCGTCTGCATGTGAACTGGGGTTTTCCCTTTCCTCCACGATACGCTGATCGCCCTCGCCAGTATCCGTCAAATGACTCGAATCCGATTCCGTGTCAGTGTCCTCCACGTTAGTTTGCGTACGAACCCCTCTGTGTCGCCTTCCATTATCTTCTCGCGCAGCCACATTTCGCTGAGAGGACGACGTGAGACAGCGGATACAGAGAGATGTGGATTGAATGTACGTACTGGTCGGGCATAGCCAGGAAAAATTATGGCCCTGACGCGCGAAGCTTGGCGTGCAGGGTTTTTGGAGTGCGATTGCGACCCCGCTGGGCCATCTTTCCTAGTAGCATCAGCCCTCTCCCAGGCTGACGCTGCGCGGGCCTATATGGTACACGGCAAGCCGTCAGCTTCGTAACTGGAAAGAGCATACCATGCTAAGGAAAATTGCGTACCCATGTTTTCTTAACTGTTTCCACCGCCTTATTCGCTTGATCTTGGAGTGCGAAACTATGGTCGCCGGATGCTGAAACATCGGACTCAGACTGTTCGGACCATGAGTTGCTATGGGATAAGGGTGTAGAGCCAACGTACTTTGTCTTTTTTATTGCTACGTAAAATTACATTCTTCAAGAGCAGGTTGAAAGTCGTGATGATCGGAGTTGTTCTTTCCGGGTCATCTACAGTTTTCTTTGCTGTATCTTCAGGGGAGCGTGGCCGCCGAGCGTTCTTATAGGACAGCGCATGAGATGAGCTTCGATAAGACTGCTACAACTGAACTTACGCCATCAATATCAACCTCAGCAAAGAATCCGTTCATATCTTGATTTCTATTTGTAATGACGGCTGGTCTCTGCAAGTGAAAGTTCGTCTCGCAAAAATTCCTACTCTTAGACTGAAATTGACGTACATTCATGAAGCTTTCCAAGCTATCGTTAGACCCAGACACCTGCCAGTAGGTGAGTTGAGAATATCGTAAATACGAAAGTCTGGCATTACCTGTGGATTTGATCTTGACTCTTGCCCCCTGCCTTCATCGTCCGCCGCAATTTCGGACTCTATCAGACTTTCCTGGGAGGTTAGGGTCGGAGATTTCTGAAGGGTATGTAAATTGGTCAAAGTGTGTGGTGGAGCCGCCAGCCGTGATTCCTGTAACGTGTGGATAGCTTCTCTCGTTACGCTCCCAGCGTCTTGGTCGAGTGAGACCGGAAATCGGAGGGATGGAACTTCAAGAGAGATCAGAGTGTTGACCTCGATATCCTCTTCATCCTAATAAAGCGTCAGGCCCAGCAGCGTGGATGAGAAAAAGGCAAACTTTACAGGTATGACATTCGTTGGCTGAAACACCAGTGTCCAGTCACGTATATCCCAAACCTGCATATCGTTGCCGCTGCAAGAAACGAAATGCTCTCCATCTGAAGAGCATGATACCGATAAAACCGGCCCTTTGTGCCCGTAAAGCGGGCCCGAGATACACTCCCCTGTTGCCACGTTCCATATGCGGACGGACTCGTCATAAGAACAGCTCACCAGCTGCCAACCATAATGTGAGAATGATAAGCCAGAGACGGAGTATTCATGGCCGCGAAGAGATGCAAGGAGGTGTCCTGCCGATGCGCTCCAGAGCCTAATGGTGTGATCATCAGAGGCACTGGCAATGAGGTAGCCATCTGGAGAGTGTTGAACGCATCGTACACAGTCTTGATGTCCAGTGAGCATAAAAACAAGCTGCTGTTCATCTACGTCATAAACACGGACGAGCCAATCGTCACATGCTGTCGCAATTCGCTTGCCATTGGGTGAGAATGAGACTGATCTCACGGCTTCGGGATGCTTCAATGTCGCAGTTGAGCTGCCTGTACGTGCGTCCCAGAGCTTGAGGACACGATCATCCCCGGCACTTGCAACGAGTGAGCGTGACCCATCTGGAGAGTACTCTACAGATTGGACTCCGTCTGTGTGTCCTTGAAGCGGACCCATGATCGTCTGGCGGGTGATTATGTCCCATATCCGAAGGGTCCCGCCGTCATCGCCGCTGATCAAATGTCGTCCATCAGGAGAGAATGCTAGTGCGCGAACCCAGTTCGTATGTCCTTCCAAGGTAATCTCCACTTGACAACCCGTCGCCACCGCCCAAACCTGTATAGTTGCATTTTTCATACCCGTAGCTATTGATAGCCCATTAGGTGCGTATGCACACGCGAGGATGTCGGTGTCGTAGTCATGCAGCGGATGGGTGACAGTAGTACCTTTGACGATATGTTGCGGTGCATGAGTTCTGCCACCAGATGGGCATTGCAGCGAGGCTGGCTGGTGTAGAAGGACTTGGGCGCCATCACGTAAACTCCAAATACGTACGCCTCTCTCGCTGCAAGAAGCAAAATGCTCTTGATCGGCCGAACAGGATATTGCCCTAACCGGCCCCTCATACCCGTGGAGTAGTTTCAAGACGCATTCCCTAGCAGAGACGTACCAGGCTCGGATGGTTCCGTCTTCAGAGGAGCCGATCAGCTGCCGACTATCACATGTAAATGCTATGCAGGAGACGGAGGATGTGTGCCCACGGAGAAATCCTTTGATCATGTCTCCTGTTGAGGCATTCCAGAGCCGGACGGTGAGATCGTCGGAAGCACTAGCAATGACTTTACCATCTGGGGAATACTGAACGCAACGAACGCTGCCTTGGTGCCCACTGAGAGTGTGGATAACCTCTTTTTGAGCTACATCATAGATGCGAACGAAGCTATCATGGCATGCAGTGGCAACATGCTCGCTGCTAGGTGAGAACGAGACTGAGTTCACGCTCATGGGATGCCATAGTTCCGTAGCACAGTCAAGCGTATGGGTGCTCCAGACCTTCAATAGGTTGTCCCGACCACCAGTTGCAATGAGCTTGCCATCCAGAGAGTACTGGACAGCTTGAACACAGTTCGGAGGGTCGTCGAGCAGTCTTGCAACTGTCTGGTAGGTGTTCGTATCCCATATTCTAAGGGTCTTGTCGTCTGAGGCGCTAGCTAGATACCGTCCATCAGGAGAGTAGGCAAGTGCATGAATTTGGCCAGTGTGCCCTTCCAACGTGTCCCCCGCTTGACGACCTGTCTTGGCCTCCCATATTCGAATCGTCGAGTCTACTGAGCCGGTGGCTATGAAAGCTCCACAAGGGGAGTAGGACAGCGTGCAGATGTGGTTGGTATGACCTGTGAACGGTTTCAAGATTGTGTCTTTCATGCTGTGTTGAGTCGTAGTCGGAGGACTGCTTTGACTTAAGGAGTGAGCTGCAGAGAGCAGAAATTTTACTTCCTGTGCGTCGGTGTTGGGCCGGAAGCCAAAATCCCACGCCTCGTCGCGCGACACTTGTGCGGCACTCAGCGTTTCCGCAAACGAGAAAGGCGTGAAGTTGTTGCAAATGTAGGTTGCGACCTGTTGTGACATTCAATTCCAAGTTCACCGAAGGGAACATTGAGCGCGGTCATTGTAGAGCGCTCATGCCAATGATTTCTTAGAGGACGTGCCTGCCTCGGGCTACGCTGCTCGCGTTCAAAGTGTGTCCTACGGCGCATTTCAACCAGTGATTTACACTTTTGCGTATTGGTCACTTTCCCCGGGTCATAACATGATGATTCGTTTACTTCAGGGCATTGTTCGGGTTATATTGAAGTAACAAAGAAGCAAGGCATACCCCGATATATGTACGAGTCTGTAAGTTGGTGATAAAAAGGATAACTCGTCAAAGGATGATATAGTCCTCGTGGTAACCATCTCATGATGACGCATCAAAGAGAGAATCATGACTGTCTGATAATACAAAGTCAACAGCATCGTTAGCGTTAGTTTCCAGTTTCTGTGTGTACTACGTTTCCGGCGGAATGTCTCTTAATTGTACCCCCGCCCGGTAGCGGTATGCTGGCGGTTGACGTAAGTCTCAGAGTCTTGCGTTGCATTGAGAGGGTTTACCGGTTTATCTCTTGGAAAAGATAGCGATGGTGGGCGATGTGAAGTTTCGTGGGGAACGGTTAGGATACGATAGGTTTGCGTTTGTGATTCTTCACGTCGTTCTCTACCATTGAAACCACCTTGAAGTTCAGCGGCGCTTGACTACAAGCCTAGTGAATCAATCATGTGTGCAGTGGGAGGTGGATGACTACCTCCAATTCTTTTAAGCGGCCATCAATTGGTTTCGCTGCACTCTCTGCGATTGCCTATCAAATCCATTATTAAGTAGCAGCGGATGCACTGTGAACGCAATTGCACCACTTACCATAGTCTTATCACCGTGACCGACACTGTAGGTAAGTCAAATAGTTTAATAGATTTATGACGAGGCTACCTTGAGCGACGAGAGATAATGCCCCTTGGCTCCGAGGCCGTTGTCGATATTGCTACCCAGGAGCCATCGGAAAGCTTGGGTCATGGTGTTCAAGCTAATTCGGCTCTATCATCCCAGATTAGCAGACAAACAAAACGGGGCTATGAAGGGAACAACCATGAGCCCAAGGTAACTCGCTTGAGTGCTGTGTTTGGTATCGACAACCTGCTGTCATAGAATTGAATGACTGAGCTCGAAAGTATAAGAATATGTGTATTCACTTACCTTAGGAAGCAGCAGGTTTCCAGAGATTACGTCCCACATGCGTAAATCTCCGTCGTTGGACCCAGTCACAACTCGCTCTCCGTCTGAAGAAAACGCGACTGCCGCAACCGGGTGATCATGCGACCAACCTTGAATAGGCTTCCGCGTGCCAGCGTCCCATATACAGATGCTCATGTCAGCAGATGCACTCAAAATCCTAGTAGCGTCCTCCGAAAGTTGCGCGCACTTTACATCGCCCCCATGCTTGAAACCCACCACTTTCTTTCCGAGCAAGGTATCCCACTGGTAAATCTTATCGCCACAGCCGCTCAGCAACGTCGAGCCGTTTGCAGAGAAATAGGCCGATGAAACTCCGTGTTGATGTTTGAGAGGCTCGCCGAGGGCTTCATATGAGCGAAGATCCCAGATGCGTATGGTCCTATCGAGTGACCCGCTGGCTAGCTGGGATCCATCGTGAGAAACACAGAGCGTTTGAATGGAGTCACCGTGGGCTTTTATGACATGTAGTGATGCGCCCGACTGAACGTTCCATACACGAATAGTTTGATCTTTACCTGCGGACACCAGGCGCTTGCCATCGGGAAGGAATTTGACGGCGTATACAGGGCCGCAGTGACCACGAAGTGGATCCAAGGTTACATCCTGGGCGACGAGGTGCCAGACGCAGACCAGGGCGTCGTCTGCACCACTAGCCAGAAGCTCGCTACCCCATGACACATCAACACTGTTCACCGGCCCGTCGTGTCGAACGAAAGGCTTTGCGGACTCTTGACCAGTCCTCGCGTCCCATATCCTGACAATATGGTCACCCCCTGCGGTCGCGAAGCACTCGCCATTCGAGAACCACGCTATAGCCTTGATTTGAGCGTAAACTTTCAATCTATTAGAGTGTTAGCTATTATTAGAATAGCATAGTGAAACATACAGGTATTTCTGTGCGACCTCGCTCGCCGCCGGGTTGACCTATTATATCTATAAATAACGGAGGTACACAGCTAGAAGAATAATGATTCACCAATGGAAGAGCCGAAGTTCCATCGTTTATGTTCCAAATGCGTAGGCTGTTGTGACCAGAAGACGCGAAACGGTGCTTGTCCAGAGAGCAGGATATTGCTATGACCGGTTCCATGTGTCCATATAGTGGCCCGAGGAGACATTGTCCTGACGCTACATCCCAGACTCGGACAGACTCATCCTCCGATGCGCTGACTAGCTTCTGACCATCATAAGAAAATGAGATGCTGGAGACGCAGTTCCTGTGACCACGAAGAGGGCCTGTGATGGGGTCTCCTGTCCAGGAGTTCCAAAGCCGGATGGTCTGATCGTCCGAAGCGCTAGCAATAAGGAGGCCGTCCGGAGAGTACTGGACACATCGCACGCGGCTCCGATGACCAGCGAGCACCCCGACAAGCTCAAGTTGATCTGCATCGTAAATGCGAGCGAGCCGATCACCACACGCGACAGCGATGGTCCTGCTATTCAATGGCGAGAATGAAATCGACTCCACAGCTTCGGAATGACTTAGCGTTGCAACACAGTTCCCCGTACGGGCGTCCCAGAACTTTAAGAGGCCGTCGTCGGCGCCGCTTGCGATAAGTGCGCCGTCCGGAGAATACTGCACAGCCCTTACCGGGCCCGTGTGGCCGTCGAGTGGCCCTATGACCGTCTCTTGGGTGTGCATGTCCCATACAAGAAGGGTCCCGTCATCGGACCCGCTAACTAAACGAAGGCCATCAGGAGAATAAGCAACGGCGTGAACTCCATGACAATGCCCTGCCAATGCACGTCCTACTTGACGACCTGTGTTCGCATGCAAAATTCGTATCAACTGGTCCGCTGAGCCTGTGGCTATGTATGCTCCGTTGGGTGAACAAGTGAGTGTGAGAATATCAGTGGGTGGAGCCTTGCGTGCTTTGGAGAGGGTGAGGCGCATGGTGTCCTGGAATAGAAGACGGCTGTATGGGGCTTGTGAGTGCCTGCGTTACCGTAGTCTGTGTTTGTGCTAGCCGATACAACGTACGGGGGTTTAAGATAGCACTGGCAGGTCGAATGCTTTGCGGGAGAAAGAAAAATCTCAGATAGTAACAAGCTTGGAGGATATTGATGACAGAGAGTGTAAGCAAGGGCAACGCTGAGGCCGAGACCTGACCGGCATGCAGCTACTTAAGCGTCCTCGGCGTACATTGGATGGCCGCGCTCAAGCCGAACTGGAACATCGTTTCCCACGGCAAAAGAGGCACTGACAATTTCCAACTTCACCGCCTTGACATCACCGGGCGTCACGGAGGTCTCTGTCGCGAACGAAACTCCCATCGCATCATTTCACTATGCGCCGTGTGCGTACATAGCATAAGACCGTCAACGCGATGGTGTTCGTCATTTACGTCTGCCACAAGAATATATATAATCCTTAGGTTTCCTAGCTAGTGGCGTAAAGGTCAAATCCGATATCAATGTCAGAAACTTCAAATATGTCACTACGACATATTGGAGGCAACCTCATTCCCGCCGCGAGCAGAGGGGTTTTTCTTCCAGCGAGTGAAAAGCAGGGAACAGTTGCAAAAGCACAGCACTTCCACGATCGTCGGATAATGGTCTTCTGAGCTCGCCGAGTCTGAGGTGGTGGGAGATACGTCTCTGTCGACGGCGACCGTGTCTCCACCGGGGAGTCTGCCCGGCGTGTCTCCGCTTGCCATGATGCGCTATCATGCGAGTGTTAGACGGTAATATATAAAGGAGTAGAGGGTATACCTGATTCCCGTATGCGGGAGATATGATGACTGGGCGACGCCAGCTGGTATGGCGAGAGAAGGTGCTCATGGGATAGAATTGCGCCTCTCCTGCGAGACCTTGCTCTCTTTCGGTGTTGTCTCTTCTAGCGCTAGACATGCGATTCTATAGGCGCAATGCACGCAATGGCAATAAGCGGGTGGAAACAAATGGATATGTACGACATGCTCACTATGGCTCGCCTAAGCATGCTATGGCTATTATCCCGTTGGTCGCGTGCTGTGGTGCTGTTAGTTTCGCTTTGTGATTCAAGCCGCTGTCATGGAGTTTAGCGCAAGGTAGACCGTCTAAGAAGGTTGAAGTAAAAATCACGTTTGTGTCGTCATTGATTCGAGGTCCTAAGGTACGCTCCCAGAATGCAATGAAAGACCGAGTTACGGTGCCGGTCAAATACCCTCGTCCAGGTACAGGATTGTCTTGGGTTTGTTCTGACGTCCCTTCGCGAGGACGCAGATGCTGCGTGCTCTTGAATTTTAACGGATCAGGGTTTAATATCAACCTATTGACCAATGAGCGAGAATTTCACACTTACATCATCGACGTCGCCAAAAAAGTCCTCTGCTTGTTGGTTATTGTTCTTTCGGGAGACAACTGCTGGTCTCTATCAAAAGCAGTAATTAGCGGCGTACGACCTGATAAATACAATGAACGCACATTCATGAAGCTTTCAAGACTGTCATGAGATTCAGATGCCTGAGCGCATATGAGTTATGGGTATCTTCATACGGAAGGTACAACATCACCGGTAAACTCGAGTTGTTTGCCTGTTGTGTCGGGCGTTTGCCACTCCCCACGCCCTGTTCACCTTGTGAGCTGCCTTGTGAGGGCGCTACTTGGGGAGCCTGCTAGCACACATGAAGTCGGTTGAAGAGGTGTATACAAAGGACTTGCCTGTGGCTCTATAGGTGCGGCGTCCTGAACCTCTGTTACATCGTCGTTGTTCTGAAACATTACACATTAGTTGATTTGACGATATGGATTGTGTAATTGAGGTGCTTGCCTTGGTGTCGTTTATATCCTAGGATAGATGGTAATCAGTACTAATGTGCGCTTGCGGGTATGAACACTCACATCGAGTGTGGACAGGTAATGGACTTCTTGTTCCTGTTTCGGGGGGTTACCGTTCGGGATGTCTCCAGCGAAGCGGCGAAATGCGCGCGCTAAATTGGTTAGGATGCCTCCTTCAGTCGTTGACTGATTCTGTGAACTATGTAAGCGATAGAGGGACTTGGAAAACGTAAAACGTACAGCTGGGGGCTGAGGATCAGCGACATCTTTGCTCTGAATTCGATCGACAAGTCTCTATTGTTTAATGAAGTTGTTAGTACGCCATCAGACCATCAAATTTGCTAGCTGACCTTAGGGCGCAGTAATCTTCCAGAGCTCACATCCCACAGACAGAGTGTTCCATCCCAGGATCCGCTGAGGATCTGGTTCCCATCCGGGGAAAATGCCGCCGTCAAAACCGTGTCATGGTGTCGCAGAGTCCTGAGAAACATTCCCGTTCTGGAATCCCAAATATGGACCTGCCCAGGTGCCACGCTCAGAATTTTGTTACCTATCATCGAATACTGGACGCTCTGGACAGGCTTTCGTTGATTGTTGGTGTACACCTGCTCTCTTTGCGAGACGCCCAGCAAGCGTACCATCCCGTCCCATGACCCACTAAGTAAATGCGAGCCGTCAGGTGAAAAGCAGACCGACGATACCCGGCTCCCATAATCCAGAGATTTGCCCAGTTGTTTGTTAGATTTGAGGTCCCAGATGCAGACAGTGCCGTCGTCAGACCCACTGGCCAGGTGGGACCCGTCAGCGGAGATGCTGAGGCCCCGGACGCGACCGTTATGCAACTGAAAGGTATGCAGGGAAGCACCATCGTTCATATCCCATATGCGGATGGTCTTGTCGTACCCTCCACTCGCCAGGCGCTCACCATCGGGGGTGAACTCGACGGCGTAAACGGATCCATAGTGCCCAGATAGGGGCGCCAAAGTCATGCCCTCCTGCTGGAGGTCCCAGATGCAAATGATCTGGTCTTCCCCGGCGCTGGCAAGGGTATTTTCGTCCGCTGAGAGCGCTAGGTCGTTGATCCTGTCGTTGTGCCATGTGAGAGGGCGTTTCGCCCTACGTCCTGTCTCCACGTCCCAGGTTCTGATAATTCCATCGTTGCCTGCGGTTGCGAAATGTTGGCCATTATTAAGCCATACTACGGCGTAAACAGATTCATATGCGTTGAGCCTGTGTAAGATAGTATGAGCTGTCAAAAACGGGCGCTATAACAATTCTTACTGAAGCCTCCCCTCAGTGCCTTCAGCACTCTCAGCGGTCACCAACTAAGAAAGCCCTGTATAAGATATGCGTTGAGATCACGACATGAACGGTACTCACTTTTGGTAGCTCGATGCTTCCTTCGGGCAGCTCCGATACATGTGCTTCACCTTTGGGAAGCACAACGTCTCCCTTGGGCACTGTCCAAATACGCACGCCACCCTGGCCGCAGGAAGCAAAATGCATTCCATCTGGACAGTAGGCGACCGTTGCTGCCGCCCCATTGTGTGCATGGAGATGCCTCAAGATGCAGTCCCCAGACGTCAGGTCCCATACCCGGACACAGTCGTCTTTTGAAGAGGTGACCAGCAGCTGGCTATCGGGCGAGAACGACAGGCCAGTGACATGATGTTCATGCTGTCGGAATTCCCAGAGACAATCACCGGTGTGAGGGTTCCAAACGCGTACAGTGAGGTCGTTTGAGGCGCTGGCCAGGCAAGAACCATCAGGTGAATACTGCACTGATCGAACAGCGGCTGTGTGTAGGTTAAACTCGTGAACAAGCTCGCGCTGGTTGACGTCATAGACGCGGACGAGGCGATCATGACAAGCGGTCGCGACTTGTTTGCTATCGGGAGAAAACGCGACACCGTTGACACGCATCGGGTGTACGATTGTCGCTATCAGATCACCCGTATAGGCGCTCCACAGACACAGAAGGTTACCCCAATCCCCACTCGCGATGAACGTACCATCCGAGGAGTACTGCACAGTCAAGAACCCCCTGCACGTGTTGCCCGAAAGAGGTCCCATAACCGTTCGACCCGTTTGCGTGTCCCACACTCGGAGGGTGTAGTCTTGAGAGGCGCTGACCAGGTGTTGCCCGTCGGGAGAGTAGGCGATGGAACCAATCCCTCCTGTATGTCCCTCGAGCGCCTCGCCGATTTGGCGGCCTGTTCCAGGTTCCCATATCCGCAAGGTCTTATCGAGCGAGCCGGTAGCGAGGAATGCGCCGTCGGGGGAGTAAGCGACAGTAGTGATGTCGCCGGAATGCCCCTCGAACGGTCGGAAGCTAGCGTCTTCCATCGTGTGGTTGGAAGGTGGCGCTAGCCTGGTGTGCTGCAGCGTCTATGGCGGTGGTTGACTGGGTACTGTGGGGAGGCAGACGTTCAAAAGCTCAGCGGAGCCATCGCGCACGAGGCATCAACAGGCGCTGAGATGACGATTCCCGCGATTGTCCTCTGTTGTGGGTCCATATGTAACCCGCGGTGAGGGCAGAAAACTTTCGGATCCCGTTTTGGAAGGAGCTTGCTCGATTGCAGTACTTCGTTCTGAGTGTTTGTTATACTCCTTATCCTTATGTAGTGAGTCCCTTGATGAAAAAGCGGAACGCGAGGAAAGCAAGAGCTTGGCCAAGTGATTTGGACCAGAAAATGCAAGAAAAAGCGCTACGGACACTGGGTGGTCTTGGACCAGATCCGTGAGAGCCGGAGCGTCAGCCATTGCGTTCCCACGGTGCTTCTCCCAAATCTCGCTGTGCTGCACGGATGCCATGTCTAACTTGCGTCTGGTGCTTCCCTTCATCTGTCCCCTCATCCTCTACTAGATCAGAACTTACTGTCTGTCATGCTCGTGCTCGGATATTCACCGTATCTACTCGCTCTCAACACGCCTTTCCGTCTTATGTTCACGTTCGATGAGACCCACGCGTTTCCAGAAACCATGCACTTCCGGGCCATGACACTCCGCCGGAGCCCACCGTGAAGCTCAAAAAGTGCACTCGTCAAGCGTCAAAGCCCTCAGCCGCGACTCTATGTTGAGTGTCTCCATCTCAGTCTCTTTCAGGAGGGAGTTCCGCTGCAGAAAACCGAAGTATGCGGAGGGCGTCCACTTCATCGGACTGGAGAAGAAGGGAATGGGCAAGAGCACAGACCCGTCGTGGAGGTGCGCTATCCCCTTTTCCATGTCTCTCCTCATGCTTACTTTATCTCCTCGACTTCATGCGAAAGATGTCAGATACGTCCTTTGATACGCACCGCCAGAATGTCGTCTATAGCGAATAGAGGTACACCACTTGCGAACTCAATCCAAGAGACACATTAACCCGACGTCGCTCGGCCAATTTACACTCAAACGTACACTGATGAGAGATGAGATAGGCATGCAATGATATCCCTGCGCTTGTTTTGGCGTATCATGTCCTTCTCGAAGCTTGTAGCGGGCCCATCATCGCCGCCCGAACTGCTCCAACCTCATCGCGCATCCTTTGCGACATGTCCGACCTCGTTGACCGAACGTGGGCTGAACATCCTTCCCACTGCTGGACACTTGGCGCCTTTGCAGTGAGATGCTCGCCCCCGCGCTCCAACGCGCGTCTAGGAATTGGTTTTCCGGTCACGATTCATGGAACGTGCTCAGCTGAACTATTGAAGACATATCAACGTGGGCTAGTCATCGGGTTCAAGTTGAAGAGGCAGTGCGATGCCATCCCCGATAGAAGAAGACGAGAGGGTGAAGGTGACGATGCCGGAGGTGCAGATCACGATGGGTTCGCGATCGATCCGCTTTCGTAGGTTTCGCCACCGTTATCGTTGCCCGTGGGCGTGGACCGGAATCGCTGACGAGTCGAGGTTTGCGTCTACCCAGTAATTATGGTGTGCCTGGGGCGAGGCAAGCTCTTCGTGAGGCACGCCATCCGTGACCCGGGCAGAGATAACGGTCGTTGGTGAGGTACAACATTTCTTTGACGATTCAGAGCAGTGTTTCGTCCCCAGGTAAGCACGTGCAAACGTTCAGCTCTTCCGATACTCACCCTCGTGCTTTCCTAGCCCCATTACGCACGCATTCTCTCATCATCATTCATCAATGCATTACTACTTCATATCGACTGTCGACCAACAATTAAGTCTCATAATTCCCTGCGTATTCGATGATAATCGCATTAGCTCCAGTGCGTGCAAGTCCACCATGAGTGAGACCAGGCACTTCTGTGGCTTTTTGGATGCACGAACACTTCCACGACGTCTTTCGACCCTATACGCTCTCCTGGCCAAAGTGCAGCTCCGTGTGCCAGGTGACGCTCACGATGTTATTAACGCACAGATACGAGATCCTGCGAGGGTGAGCTCCGCAGTTTGCTTTGGGGTGTTGCGTGTTCTGGCTCGTTGATGAACCCATTGGCAGCCCGACAGCCACTGGTGGAGAGGGCAAAACCTCAAGATGTTCCGGCAGTTCCATACTTCACATGCTCCTTTAACTCTGTCGCTCCCATTCTTATCCTGGCGCTCAGTTCCCGGCGTTAATCTCACTATGATTTTGCTGCCATCTAACTCTGGGCGCTTCTTCCACATTCTGCTTACACGTTTACCCTGGTGATGCGAGCGAGGCGTCCATCCCGACTATGGTTCCGACGTACCATCGCTTTCCTGGCTATCGTGCCAACGAACAGCACCCATCGCCAAGGCGGCGCTCTCCTTGCTTGAATCCGACATTTACGCGTACGCTTTCACTTCTTCCTCCCCATCTGGGTAGGAAATTGATTACAAATAGGTGAAGTGAACAACCAGCATAAAGTTGCCAACCGAGCTCGAGGGCGAATCAAACGATTCAGTCAGTGGCTGCTAGGTCTGTGCTAAGTCGGAAGCAACCTTTTGAGTCATGTTGTTATCCACCCGTGCGTGCCATCGGTTCTCTTCGTTTCCGGTCTTCCTTCTCTCCTTGCTCTATTTCCATCCGCACTGCATTCACGACCGGCTGGTCTACTTGACTCTGTATTCGCCCCGCCTCCAGCGTTCTCTTCCTTTCCGACGGCTGTTCTTTCTTATGTCTTTTTTCTGCCATATACTGCGCCTTGGGGTACGCCTTGTTACGCTTTGGTCTGTCTATCCGGTATCTTGGTCGTCGGTCCTCATAGATATGAAATATGCACTTTTTTTCTGCCCTCATGTTATCCCGCACCACCTCTGTCTATCGATTCCTATTTTTTAGGACGCTTTTTTGAGAGTACTGTATCTTGGTTGTGTCTTCTTCGTTTGGTTAAGCCTGTCTCGATCAAGCTTTACAGTGATTTAGTCACTCACTTTATCGTTTAGCAATATTCGTAGTTAATGGGGCGCACGGTACCGACTCGCCTTCAGATATAAGCATGGCTTCCTCTTTGTTGACGAGATCAGATTTCATACGACGACTTTACCAACAAGTATCTGATCTCAGTATACCATTGTATTCATGCAAAATTGACCAGAACAAGCCAACATTTAAATTTGAAATTTCGTATATAAAAAAGCTAGTTGCACCGGACCAGGCTGGTGCGAGGATGAACGACATAACCAAAGGTACTTCAAACAGTCATCACAGCTTAGAGAAATCCTCATCAGAATCGCCCGCCTTAGGATACTGAGCTCACATACCAGAGAATTCATGGACATACTCTTACCCGACTCACGCAGAAGACGACTTCTCCTGGCTGCGAGCGGAAGGCGCACCAGCGTTCTGTGCACCAGATCTGGATGATCCCTGGCCGCGGCTCGAGGGCTCCCCCGCAGCAGGCGAGCGCGCAGAAGGTGGGTACGTGTGCATCGGAACAGAGGCTGACCCCGTGTGCTCCTGGGCAGGTATTTTCTTGGAGGTAGGAGACTGCTCCGCCTGCCTGCGGGCAGGGCGTGTCTCATCTTCTCGACCAAACAGGGGAGAACACCTGCAAAAAATGAGAGCATCCACAAGGGGATGGTAACTTTCTTCTGAACCCGACGAGTCTGAGTCACCATCCGTGTCTCTGGCAACGGTGTCTCCTCCACGTTGTCTCCCTGGAGTTTCTCCTTCAGACATGATTCTCTACGGCGAGGTCAGTGGTGAAGCAAATGGTATCGGATTAGAGAACCGAACCTGATTCCCGTAAGCAGGGTAAATGATAGCTGAGACGCGTGATACGTTGTGCATGACGCGCATGGCATATGATTCACGAGCCTCCGTGTGGTCTTGTGCGGGAGTCGAGTCCAACCTCCCTTCGAGCGTTGTGCGGTTCTGTGAAGAGTGAACAAGTAAGTCTAACGCACGGGATAATACAGGTAGATACAAACCAAGACATTGCGGAGTTTACTTGTCACTCTATTGAGACGGTCACCAAGTGCGACAGGTTGAGTGCGGTCGACTGTAGGCTACAGAACCACCGCGGTAGCTCAGGGCATTGACTGAACATAATATTTAATGCACTTACATGTTCGTCTGAGTTGTTTGCACGAACTCTCACGCGCTCAAACAATCGAGTAAAACCGAACAAAGACTTGATGGTGAAAGACTCTCTTCCGGGGTTGGATTGAGGCACCTTTTACGGATGTATGATGCGTCAGTATGTTGCAAAATCCTGCGCAAAAAACTAACGTTAGCCGTTTCAAGATCGCGGAAGAAATCGTCTCGTCGGTGACCGTTTCTTCGCGTCACGACAGCCGGTCGCTTTAATTTTCGCGGTGAGTCGTTAAACCAATATATCTGATAATATCCACATACCAGCATGAAATCGTCCAGATCATCATCGACTACCTGCATGCTCATCAGGGAAGATATATACAATCATCGCAGCCCTACCTACCTTTGACGTAGGATCACCCCGCCGACGACTTTGTCCTTCATTAACGTCAGGATTCTGAGGGTTTAATACCTCAGCTACAGTCCAGTCAGAACGAGGACACACCCACGTCAGAACCGGAAGTATCTTCCTTGGAGGCGTCTATAAGTCGCTGTATGGAAACAAGAAACATGGTCATCGCATACGTTACACAAAGCACAAAACGGTTTCGCCAACCTTCGGAAGAAGGAGACTCCCTGTTTTCGCGTCCCATAGACGTAAGTCGCCATTATTGTCCCCAGTTAGTATCCGTGCTCCGTCCGGCGAGAACGCGGCCACAAACACAACAGTCGAATGCTGGAGATACTGGAGACGCTCCCCCGTGCGGGAATCACAGAGACGAACGGCTCGATCGTCAGACGCGCTGAGAAACCTGGATCCATCCTTGGAGAACTGTACACAGTTGACATCTCCGTCATGTTCCACTGCCAGTATCTTCTCCCTTCTCGAGATATCCCATATGCATGCCACATGGTCAGTCCAGCATCCGGTGAGCAACTGGACACCGTCGGGTGAGAAGCAGACCGAATATACCCTGCCCTCATGTTGCAAAGACTCTCCAATGGGCTCATATGAGTCAATATCCCAGAGGCGGGCCGTCTTGTCACCAGTCCCGCTTGCTATTCGGGATCCGTCAGGGGAAATGATAAGTGCTGACACGGCGTCATTGTGCGCTTCAATGACATGCAGCGAAGCACCCGACTGCACGTTCCATATCCGAATAGTTTTGTCTTCTCCTCCTGTGATCAGACGAAATCCGTCGGGAGTGAATTTGACGGCCCAGACGGTGCCAATGTGACCGGAAAGAGGCTCTAAGGCAAGATCATGGGTTTTGAGGTCCCAGATGCAGACGAGGGCGTCATCTGATCCACTAGCCAACAGTCTCTCGTTCTTCGAGATATCGATCCCATTGACTGTATCGGTATGCCACACAAGAGGGTCTGTGGACTCTTGACCTGTTTGGGAATCCCAAATCCTAATGGCGCGGTCGTCTCCTGCGCTCGCAAAGTGCTGGCCATCGAAGAACCATACTACTGCGCGAACCCTGCCATACGCCTTCATTCTGTGCTCTTTAGTGTACAAATGCCGACGAGCTAAAACAGAACGTACAAGTGCTGTTCTGCGATTTTCGCATCCTCATCCTCCGCATTGGTCTGACGTACGTAAATGAGAGAAAGATCGGACACCGCAAATATGACACCCACTCGTGGAATTACCGATATCCCGTCATGCATATCCCAAATGCGCACGCTTTTCAACGAGCAAGAAACAAACCGATCTTGTTTTGAAGAGCAGGATACCGATACGACTGCCTCCTTGTGACCGTATAGCGGTCCCAAGACACATTCTCCAGACGCGATGTCCCACACGCGGATGGACTGGTCCTCGGATGAGCTGACCACCTGCTGACCATCACGAGAAAATGATACGCCAGAGACATAGTGTCTATGGCCGCGAAGAGGCCCTTTGTCAAGTTCCCCTGTCGAGGCGTTCCAAAGCCGGATAGTGTGATCATCTGAAGCGCTGGCAATGAGAGAGTCATCTGTGGAGTACTGAACGCATCGAACGCATGCTCGGTGTCCGGTGAGCTCGCGAACAAGCTGACGTTGATTGACGTTGTAAATGCGCACTATCTGATCCTGGCATCCAGTTACAATACGCTTGCTGTCTTGAGAGAAGGCCACAGATATCACTTCGTCGGGATGCTTCAGCGTCGCAAGACAGTCACCCTCAGACGCATTCCATATCTTCAGAAGCCAGTCTTTGCCACCACTTGCAATATGTACACCATCTGGGGAATACTTCACGGCGCGAACCCAGCTCGTGTGGCCCTCCAGTGGACCCATGGCGGTCTGGTGCGTGGATGTGTCCCATACTCGAATGGTCTCGTCGATGGAGCAGCTAACCAGGCGCTGACCGTCAGGTGAGTAAGCGATGGCAAGAACCCAATGCTCGTGCCCTTCCAATGGTTCCCCGACTTGACGACCTGTGTTCGCCTCCCATATTCGTATTGTCCTGTCCCCTTCGCAGGTAGCAATGAACGCTCCGTTGGGCGAGTATGCAACAGCGTAGATGATTCCTGGATGGCCCTTGAATGGTTCGAAGGCTCTTTGGTCCATGATATGATGCCGTGGAGTAGGCTATGTGTGGACTGTAAGAGTGACTGAGTGGGATTGAGGAGCGAGCTCGCGCGCGCGCGCGGGGCAGGCGAGTGTGTATGCTGTACAGCCGTTTAACACGAGGCAAAATTGACGCTGGCTTGATGATAACGGGATGGCCCTCGCACCAGCGCTTGCGAACATGCACCGTGTGCCCCAATGAGAAGGCAAAGACTATATGCATTCGTTGTGCAAGTTACTTACCTTGCTGCAGCCGCGTGTTAGAATATGAGGTCAGGCTGGAGGGGAACATGATATGACTTTTGGACCCAACGACGCGCACCATCACTAATAGTGATCCGTGCACGGAAAGGCGTTTGGAAATGCGGCCCGAGCCGACCTGCCGAGAAGAAGACACGACCGCACGGAGGAATGGTGTCCAATACAGAGAAGGTGTTGGATGCGAAGTTGGCTTATCAGATAAACGAGCGATCGCGCTTAAGCTTATCAGGCACGGAGGTATTGGGGCTATGCAGCGATGTTTCTGTTCGAACGTTCCGCTCCAGCAGGCAGTCAACCGATTCCGGCCACCCGTCACCGGCCTCGACCAGCCTCCGCCGCGACGATGGCAGCTCGCTCTCTCCTCTCCCACCTCCATCGCACAGCAACGCTCAGCACTGGGTTTCAGCTGCAGAAACCGCCCCAGTCAAGAGCACGTGCCTGAAACAATCCTCGGTGAGTAGGGGCTCCTATTCAAACATGCTTGGGGTGCTCGATCGAGCGAGTGGAGGCACGTCATGATGCAGATGCCATGGCTTATGGAGGCGAACTGGCAGCCAGTGGGTTGGGGGACGCGCTGGCCTCGCTATTGTTAGCCGGCTCTCTCCCCACAGGCGCTTTCCCTTGTCTCTGTATTTATCCGTCATCGTGCCCAAGTTGTTGACTGTTCTTACGTCTCAGGAAAATCATCATCCAGGGAGAACCACACTCCCCATTCACTTTAACCGGATTACAGAAGACCACTATTTGGTCGCGCGTACTCCAAGATGCTGTCAATGAAAGGCCTCTCGATCAAGGAGGCACTCCTTCCGCAGCCTCCGTCGTTTGAGAAGAAGCAGAACTATGAGATACACGAGGTCCTCGGGACAGGTACTTTCGGCAAGGTCATGGTACGTGCCTCGTGTCCCACCCTCACTTGTCTCCAATTTTCTGTGGTCTTACCCTCCATGCACCATTGTCCAGCGTGCAACATGGCATATACCCCCTGAACAGGAAGCTATCTCGCAGCATGGTGCCGCTGCCGACTCCCCATCGTACAGCCTGCCACCCTCTGCAGCGGCCGCGATTCCTCTCTTCCACCGCAAACCCTCGTCATCGAACGTGAACAATGGCCAGGCAAACGGAACATCACCGAAGCCGTCGCGCCCTACGACACCCAATTCTCCCACAGCGCCTCGGCCAACAATGGATGTCGCTTTGAAGGTGATCTCGAAAAAGCGCGTCAAAGGGAATGAAGAGGCGGTGTGGGGCGAGATGGACGTGTTGAAAGGGCTGGACCATCCTAACATCGTAAGTCCTCGTCGCGTTGACGCTCGCAGCACCCAGTGCTTACTTGGCCTGCCCGGACCCCTATCAACAATGGTTTGTAGGTCAAGTTCTACGAGTGGTTCGAGTCGCGGTCGAAATACTACCTCTCGTTCGAACTCGCGTGCGGTGGCGAGCTTTTTGACAGGATCATTCACCAGGGCAAGTTCACGGAGAAGGATGCCGTTGGTGTTATCAAGTATGTGACTCCATCTCGTTATCACTCCGATTGGATGCATATATGCGCCATTCATTCTGGAGCAAGGATACCACTTACTAAATCGATAACCTAGGTCTACCCTCAAAGGCGTAAAATATCTTCATGACCACGACATTGTCCACCGGGACCTCAAGCCTGAAAACATAATCTACCGGGAGAAGGACGGGGACGCACATAGCGGCATCGTCATATGTGACTTTGGCATGTAGGTTTCCGTATTTTCACTCCATTTTAGTTGCCTTATGACTCGTTCAGCGCAAAGCATCTTACCACTGCCGACGAACGGCTCACGCAGCTCGCTGGCTCTTTCGGCTACGTGGCGCCAGAGGTCATCAACAAGACCGGTCACGGCAAGCCAGCTGATCTATGGAGTATCGGGTACGCCTTTTAGCTCCGCATAAATTCACCGATTTCGTTACTGAAAGCTCTCGCTTCGTAGTGTCATTACTTACGTTCTCCTGTGCGGATACTCGCCATTCCCGGACGACCCGAAGGCGCTTCAGAAGAACGATATACGGGTAGAGTTCCACGAGAAGTACTGGGGAAAGGTGTCGGATGAAGGTATGTTCCATTATATGCCTTTTATCAGCATCACCTAGTGACTGACGGTTGCTTGTCGGATTTTTTCAGCAAAGGATTTCATTAAGCAGCTTTTGAACGTTGACCAGGCAGAACGGCCGACGGCTGCTCAGGCTCTCAAACACCGCGTATGTCGTTTATTGCACCGTTGTCACGCATACACTCACGTTTCCCATCGGTCTTTCTTCTTGCACTCTTTTCTTTCTATCTATCCTTGTAATCCATAACCCACTGTCCGCTTCATCTCGACAGTGGCTCACAGAGCACGAAGCGTCGGACGAACACGATGTTTCCGAAGGGCTCCGCGCCAGCTTCGACCCACGCAAGCGGTGGCGCCAGGCCATTCTCTCCACCGTCGCTGTCTCGCGCCTTGGCACGCGTAGATCTTCAGCCATGTCGACCGCCTCGGGCGGATGGAAGGCCGACCACGCCAACGGCGACGGGGATCCTGGCTCGCCTGGCTCACCCGGAGGACGGCGGGGCAGCGGCGCCGGGGATGAGTCAGACGATGAAGGCGGGTGGAAGGCGAATCATGTGGAAGGTGTTGGTGGGGATGCGGACAAGAAGGCGGATATTAGTGCGAGTAAGAGTGGAAGCGGGGAGGAGAAGCAGGGTAATAACGATGGGCAGATGCGCTCGCTGAGTCTCGGAGGTGGGCACCCGGGCTCGAATGAGAACGTGAACGTTATCGCGCCGCCCGATGAGGAACAGCCTTCGTTCGCGGTCGAGGATGAGGGTGGGGCTGGGACTGGGACTGGGACTGGGACTGGGACTGGGACTGGGACTGGGACTGGGATGGAGAAGCAGGCGGGGACTCGGATTGGGGGTAGGATCATCTCCCGGAAACTTATGTCGCTCTTCAGAAGGAGTTGATCATCTTCTTCGGTGTTTACCTCGTAGCCCCCAATGGAACCGCAGAACGCGAAGCCAGCCCGAACACGAGCGCAAGCCAAGAAGCGAAGCGCACAGCCGCAGATCAAAACGAGGTTTCGAAGGCATCCCCCGGCGCGCAACGAGGCGTCGAAGAAGGACCCATGTCCGGGCCCGACGGCACCGGCCATGGTTCTTCAAGCAGCCCTGACGCCGAGCCCGAGCCTATTACGCGCACGGACACGCCCGAGACGTTCACTGCCACGGAGGCGAACGACGGCGTCGGCGAGCTGAGGATGAATATCCCAGGCACGCTCTACCACCCCGACGATGAGGGCGACTGGAGTCCATCCCCGACTGCGAGGCATGGGTTTGGGGACAGGGGTAGGAGCCGGACCTGGATGGATGTGTTTAGGGCGTGGAGAGCTGGTGCGGAGAGTGGATGAGCGATGACGCTCGAAGGGATCTCAAGGTGAGCGTTTGATGCCTCGTCTGTTATTATGGTGAGTTACTGATTGGATTAGGAAGAGTGTAGGTGTTATATGGCGACGTCCTGATAACATTTCTGGATGGCTTGTGGTATAGGTGATGCCGATCACGACCATGGGGCTTGGTGTGTAAGATCTATCGTACGTGCTTTTGCTGTGTTCCAGTGCTCCGACGATCTGCTGTGCGGATGATATCTTTCGTTCTTTAAGCTTTAACGTTGCTCCTTTTTATATCTAACTTTTGTTGTTCTTCGATACTTACTCTTTTGTAATACTTCGCACTGCTCTACAGTAGAATCGTTATGTGCTCCCCTCTTACAAGCACTACCGGGTTGATTTTCGACAAGTGTTTGCTTCGATACTACTGAAATAGAGAGCCGGCATCTGCGGCCCGAGCATCCGAACCGTGGGAGCAGCAAGTTTTCGTGCGACTCCTCTTTGAATTTGAACATTCTAAACCCACGGTCAAGCTCTGGCGTTGGTGTCAAGCAGCTCACATCAATGTACCAGAGCGCGATCGAGCAGAAAATCAAGTACCTTGGAATAACCTGTCATTGTTCTTCCGATGATAACTGTGAGTTGACGCTTGATCAAGCGTGTAAGCCTAACACGCTGCAAGCATGATGCGCCCGTTGAACGTTGATTGATGGCGCAAGTAACCTCCACGTGTTTCATTCTCCGTCAAGTGCCCTGGTGCATCAGCCTACCAGCACAAAGGCCCCTGATCTCATCGTCCATCGCACCTTGTTCGCCCTTTGGCCTGCTCGTACTTGCATGGAAACCACATTCCCAGCACCATTCAAGACCGATTCTGCCAGCCTGGTCACGGCCCTGGCGTACTCTCCCGACGGAAAGTCTCTGGCTACTGCTTACAGCGATAAAGCGATCCGTATATGGGAGACGGGAACGGGCCACCAAATTGGGGATGCGTTGTATGGGCATAGTATGGCGGTCAGCACCATCGCGTATGCGCCGAATGGACGCCGTCTTGTCAGCGGGTCCTCAGATTCGGCGCTTCGGGTATGGGACACAAGCACGTATAGACGCGTAGTGGGCCCTGCCAGAGCGCACGTCTGCTCCATCTTAGCTGCTCAATGCTCGCCTGACGAAACACTCATCGCGAGCGGGGACAGGAACGGCTATCTCAAGTTCTGGAATGCGCGTACGGGAGCATGTGTAGCGACCATCAAGTACCAGCCTCCCTCTGCAGATTCTCGGCGAAGCCGCAGAGCTATCAACTCGCTCTCGTTCTCACCCAGCGGGAAGCAGATCGTGACCGCGTCAGATGATTGTCACATTCGCATTTACGACGTTCACCGTCACAAGCTCGCGCTCGAGCCCATCGCCGGACACAAAGCCCGAGTCAAAAGCGTGGAGTATTCCCCAAGCGGCACGGTCATTGCCAGCGCTTCGGACGACCACACCATCTGCCTATGGAACGCCTCGACAGGAGAGCTTATTAGACCTCCGCTCAGAAGCCACGAAGGCTGGGTCACCGACCTGTCTTTCTCTTCGGACGGGGTTCATCTTGTCAGCGGCTCAGCAGACAGGTATGTCCGTATATGGGACGTCGCTGAGGGCAAATGCGTCTTGGGACCGCTGATTGGGCACAGGAAGGCTGTCGTCGCAGTCGCTTGTTCTCCTGATGGGGAGCACTTTGCTTCTTGCGATCAGGAAACGGTGCGAATCTGGAGTATATGTACGGGCGAGGCAGTACTTCCCCTAGTAGGCGCTACGTTTGCTTTGCGGGTATCCGATGCTGATCCACGTTCTGTTCAGGTCACTGCTGACGAGCATAATGTGCTGGTTGCGGAAAGGTAGCCATTCGTCCAACTTTATCCTATCGTCGCACTGATGTATTCAGAACGAGGGCGGACCACTTTGCGCGCGCAGTAGCCTGGTTTCCAGATGGCCTGCGCTTCGCAAGCGGTGGACATGATCGCGTCGTCCGGCTTTGGAACGCACAGAGCGGAGAAGAATCCTCCCCTCCTCTCGTATCTCACTTGAGCAGTGTCACAGCCATAGACATATCTAGCGACGGTGCATTTCTTGCCAGCGGTTCCGACGACTTCACAGTATGCATTTGGGACCTCAAACATGGAGAACTTGTCACGAAACCCCTTCGTGGCCACTTTGGCAACGTTTTTGCTGTCAAGTTTATCCCTGGCGGCACGCACCTCGCTAGCGGAGGAATAGACAAGATGATTCGTATTTGGGATACACAGACAGGAACCACTGTCGATACCATCGAAATAGAGACCAAGGCCTGTGTTAACGCTCTCAGCGTCTCTTCGGATGGATCCCGATTAGCAAGTGGACACTCAGATACATCGAACAGGGTCCAAGTATGGGATCTCCGCTCGAACACACCAGTTGCGGAGCCTTTCGATCACAGTGACGAGGTTCTATCAGTTGCTCTGTCTCCCGATGGTTCCCTGGTACTGAGCGGCACAGCAGACACTGTACGGTTATGGGATATATCTCGGCGGGAGCAGCTCTTCAGCTTCAAACACGGAGATTCTGTCCGATGCGTGCACTTCTCAACGGATAGTGCCAAATTTCTCAGTGCTTCGTACGACATGACAGTCCGCGTCTGGGACACTGGCTCTAGGAGCCTGATTCATTCTCTACAACACTCCACAGCCGTTAGGGCATCAGCATTCTCCCCTGACGGACTGAGGGTTTTGAGCGGATGCGATGAGACCAGGCTCACGCTGTGGGACACCATTTCTGGACAGAAGCTTCTGCCGAAGGTGAGGTCTTAGTCTCTCGAGACCATGAGCTCAAGATCTGATGGATAAAAAGGGCACTGGCAAAGATAAAGCACCCACTTCGACGCGTCAATCAAATATTCACGCGGTGTGTTATAACGTGCCTCCATTCGAACCTTGACTTATGTTCTAAAAGGTGCCAGAGTCTGTCGAAAGTCTACTGAACGTGAGTTTGCTGCTTTGCTTTTTTGTCTTGAAATGGCGATGATGGGGCGCCCGCAGATAACAGCAGCACCTCGGCGACGTCTTGAAGTTCATGCACAAGAACAGAACGACGTTAACAACGTGAGTCTTATATCTCAGCGTGGTTGGGTTTTTGCTGATTATCATGTGATCCTTTAGGAAAGCGAAGTCACACAAAGGAAGGGTTCGAGCATACTTGCACGAATACTCAAGCGTATTCGTACGCGTGGATCCAGAAGGTCTCATGATACTGCAAGGGCCCACCCACTTAGGCGTCTACTGGCTAAAAATCGGCAGAAACCCAAAGTTGTATCACCAGCTTGGGCGACAATAGTACGTTAATCCTCTCATAAAATACGACCGCATTCACTGGTATCCTACAGCGAAATGGCGTGCCTGGCCCCCTTAACGAGGGACGGCATCATAGACCTCGTCAGGAGGAGTCTGAATCAGAGAGTGACTCGGACAGTTTTGAGTATGACGATGACGGTGTTAGTACCGGGTGTATGCGGTCGATATCGTGTTTCTTCGAACCTATACGGCCGCGCCAACACCAAGATTGAGGTACGCAGACAACATCCTCGTTTTATGTCTCAGATACCGCAGACTACTCGAGTACAGTGCACATACAGCTAAACTGGCGAATTGCAAAAAATGCGAAAGCTGGTTCTGTCAAACAGATATATTTATTCTATAAAGCTAACCCAATGACATCGTACAATGTTGTTTTATTATATGTGAATTGGGCAAAGGGTAGCTTAGTGACTCAGTTGCGAGCGGAGGACTCCGGCCTTGTTGTTTCTGTCTGCTCGTGAGCAGGGGTTGGTTTTCCTTTTCTACGAGCAAACGAGCCTTTGCCTGACGGCGAGCAGGAAAGGAAGAACAATCGCAAAAAAAAGAGTGCATCCCACAGCGGATGGTCACCGTATTCCGCGCTTTCACCGTCTGAATCTGATGGACATACGTCTTCGTCTAGGGGAATGGTGTCGCCACCGGGAGTTCTGCCACGTTTGTCACCTGCCGCCATAATTCGCTGCAGATAATGGTCAATAAGGATTTTGCTGAACAGGCAGAACAAATACCTGGCCACCATATGCTCGGTGGATGTAATCAGAGATGCGTGATGCTTTGGGATGTTCCTTGTTATCCTGTCCATTGGCGCCCTTTCTACCCCTGAACGTCACTATACGAGCCTGAAATATTAGCCAAGAAAAACGTCAATAAGTTATTCGGAAGACAAGGACAAGCAGACGTCAGTAGAAACAGTATACTCACTGAGAATCGATGTGGCATGCTCGCTTCCCCGTTCAAGCGCTCACGTAAGACGATATCCTTGCAGTTGTTTGTCAATGCAGCGACCTTCGGACTTTATCGGATAAGTAACGACAGCTGGCACACACCAAGGAAGAAATTGCATACAATTTCGTCTATCGTCTTGCACCTGCCAATCACTCTGAGTGTGACCTTCCAGCGCAGTTTCAGTTTGACGACCCGTTGCCGCATCCCAGATCCAGTGTATTGGGACCCGCTAGCGGGATTATGCACCGTCAGGCGAGTAGGTGGTTGTCCAGACGAAGTCAGCATGACCTTTGAGCGAATCGAGAGTCGCGCTTGATATTGCACGGTATGATGTGGAAAGCTGCTGTGTCTGGTGCAGATGCTGCGATCGCTTCCACCGGGTCAAGCGTGGGATTACTCGTATTATTACTCGTATATTCATACTTTTGCCTGGCCTTTGTTTGCTCATGCTTGGCAGGAATCTATCCGAGGGTTAGGGAAGTTAAGATTAGTGCTTGAGATCAGGGGCCAAAGCGTAGCGGATGCACACAGGGCTTTCGAGTTCCAAATCAGCCGCGAGGTAGTAAAAGCGCCTGTATTGGGTATGCGCCTACAACTTGCTGTGTACTCGCACTTTTGAGGACATGTGTATTACTGCGTTGCATGTGCGCGCAGGCTCTGTCTCATCTACGTTATGTACATATACTAGTTCAGGTCGCAATAGTTTCTTTATCGTCACCATAGCCTGTAGTCACTTTGTCGCCTTCGGTCGGTCGAGAGTATCCACACTAGATAAATAAACATACCAAAAATTCGGCTTTGAACACGACAAAGGCGAACTCATCTTTATCCCCTAACATAGTGATACGTAATGTACTCCCAACTCTGTCTCACAACGGAACGGGATAGATGGAGTCATATCATAGGCCAAAAACAATATACCCTGACTGCTGGACATTAACTAAGGAATCAACACGAACTCGGTTGGGAACGGGCTGAGTCCCCCAAAATAGGCTGCACATTGGGTAGCCATACCCGGCGTTGCATGACACATAAAGGCACCTTGGATTCCATCGAGGGTAGCAGCCCCAACATTCCCTCCGGCGCAGTACATCTGCTGCTCATTGATGACGAAAAACGTTTGATATCCAGTAGTGCCACCTCCAGGAGTGCAGACGAAGGAAACGTACACGGGCGCAGATGAACCACCTTGCTGTGTGTTGAGTTCCAAGAGATAAGCGCCAGCGCAACCTTGTTGATTGTAGGGGTCAACAGCAGTGGCTTGAATGTAGGAGACTGCTCCGCTCGTAGCTGATATCACGCCCATGCCATAAAGATCCTGGCAATTGCGCGTTAACCATCGATGATAAGATGAGAATAGAACCGCAAATACCGTTCTTCCAGAGCCGAGTATTGTATAAGGTTGTGTGATGAACCCGCCAAGGCCATCGTTTGGGATTGTAAAATAAAGGTAACCATATGATCCTGGTACGTTGCATCGTGGAGAAGTGGGCTCAGGAGGAAGTAGTGCCTTTGATGACATTGGTATAAACCACCGAGACACACTGAGAAATTAAATTGAACGTACCTCGTAGTTAAATGTAGACGGGTTGTACTACATTGACTTAGGTTACGCAAGGAACGGCTGGGAAGTCATAAAGTCTAGTACATACCACGTTATTGACGTATAGTGGTATTGTACACATATCGTCAGCCGTGAGGATTCCTTGACTTAAAAGGACCTGAATGCAGTTGGACCTATAGTAGTTCCAGGAATTCTCCGCTCGTGATCTTGGATCGTGACCCAGTTCAGGCTATATCTCCTCCAAGAGCTCGTAGGGAAACTTACGTGCAGCCTGCCGGATATGCAGCAACCGTATTGCGAAGCCATGTGTTGAATATTAATGGTATACTCGCTGTTGAATCCGGTACATCCGTGGGTGTAATCCACGACAGCAAGTTCTGGATGCGCAAGGCGGTGGCCTGGAAGACTGAGGCAGTCTCTTGAAAGTCTTAAAATCACATGTGTCCATGAGCGACGAAGCGAAGAAAAGATCAATGAGACGTACATTGACCGAGCGCTGCCAAATTGCGTAGGAATGTTTCCAATTGGACGAGATCATCAGAAATGACGACTCCTCCGCCATCGACTATATATTCCATGGTAGAACGCTGCGGGGGGTTGCCGGGGGTATAGCAATTGTTGTTCACGACGTTTGATTTGGCTGTAGTGAGCCATAACACATGTGAGCAATTAAGCTTAAGAAAGGCACGTGAAACCCTCAGAATGCAGACCTTGATTCATCGGAACATCAGCCCACACCATATTCTCGGGCTAGAACACCGATGAGGATCAGCTGATCCAAACGTCCAGACTATAACGACCTACAGTGTCAATTGCGGCTAGCAGTGCTGAGGCTAATGTCTGTCCATTAGGTAGTATGTAGTTGAAGACATTGTCTTGAATCCTAGAGGAGGCTCAACATTTGATATCAGGCTGAAGCGTGCAGCAACGTACCACTGACACCCTCCAGCAACAGTTTGATTTATCGGTGCTTGGGTAAAAAAGTTGTTGATATAGCCGAGCCTGCATCAGCCATAAGAACATGTTAACCGATGGGGAACAACGTGTGTAATTTCTTACTCAAAAATGTGCTCCTCTAGTTGCGTAATTTTGCTACTAGTCAGCCATGCTCAAATCAATGTTGTTAGCACTTACGAACTGTAGGGCCATACGTGCTAAAATCGGGCCGAGTAGTGAGCACGCTGATGAGATCTGTGCTAGTGTATGATATAGGATCGAGATGATAATATGGACCTGCATATAACGAAACAAAATCAGGAGAAGTTGTCTGATTGCAACCTTGCACCGCTATGTCTGCTCACGGAAAGAAACACCTGGATAAGTAAATGGAGTGTAGATATAGCTGTATGACATACGTCTCGGAGTAGAAGGATACCGCGCACTATGTTGGCTAAAACCGCGTTTGCGTGAGTAGCTGGGATCTGTGCCTTCATCTTCCCAGTCGACATTCTCGGGATCGTCAGGAAGGTTATAGTTTAAACTACGATCTGCAGATCCTGTGCAAGTTGGTTCGGATGTGCTTGTGCTGGTGGATGTACTACTTTTCGATGTGCTTGTTGTGCAGCTAGCAGCGGCTCTTCTATGGTACTCGGGATATCGTTTATCACCTTCGGACAGCTCGTAATCGCAACCACCGTCGGGATCCCCAGTGGGTATCGGATATGGGTCTGACCATGGTCCCGTCCACCCAGGTGGGCGAATTGCTTGAGGTGTAATACCTCCTCGGATGCCAACATCCAGAGGAGGACACCCGCTGAGAAGACCGCCGAAGAGAAGCGACCACGTATTACCAGTGTTACAGCTATTGTGATCGCCAGGAGGCCCAGTGACGATGGAAGACTGAGCAGTAGATGTTGGAACAGGTACAGTCGAGGACCAAGTGGGTGGCGATGTCAGTGGTGCCGTGAATAAGACAACTGACGCGTTTGGGGTGGGGCTAACATAATTTGCTAATAATCAAACACATTTTAGAGGCCATAAATCAAACTTTGCGTAGCAACTCCACTTACACCATGTCGGGGTGATAGCGCCTACAATCACAACACCAGTGGGAAGGGGACTGTTGATCGGAGTTCCTCCCGCGTTGAGGGTAATGACATCACCACCAATAGTGATAGTGGTTGTCTGCGTTGGAATTGGTATAATGGTAGTGGACCCGGAGTCGATAAAGGTTTCTGAAATAGCGGTTGAGGGGGGATAGGGATTTGGATCTATTGGAATTTTATGAAGTCGAAGTTTAGATTAGTGCATGCAAATTTTGACTTACTCCATGTAATGTATGTGTATATGTTTGTCGGACCGATTGTGGTTACAGACTAGGCAGCATTGAAGATTGAGTACTCGACTCAGTCACTAGAAGATATATTTTGTACTACTCACGTGAGGTGGTACTGGATTAGTCCATGCACCAGTCCAATCAGAGGGAGGTATCGGTGTTGGCGTTGTGCCCCCAAGTACACCTACGTCGCTCGGAAGACACCCAATAATCGATGGACCATAGTCAACGATCCATTTATTGGTTCCATCACAGTTTGTGTCGCCATTGGGTCCGCTCACTGTTTGTGCGGGGTCTCCGGGCGAAGTGGGAGCAGCTACAGCACTTATATACGATGCAGGTGAGCCAATGGGGGCGGTAAATGTCACTGTAGCTGCACTGGTGGGTGGGATAATGTTATAAGCTTGATTAAAGAAAGAGAATAAGTCGGAAATGGCACAAAGAAGATAAATTAACGGACGCACTCCATGTAGGGGTTATTGCATTGAGCAGGGATACACCGGTAGGAGGTATGGATCCTACAGGTGTCCCGCCAACTCCAACGGAGATGGTATCGGTGCCTAGAATAATCTGAGTTGTACTAGATGGTATGGGAATGACGACTGTGCTTCCAAATCCCACAAATGTCTCGGACTGAACGTTAGAAGCTGGATAGGGATTGGGGTCTAATGGGAATAGCAATGAGGATCAATACTGAGTCGGTATTTTGAGTCGCTTACTTACTCCATTCAATTGCAGTGTAAGATCCAAGTGACCCCGCGCCTCCCCCAAGGCTGGTTGATCCATTGTACCCCTATTTGCGTGTGAGCAGAAACTCGAGGAGCTTAGGTTAAAAGGGGCGTACTGGGATTATCTGATCAACAGACCTAGCAAATAAACCACATGTTATGCGTCAAGAAGATTATTCAGGCTATATGACCTACCAAATGAATGTTCCTCCGAAACAGGTCTGATCTGCAAAAGTTACTTTGTCTCTGAAGAGAGCTTTAGGATCATCGCGAAATGTATACTTTGTCATTTATGCGAGCTTACTGCCATGTATCTGCTTGATCAAATGTGACCAAATCTCCGTTCTGGAATCTGTCAGATTTCGATCTTTGCAAGATGTTGCGTATCTCACCGAATCGTCAAACCAGTATGTCTGGCTCCCAGAATCGTAAATAGGAGTGTTTCCATTTGCGATCATCTCTTGTATCTCAAACATAGCCAGTATCCCCGAGGCCGCAGTACAGACACCTGGTGCCCCACCGCCAACCATCTGTGAATCACGATGTTGAGAAGAATATCTCACTATAACAATCCCGAGCGCTTACAGTGCAATTATACCCTTGGCAAGATGTGTCACTTAGGTGGAACGTTCGCCCATACCACGCTAAACCTGAAGTAATGTTGGTTATTCATGGGTACACCCCTGAAAGCGTACCACTACATACCGAGGTTTACTAGGATCAAGATAAGAAGCATAGTTTCAGGTAAATTATGGGCTGAAACAGAATTTTGACGCACCGATAGAGAGGTCTATTCCAGCTCTTGTATACAGAAGTGCGCTTGTAGTGATATCTACTATGGACGTTTGTGGATTGGTCACGGGCGCTTGGTCAGTGACATTGGTATCCCAAGGCCCATGATAGTCTGTACGCTAGCAGTGAGCACTATTTTGGACTTTTCTCGCAGTATGACCACGAACCATACGCTACGTCCGGCATTCGTGAGCCGAAGACTTGAGCTTCGTTACGAGTGCGATGCTCAAAGAACAACTTACACATCATATTCATATAGGTCACATAACTGGATATCTTGTCAATTTCAAACCCCTTCAAAAACCAGTAGCCAGCAGGAGTCGCTATATCGTTCGTCAAAAATTTCCCTATAAAACAGTGTTATAGCAGTAGTTACCGATGGAGATGATTGTAGTATCCGGAAGCGTCGACTTGACTTGTTCAAAAAACGCGGTTAGATTTGGCGTATCTTTGCTCAAGGGTATCAATATGTTAATCAGAAGAGGATGTGGTATACTACCTGTCGCCGGTGCGTCTCTCTCAACTGCTCCAGGGTACTCTGACGAAATGGTCAGTATGAGCGCGTTAAAGGAGAAAAAAGTCTTCACCGAAGTCTATATCTATGGAAATGTTGTGAGCTCAGTCAACTACCAGAACCGCGGGAATAGAAACAGACCTATTCCATCGAGACCGTACTCCTGAATAGTGTTCTGAACTGAAGAGATGAATGTTGTTCTGGTCGAAGCGTTGGCGATCATCAGGGAGAACAAATCACGTGTGGGGTCTGCCTCTCTACACATGTAGCATAAGGCGCAAAGTATAGGCCCAGTCAACACATGACTTACGAAAACGTCCATCCCCCAATGGCCAAGACGACTTTCAAATCACTGTAAGTTTCTTTGAGGGAGACAAGCTCGCTGATCAGCGATATGTCACTCTCGCCGATTACTTTACATGTGCCTTATCAGTACATAAAAATTCGTGTCAATGCATTATGATGCGCTTACGGAGTTGAAAGGTTTGTGAGATTGTTGCGAATGCATAGTGAGCATGCGTATACCCTGTCCAGTCGATCTGAGACGGAGAGACAATGCCACAGGGCCGTTGCATGGCCCAGCCTTCGTAGTATCCTATCTTTCTAGGCGATGTAGGGTCACTGCACGATGGTAGAGTTGGTATAAAGCAGTTTGAGATGCTGACAAAAAATCCAATGTTAGATGGACGGGAGCTAAGACGATCCTACATACCATGGATTCGGACCCTGATAATATTGAAAACCATTAACATGACTATAAATATTGCTCAAAATGTGAGCTATCACTTACCGAAGTCGAGCAAAAATTGTCTGTAAGTCCACAATAACCAAACGCGCTGCAGCATGCGTTCAGTGGACATGTCGCATTTCCAGGACTCTCCGGACCGCATTCCAAGTTTGGGTTCACTCTGAAATCTTTCGTATACAACAATGAAAGAATAACTTCCAAGTCACTTACGGGATGGGAGGCGGTGTGCCTGATGACACACACATCGTAAATGCAAGTTGAAGATCTGAACATCCTATCGAAAATGCTACATCGATGAATGTTCAGATATATATGGTGTAAATCTCGTACCTGTCCACTTATACGTATCCTCGTTCCAAGTCTCAATATCCGCGACAGTGATGTCAAATTCCGTTGCGATCGCTGTTCAGAAGTTAGCACAGGGCTCACGGACGGATGATGCTTATTTTCCGCACTCACAAAAGCAACTATCGCCAGAAGCAGTAGTGTACATATAACAAGTACCGTTGGGATACGGGGATGGGGCGTCCGATGGTAATGTTCCCGGAGAAATGCAAACCTTCTGTCCTGCGCTCATGTTCAATACACCATAAATGTCAAACGATGAACTTGTACCAATCTGAAGCGTGGAGCAATCCAGACCAGGGTTATAAGAGTCGAATTGGGCCTCGGTAAGGCCCGCATTTGTGTAAATATCGTAGCTGGGCGCGCGTGAGGTGACCCGAAACCAGTCATGGATTGAATAACTTACCAGTCACTGTATGGGGAGCCGACTGTTGCGGTAGTACAGTCTACGCTCGTTTAATCAGAAAAAGTGAAGGTATGGGGTAAGTCACCGCACCAGTAGTTGTCGCACCCCGGGACAGCGTTAAAACGCGCAAAAAAAGCCAGCCGTAGACTAGCTGGATAAGAATCATTCTGGCTGTGGAGAGCGGTCTGAATCCTTTGGGTTAGCGGGGAGCGTTTCACTTTATAGGATATATTCAGCCCACTTGCCGAAACCAGATATCAATCTAGGAACCGATAGAGATGGGGAGCCACATGCTCTTACTACGGCACATTAACGCAGAAGGCCAAGGAGGGTGACGTTAAAGAGTCGCCTTTTGTTCTCAAAGAGCTAAGGAGTTTCTTTGAATTGCCGTTGCATAGTGGTCGCATATGTTCATCTCTTGCATGTGCCCTGAGATGATCCGACATGTTCCATAAAAACTTGGTCGTGGGAATGAACTAGTATGATACCTTGGCACATAGATGATGGCCTCTTTCCATTCGTAACGTAGTAGAGCTTACAGCACAAGGTCATTCACCTCTGCTGAAACCCGACTCAGGGCAGTTTGATGGCTTTAATCATCTATTGTTCAAGTTGTGAAGTAATTTTAATTACAGAGTTAGCGGGCATTGTAATAGCACAAAATAGATGGTACAACTAACCTTTAGGATCATCATCATGGGTTGCACCATGGGTACCGAGGAGTACCAACAATACCAATGGCTACAATAGATGTCTATTTGAGTCTTCGGTATTCAATGCAGTGATTCGAGTACGCCACTGCCCTGACCCATGTGGTCGTAATCAACTTGATAGGGCGGGGATTTGTCCGCCTGATGCGGATGCATCAACTCTGTAAATGGAAGATTACTACAAAGATTTGGGTTCACATAGGCACTGATTCATCAGTGAGGGAAGGTCACAAGTATTCGTTGTAAGCCTATGTAAAGGTAGCACGATCATCTAGCCACAACAGATGCCCTCTGTTGCGTCGGAAGCTTCCCCGCTGTGAACATCTTTTCGAATTGACGTAAATGCCTACTCTGCGACATAAGAATAAAGAAAACCTTTGAGTGATTAGAACCGCAATATCATCCACAACATGCTCCTATAGTCATTCAACGGAACAAGGTACCTTCTCATGCACACGGACCTGACCACAAGCTTGCCTGATACAGGGGCAGTGTCCGCGAGGATCAGAGAAGTATCAGAGTTGAGCCGATTATCCGGGAGTGTCCCATGTCCCTTAATGTAGCCCGTATCTCCCAACGGGCAGGACGGACTTATGATTAGCCCAAGAACTGCTTAAGGCGTACTTTCTAAATGGGTGGATCTTTCGGAGAAAGTAGGATACAAGAACTTAGGCATCAAAATATCATCCAGCTTTCTGGAAAGCTGTTTGTTCTGCATGTGAATGCTTTTCTTAGGGTTAAATTTAACAGCGCTTTTCATTATTGTAATAATGAATAATAATGAATAACCAGAGAACTACTCGAGAGCCTGGTCATTAATGGATTCCAGCTGCTTCACGCACCACCACGTAAATAGCGGCAGGCCCACGGTCATTGCAAGAATAAGCAACGCAACGGCGCACAGACATTTCGTGTATATCGCAGCTTGTGGAAAGACGCGACAGCAGAAGCCAATGAGGAAGCTTAGCATTCTGAAGTTTGGTATAACAAATGAGTTTTCGAGGTGTATGAATAAAAATGAAACACAACACTTACCCCCACATGAGAAGCGCGAACGGCATACTGTACATAATGGCTAACAGCTCGAGCCCGAAAAGCATACTTACGGTGTCGAGCAGGCCAACCTGTGGGGATTGTTATAGGTGAGCCATAAAGCAGGGTACGAAGAAGGCTGAAGAATGCATACAGCTTTAGAGGCTGACTCTGATTTTCGCCGTCGTGCATCCGCAGATAGAAGAAGCGAAAGCGTCATGGATCCGACAACCGCGATTATCGAGACGTACGTGGCGACCGTCGATGCATCTTCCTTTCCCAAACTGGCGAGCTCAACGTTGGGGACGGCCAGGAAAGACACATCAACGGCAAGCATAACCGTTGACTGTCAGAAAGCATTACCGGCGGAATAAGCGATCAAGGAGTGGAATGAATAGCTGAAAGAGGCATACGTAAAGTGTCAATCCCATGAACTCGTCGTACACAGTCGAGATGTATTCCTTCCATCTTGCGGAGTTTATCGTACGATCTACCCAGACGGTGTTCAGCCGCTCAAGCTGTGAATATGGGGTACCAAACATGAAGATCGAAAGGCTGATGAAGGTCCAGTGCATGTTCAGCGTGTCGTCGGGCCACACAGATTTGTCAGCGTCGAGGCGAGCTTCGGGCTGTCCGCAGAAGTTGTGTAACCGGGAGACAGCTGGAAAGAATGAGCGTTCTTGATATAACTTTGTAAGCCATGTTTCGTACCAAATGAGTGTGACAGTCGAGCTATCATGTCGACCGTTGAGAACCATATGTCACATTGAAGCTGATGTCCGCTCACCAAGTATGCATACTGCGTATGGGCTTTGTTTTCCCAGTTGATCTGGATACCATATCAGCACTACGAACAATAGTTTATCGTCGACGATCACCTTGCAGAGAGTCCAAGATATCACGAATCTTGTCCAGTTCATCCGCATCAAAAGGGGATAGCGACGTTTTGCTCGTTAGTCGCTCTATATGCTTGTCAGCACAAGCGCCGATTCTGAGGTCAGCGATCAACGCACCGGCACTGGCATGAAGAACAGCATGGCTGAGCTCGCGATACACCTTTTCCTCCAACCTTCTAGCGAGTGGGAACGTCTCGACATGGGCCCTGCGGCCTGTAATTCAGCACTGAAAACCAGTGAAATGATCATGCTCACCAGTACTGTGCCTCCATCGCATATCCTAGAGACATCAACGTTGAGTAAGAAAGAAAGTTGACAAGGCTTACTGATGTGTTCCATGCTCCGAACGCCCTTGACGTTCTCAGTGATGCGTGTCTCTGATAACTTGAGGGTGTTCGCCCATATCATACAGCGAGCCTGGACGTCCACGAAGTAGTAGCCGATGATCTTGTGCTTGATATTAGGGCATAATACCAGCTCGACGTCAGCCTTGAGTTCGCTTTCAATAGCCTGAGCGAGAATGACATCAATGGCGTCGTCTAGATGTTTACAGACACCTCGTTCTTGGCCCCTCACGTCTGCGTTCGTGAGGATTGTCTGTAACGGACCTCAGTGATACATGAACAAGCTCGGTTAGACAGCACCCACAAGGTTTGCCCCCTTCAGCAGGGAACATGAGATATCGATATTGAACGAGAAAGACGATGGGCTGGACCCACCTCGTTTCGTGGGTTTGTGCGAACAAAATACAAAGCGCCTTCGGGATGTACACAGTTTCTCCAACCGGACTCATTGTCACTAACGTAAGAACACGTGGCGTGAGCTTCATCCAATATACCGTACAAGCATCCAAATCAAACGACCTACTCAAAGAACTCCGTCCTCCCGGCGTCGATTTCGAGATCTAAGGATAGGTCCTTGCTGACCAAATGATTAAGTACAAGTCAAGTAGACGTAGGCTACTCACGCGAAACGACGTCGTTTATATCTCTGCGCCATGACGCCTGACGCTGTGGTTGGTTCTAACCTCCACCCATCCGTCGTGATCGGAAGTTGTGGGTGCCCCAATGAGTCCCTGTCCTCCTCCTGAGTGGGATCGGGATTGCCCGCCTGATTTTGGGAATGCGACTCCGAACTCGGAGGGTCAGATGGCAGAACTCCAGAGGTCGAGGGTTGGTTGTCGCCTTCACAGGGAGCATCGCTAGGTGGAGATGTACTAGATGGTGTGCTTGTTTCAGGTCCTACTGCGGCAAGAGGAATGCGTTCTGAGGGAGAAACAGAGCAGTAATAAGGCTGTGGAGCTGTTGTCGCTTTTCTGTCGGTAAAAGTTCGAATTCTACAGAGGAACCATTGTAAAAAGCGAATGAGGGCCTTCTTTGATTGGATGAGCAGCTTCTTGAGGAGACATCCTATCAAGTGGAAAGTGTTAATAAGAACGCGTAGTCTTGTCGACATGGTGGCTTAAAGCAGAGATGAACAAGCGTATACAGCATGGTGACTGCGTAAATCTAAAATGGGCGTTTATCAGTAAGGTGAATAACTTTCATCCCTTAGGCGCGCTAAAGAGGGGCTAGTACCACTTACGCAGACGGCACATGGGATGAAAGAGAGATTCACGGCTGAGCGAGTGATAGAAAGACTACGAAGCGCTCACCATGACCACTTCCTCTCAACGTCAGACTGTGTACGGCGACGAGGATTGCAGAATGCACTCAAATTGAACCGGGGATCTCTTCGCCTCGCGTCCACCACGCGCCATGTTGGCAACGAGTCCAAGCGTGTCAAATGGCATGCACATTCCTGGCACAAGGGTTTCGGCACGTTTGGTTCTCGCAGGCCCTTTCACCGAACATCGTCCACCCCAGTCCATCCAAAGCATAAGAAGGTCAGTGAGGGTGCGTGGCCTAGACTCGTAACACAGCCTCTCTCACGCGGCCTAATAAGGCAACGAACCTGAGGGTTCTCGCGTCAGAGAGACTGGGACAAAATGTCGAGTCGCTGGCAGGCGACCGACGGAGTTTGAAAATTGGCTCGGCCCGAGAGAGATCGCCGTCCGAAAGGGGAAAATCAGCCCCTGTAGATTAGATACGACGCGTCTGAACGCGCTCCCCACCTCATTAACGCGTATACCGCTCGTACTTATGTCCATACCCACCACACCACTCGTTTAAATAATGAATGAACACTATATTACCACTCTCCACGCCCCTCTTTCGAATAACGGCCGCGATTCCCTCAAGAAACTGTCCCGATCATTCCTCGACAGCCTCACATTCGAGCAAGTGGAAACTGTTCTCTGGGCGACTATCTGGTTCGACGCGCGATTTTCAGGCAGCCGAACGTTACGTCAGTTTCAGCTAGAAGCTGCTATTAATCACCTAGCCGGTAAGCACGTCGTTGTACGCGCTGGGACAGGGTATGGCAAAACTATGGCCATGATCCTACCCCTCGTCCTTGCACACCCTCGCAAAATCGCAATCACGGTTTCCCCACTCAAGTTACTCCAGCAAAACCATGTAAGTGCTATTGTTGTATTAATCGCTAACCTTAACGCTTGATAGGTCGAGGAGTTTAATAGTTACGGCGTACGTACTATCCAAATCAATGAAGACACGCCGGACAACAAGGAGCTTTGGAACGTACGTATATTTCGCGCATACAGCCACTAATCTTTACTTTTTTCTATCTAGGATATTGCTCGAGGCGTCTACCAGAATATACTGGTAGCGCCCGAGCAGTTCTTTCGATTCAAAGGCCATATACCTCGCCTCGCCTCGCTCATCATGCGGGTGCAATCATTCAGCAAGAACGTCGGTCATTTACTCGTCGACGAAGGTCATTCTATCCACACGACTGGGTTCGTTCGCAAAGGAGAGAAGGCACCATTTCGGCCTGCATACAGCCGGCTCAACGAGGTCAGAGCCGCTATCCCCTCGTCGACTCCAGTCATGGTTCTATCGGCAACACTCCCTCCTCCGACGCTCTACACGGTCCTTGACAGCCTTCGTATTAATCCCGAGACAGTCACTAAGTTATTCCTCTCGACAAATCGCCCGAATCATTTTTATGCCGTCCACAAGATGCACAACGGCCCCAGGACGCTCAAGAATCTTGATTTCCTCATTCCTGTCTCCTCGAGCCCGAATCCGTTGCCAAAGACTCTAGTCTTTGTCGACACACGCGATCGAGCGCAGGATATCGCTCATTACTTACGCAACCGCTTTCCCCAGCAGCTCCAGACAAAGCGGATCGTTTCGCACCTCCACTCCGGCATGTCGGAGGATTATGGACAGGGCGTATTCAACGACTTCAAGAATACGAACGAAATAGCGACGGTCATTGCCACCAGCTGTGCTTCGAACGTGAGTTCCTTCACCTTATTATAACTAACATATTGACAGGACTTCAGGGTGTTGATGTCGCATCAATATCACGACTAGTATGCTACGGCCTACCACAGACACTAATCGACCTGTGGCAGGAGTTTGGACGCGCTGGACGCCTGCCCGAGCTGCAGAGCATCGCGCTCATCATTGCTGAACCATGGGCCTTTAATACAGAGGACAGCGAGAAGCCGTCTACCGCTGAAAAGCGAACCGACAGGGACGTTCGTGAGTATGTTTCGTTCAAGACATGCAGGCGTGCATTCAAAGCACAGAAGGACGGTGATGATTCGGACGAAGGTAATTCCCCATCAACCTCTTATTTCTCAGAACTAACTATTCTACAGCACTAACTACGAGATACGGGTTATGTTGCGACAACTGCAATGCAGATTTCGACCTCGGCCGTTTTTTCCCTCGACCTCTGTACGATCCGACCCATGTGGCTGATAATTCTGGCCAGAATGCGACGCAGACAGCGAGTCAAGCGACTCAAGTGAAGCCGAGGAAGTTCGCTCGCTCGAAGGCCAACCAGGAGGAAATCACGGCCCGCCTTCAAACGTGGCGAACAGAAACAATTCGGACCTCAACCTATGCTGGTCTATGGCCACGAAGCCATCTGTTGCACGACAAGAAAATTAACAAGATCGTCAAGTCGCCTCTCGGCTCTCTCACCTCTCTCGCAAGCGTCGTCTCGCTGCTCCAAGAAAGTGACGAGTGGGCAGAGCATTTTGGCAGCGGTGTTTTTGACATCATCCAGGAGCTCGACACTGCAGCACTCGAGGATCTCCCACCTATCAAGCAAGAAGAAGAAACCGATGAGGCTTTTTCACAGAAGAAATATACGTACCAGATCAAAACCAAGGCCTGGGTGGCCACTGACGCCTCCAAGTTTCGGAAGGAGTCCGACACTGTGGCTCCAGGTCCATCAAGCTCCCGCCTCGCCGATCCTATACCCGACACTCCTCAGACCAGAAAACGGCAGCGGGGCGCAACATCGCAGCCTGACGAATTTCAGTTTGTATTCTCCCATTACCAACCTGACTTACAGCCGACTCCTGGACCATCTCAACCCAAAAAAGCGCGCAAGAAGGCGCCTGCACCCACGCCGTCTCAATCTGTTAAGCCCGCCCAACCTGGTGAACCAACTCCAAGTCAACCGAAGAAATCACTCCCAAAGCCGCGCCAGAAGAAGGCTGATAAGTAGTATATAATTGTATGATATAGTAGCATGAATAAACTACATGTTGAGCATTTGTGTACCGAGTGAAGAACTAATGTCAGTGTTCAAATTATATTGTAAGGACGTGAATATGTCAACCGAATCGTCCTCGTCCTCATGTCCTAGAATCATCCTTGCGAGAGCCAAGCGCTCGTCTTCCACAGAGGTTGTATTATCCTCTTCGAATGACACTGATGGTGCACCCGGGTCCAAGCTCACATGGTCAATCAGCGTTAGCCATGCCTTACCATGCCGCTCGACACCGCCGTTCATTAATCGATCAGCGCCTTCTTCCTGAACGTCAATAGTCTCATCCTCGACAGTACGCCCGGGAATATATTCGGCCAAGCGGAGGTCGTACGCCTTGTCCATGAGACGCCTGACGTGCGACGAAGTATCCGGGACGGTATGGTTCATTCCAGTCCAACTGGCGCCGTACCACCTTGCAATTTTGAGCTTGATTGGTCTGTAGATTGGTAAGTTGATCGCGTATACTGAGAGCTGATCCCAGGACGCGTGTATTCCCTTAGATGAGTAGTAGAACTGATAAAACATAAGATAGTCAGTAGACACAGTATGACAGAAATAAAACGAACCTTGAGCGCGTTGATGATATGTTCAATGTTCAGATCGGTACCCATGAAATGACCGGGTCGATTTACTGAAGGTATCAGCATACTCTTTCGCATCAGATCACTGTAATAAAATAGTTAGAGCATCATACAGAAAGAAATAAAAGAAACATACGCGAATTCGGGCGTCCAGATCTTCTTGAGGTGCTGTATGAGGTGCAGACACTCTGAAACATAGTTGCTGCGCCCACCGCCAGCGAAACACTCAGTGAATGTACCTAGAAATAATTCGATCCGTCCAAAGTCGCCCGATGAGATCGCCTGACCGAGCTCGAAGAAATACATAAGGTCCCTGTTCATAAAGACAATGTTGCGAAGCTGGCCGTCCGAAGCTTCGCCCTCAGCAAGGTTTCCAGGGCAGAAGAACTGCGTATGAATTTTCTGAGCGGTCTCGAGGAGAGTCGACGCGCTGGGCTTGTCTTTCGCGAGCTCCTGGAGCGATTTACCAGTGGCGATCTCCCAGTAAACTAGAACGTTAGCCTGTAGCACCGTATTGAAGAGCTGGACCATCGTCTGATAGTCCGGCTTCTCCCCGTGAAGTCTCTTGAGCCCTAGGATCGAGATCGTCCACGCGAAGCTGCCTGGAGTGTCGACAGAGTGTTTGTGAATGTCCATGTTCTGCCAGGCTAAGTTCAGCTGTTTATGAAAAAGACCCATGGCGAGCTGCGGGTTTTCGATGCGATCGAGCGCTGAGACATCGTCGAGGCGCATGTGTAGAGCGCCTCTGAGGTTCGCATTCGTAGCATGGTCGTTGACGGAAGGTATGGGCTTGTCCTCAAGTTGTTCCTTCGAAAGGGCGAGCTGATCAATACAAGTTGTTCGCAAAAACTCGATGACGCCGTCCTTGGTCATCTCGTCGACTTTTGTGGTCGATAGCGGGTACTCGTCGACCTTCATGTCGTGCGGGAGCGGGCAATATTGCTTTGGCTGAAGCTCCTCGGGGTCGCCCAGATAATTGTATGCGTCGCCCGAGGATCGCCTGAGTATCTTGACAAGATTGAGGGCGCAGTGGCGCTGAATATCCGCGGCCTGAGAGATCGTCGGCCGGACGTCCTTCTCGTACGTGATGAGCTCGCCGCGATTGCGCCGTTCGATTATTTCGGCCAGGGAGTGACGAACGTTGGCTGTGCCGTCGTTCGATCTACGATATAGAAGGCCTTGAGTGCCCTTGAGGAATTTGTCGGGGCCGAGTTCGCGCTGTGTCCCATGCGGACTGTATATGATCTGAACGTTGTCGAGCGATAGATAAAAGTCCTTGAGGGCGGCTTCCTGCGCTCGCTTGAGCTGAGCCTCCGAGAGGGAAACATTCATCGCCTTGAGCGACGACCATGAGGGACAGAGGCCGACCTTGGCCATTATTTCGACCGCCCGCTTGGGAATGTTGACGCTGAGCAGAAATAATCCGAAGATGCTCTGAAAGAGCATGTTCTTTTGCGATCGGAGATGGGCCATCTGACAGATAAGAGTAACAATAACCTTCGGAGCATGTTAGATAGAAATCCGAGGGTATAATGATAACATAGCTTACCACAATCGATTCCCGAGAGAGCTCGTCCGTTCGCTTTTGCCGGCGCTGTACAAGAGAAGCGACGAGATCAAACGCGACTGGCATGAGTTCATGGACTCGATCGCAGAGCTCTTTGTCGAGATCGAAGCTATCTGCGAATTCAGGTGTAATATCCTTGGTAGACCTGAGAAAGAGCTCTGCAGATGCTCGCTCCATTTCCTTGTCGACTACAGTGAGTATATGCGCGCTGGAACTCTCGTGTAGGTAGTGATCTAGCTTCCCTTGCCAGCCGTCGAGCTTCCCGAGGACGTTCCAGAGGTGATCGAGCGCTCTGCCCTGGAAGAAACCAGATCGATAGTTGCCGAGATAGCCATTCGGGTCTGCAGTTATTATTTTGATGAGTAGGTCAGTGGCCGACAGAGAGGCCTTCTTGACGAGAATATCCATAGCAATAGATATCTTGCTCTCTTCATTCGCAAAAGATGGGTGTGCGTAGACGAGGTCGATCGGTTCGACCCCAGCCTCCGAGACAGCGCGCAAGAGTTCGTTCTTCCTTTGTTCCATAGTGAGAGTCCCTAGCCAGTTGTAGTCCCAGGTGAGTGGTCGAGCAGTCGCCTGAGCGTAGGATGAGCCATAGCCCCAGTACGTCGCCATTAGAATGCTTCACGCGGGGAGGGAGAGCATGTAAAATCGATTATATTAAGCTAACTAGGACGCGTCGGTGGACGCGTCGAATACCCCTGAGCCTAAGATTAGATTACGGGCGTCGATCGCCTCGGCACCACGATGCCGGCTTCGCGAAGCTCTTACTAATCCTTTCCCATCCGCCAGCTTTCACACTCCGTCGGTCGCCTGCCAGGGCCTCGACATTTTGTCCCAGTCTCCCTGACGCGAGAACCGCTGGGTTCGTTGCCTTATTAGGCACGCGCCTGGGAGACTGGTTACGAGTCTATGCGTGGCCTCTCGACAGCTTTATCCTTATTTCGGAAAGCCCTTTCGGCAATATTAGTGGGCCGGCACCCGCGACGCGACACACAACCACCCGACACGAACATACGATCTCACCACACACAGCTGGCTGCGTCATCCGCAGACTCTTCTATACCATATCGCATATCGTGCACACACTATTATTCTCGCACACGACAGACTATGATTGCACCCCTGTTCTCCGCCTCACACTCGGCCAAATGGGAGGGTGGCACACTGCAACACGATGACGAGGGACACGCGCTCGCGGGCCCCAGCACACCTAGCACGAGCGCCAGCAACAGACCCATACACACGCGATACGCGTCTGAGCCGACATGGACCTTGGGAGGGTCGAGCGCAGGGGCACGGAGGGAGGGCAAGAGGCGGCGGACGCGGTTCGGGGTCCAGGGCGAGCTGGACAGTTCGCCCTCGCCTTCACCTCTGGGAAAGAACCTGGAGCCTTCGGGGCCTACAGCGCGCGTCGAACTCGGCGCAGCGTTTGCGTCGCGATTGTCACAATACCACATCGCCTCTCCGTTATTGACGCCGCAGCAGGACGTTTATGATGAGTGGGGAGGGCAGGAGGGCAAGCACGATGACGAGGGGTTCCGTTGGGAGAAGGCACCGGCGGGCACGGTGGCCTCGGCGATGCCGGGCGAGGGCGGCGGGGTGTGCCGGTGCGGTTGTCATACGTTGGCCAATGGGAAGGGCGAGTCGGGGACGCGTGAGTAAAAGTTTCTTCCAGCGGAGCAGTGTGCTGGTTACTGACCCCGGATCTGCCGATTCTCACTTGTGGGACCATAAATACCACGACGACGACGTGCTCTATACCACTCGATTCTCCACGACGACTTATTCAAACTAACGGACGCGAACGGCAAGCTAGACATGTCAGGCACCGGAAACACGAATGGTACCACCGGCAGCCCGAAGACGTACTGGTGGGTTAGCGGCTGGTTCCTCCTCACCGCACCTATCATCTTCTGGGATGCATCGTACTGCCTTATGAGGTGTGTCTTTTCCTTTGATTTCCCGTGTAGGATACGCGAAACTAACGGTTATGATTGAAAAGGCCGCGTTCGATGGTCGGGGGCGACCTTCATTGGATTTGGGAGCCGTACTCGATCTACCAGGAGGTTGACTACGTCTACGGCGTCAAGGCGCTTGAGGAGAACAACGGGTTTACGAATGCGCAATGTGCGTGTCTCTCTCTCTTCGCATTCTCTCCTTCCTACCATTCTCCCTTTGATTCCTCCGTCGGCTCATGCACCTGTTTCCGATGCAGCCTTCATGAACATCGTCGAGACCCTGATGAACGTCGCCTACGCATACCTTGCGCACACTGGATGGGCGCCTGCGCCGGTCTTGGGCATTGCGGCAGCGACGATGACGCTTTCCAAGACGGTGCTGTATTGGCTTGTCGAGTACTACTGCGGCTTCTGTGCGATTGGGCACAACACGTGGAAGGATCTGGTGGTCTATTGGATCATTCCTAATGGGTGGGTTAAATCACATCGACGTATGCATGGTGGAGCTGATGGGCGTTCAACAGATTCTGGCTGGTGGTTCCGTCTTTGATTATCTGGCGTCTTACGAGGGACGTGGCTGCGGCACTCAAGGGCGCGCAGGTCGCCGAGCGCAAGGCTGCGAGCGGCAAGGTGCTATAAGCTAGCAACTGAACACATTGTCTGGTGATATTGCCAGACATTCGACTTGTTTTGGAATGGACTTCCAACGAGATTCAGACGGGAGACGGGGCGTATGCCTCGACTATGTTTCATTGAAGGACAAGCGAGTTCAGCGACGTTTTATCTTGCATACCGGGCTCGGGCATTGCATATCTACACTTTTCTATTTTCATTCGTTTGGATGTGTCTTGTTTTGTAATCGATGCGTCTGTAGTCTATCTTTTTTCCGCTTACTCACTGTATTCGAAGCGCGTTCTGGCCTGCCCTGAAGAGCACTCTATTGGCTCCTTGTCTCTCCATGAAATCTCGTCAGATACCATCGTAGCGCGACCAACGGAACTCTTCATGATCATGGATCATCCTGTGGTCACACTGTTCGCCCATCGCCATTGATCACTACCGAAAGCTCGCGAATAGCACGGCTTGCTCTATTCAAAAGACTCCACAAGGAGCGCCCAAGAATAAACGCGTCAGGCGTCAGATGACCGAGGTTCACAGCAGCTGACATGGTGGGTCTAAACATACCTCACCTTCTCCACCATCATCAATACACAGGAGGTCTCGAGCGAACTGACCGTGGTGTTTACGTATATGCGCCACGCGCTCCAGGCTTACAGCTGACTTGCGCAAGACTTGAATGACTCACTCTCGCATTCCCCTTCCCCTCCCATTCGCCCTTTGACGACACCTTTTATCACCGGTTCAACCGTGCCGACTTTCTAAGCACCAGACATCTTTTCATACCTCCTACACGCTGATTCCCGATTGCCGGGGCAGTTCGGTCCATGAGAACGGAGATGGAGAATCTTGAGCCTCATGATGATCACCATAGCCCCGGTCCTGTGTTCGGTGGGTTCGACCATATAAAGCGCTGGGGCACGGACGTTAGGAACGGCTCTCCATCTTCGCTCGACTCGAACCAGGGTTCATATACTCGGCACCGCGATACAGCAGCAGCAAGGACAGCGTATAGGCGGATTATTCCTGCGATGCTTCTCACAGGTGTCGTTTCGGTCCTTCTGGCTGTCTCGCAGACGGCTTGGGGCAGTGGGCCCTCGCAGGATAGGGGGCATGTGCTGAATGTTGATGCGGAGAGTGTTAGTGGCAATGGGACGTCGACGTTCTCGGGGACCGTTGCGAACTGTCCTGGTGAGTGCTCCTGTTCGGCGTTATTAGGTGGACACGATGTTTGACGGGAGAAACAGGATACACTCTGCAGAACCTCACTCAGAATGATTACGGGCTTACGGCTTCGCTCAGCCTAGCGGGCGATGCGTGCAATGCGTTCGGGAATGATATTGCGAACTTGTCGATTCAGGTGGTGTATGAGACGGACTCCAGGTATGTTTCTCCATTCTCATCTCACCCCTATACATACCCCAACTCTCCACTTCTACACCCCATGTAATTCATACCGTACTAAACAAAGACCACCTTCCCCAGACTCCACGTCCACATCTACGACACCGCCAACCAGCAGTTTACGATCCCTGACTCCGTCATCGAGCGCCCCGCGCCTCCGGTCCTGTCGTACACCAATTCCTCGGACCTCGAGTTCAACTACGACGCGTCCCCGTTCGCGTTCTGGATCACGCGGCGCTCGCAGCCGGATGCGACGCCCCTCTTTGACACGCGCAAGCAGTCGTTGCCCGCGACACCGATCCCGTCGACGCCTGCGAACGGGTATAATGTCAGTTTGGACGGGTTCGAGTTGGTGTTCGAGGATCAGTATCTCCAGGTGTGTGCCCAGTTATTTAGGGAGAGTGTATAATGCTAATGGTGACGTTGGCGTAGATCGCATCATCCCTGCCTAAAGGCACGAACATCTACGGTCTCGGGGAGGTCGTCTCGAGCAGTGGCTTTAGACGCGACATCGGTGCTGCACCGGGCGAGAACGGGACGCTGCACGCGTTCTGGGCGCGCGATTCGGCGGATCCTGTCGACGAGAATATGTACGCTCAGTTTCGCTTTGCATCTTGTTGACACCGGTGCTGACGTGGATGCGGTATATAGGTACGGTTCGCACCCGATCTACATGGAGCACAGGTACGACGAGAGTACGGGGACGTCGTCGACGAACGGCGTAATGCTTCTCAGGTATGTTTACCTACTCTATTCTCCAGACCCCTATCTCACGCAGAGTTCACGCAGCTCAGATGCAATGGACGTGATACTCACCACCCCTCCCGGATCCAACGTCTCCTTGATCGAGTACCGCGTCGTCGGTGGCACACTCGACTTCTACTTCTTCGCAGGCCCGACCGCGAGCAGCGTCATCGCGCAATACGGCGAGCTCATTGGATACCCGACGTGGCAGCCCGCGTGGGGGTTCGGGTTCCATCTCTGCAGGTGGGGATACCACAACGTCTCGGACGATATAGAGAACGTCGCGGCGATGCGGGCGGCGGGCATTCCTTTGGAGAGTGAGTGGTTTCTCTAGTGTTTTGTTGTGGCAGGATGAGCTAACGAGGCCTGTTTTGTGTGCGTAGCCCAGTGGAACGATATCGATTTGTACGATGCTTTCCGCGACTTTACGTCTGATCCTGTCAGTTTCCCGGGCGACGAAATGAGAGAGTTCATCGCCGACCTTGTGCGTTCTTTTGCTTCGTCTAAACCTGCATAACGCTGACTGAATGTTTGCTCGTGTAGTCGTCGAACCACCAGCACTGTTGGTACTCTGTCAGAGCTTGCATATTCAGAATGCTCACGAGAATAATGGCGCAGATATCCCGATTGTGGATGCAGCCGTGCCTGTTACGGTGAATTCATCGGATGTCGTAAGCACTCTCTATCTTACCTTATCCGCGTCTCCCTGTTCATCACGCTGTTGCCAGTACGACCCCTATACCAGCGGAATTGAACAGTAAGCACCATCATCACCTTTCATATGTACTATCTTGCTCACACTGGTCTCAGAGACGTATGGGTCAAGAACCCCGATGGATCAATGTACATCGGCCAAGTCTGGCCCGGATATACCGTATGCCCACTTTTCACTCCTTGAATATGGAAGGTCTCGGCTAACTGTGATGTGTGTGCTTCCCAGGGCTTCGCAGACTGGTTCGCGCCCAACACCCAAGCGTGGTGGACCCAGGCGTTCCAGAACTGGAGCGACGGTGGCGTCACGTTCTCTGGAATTTGGCTGGACATGAACGAGATCAGCTCGTTCTGCTATTATTCTTGGTGCGCACATTCCCTTCCACGCTGTGTATGTGTGTTTTCGAGAGGCTCAATACCGTGTGATCACAGTGGAACGGGAGCGAACCTGTCAGACATACCGCCTTACACGCCTGCGACGTCCGTGGCTGGGTGGCCCGAGTGGTGCGTCGCTCTCTCATTTTTATATCAATCCACTATGAGCTTACAATGGCTCGGTTTGCTCCCGATCAGCTACAACGAGACGCTTTCCGGACCAAGTGGGAACATGACCGTCAACGGCACTAGCACTGACTCGTGCACCACCGCCTCTGGAGCAAGTAGTGCTACCCCTCAGAAGAGAGCATCCGTCTTTGACATTGACCGGCGAGGCGTTGGCGCCGGTGATGAACCTGGCGTTAATCTGAATAGCCCACCATATGCGATTCGCAACTGTACGTTACCTCTCTTTTGCTGCCCTCCTTGACCGTTACGCTGTCCTTTTTGTACCTTATTCATGTTATCTCATGTTGCTCATGTCTGATGGCTAACACAACTACAAACAGCCTATGGAGCACTCAACTCACACACAATTGCGACGAACGCGACGCACGCCGGGGGATACGCCGAGCTAGACGTGCACAACATGTGGGGTCTCATGGAGGAGAAGGCGACGCATCTCGCTGTTCAGGCTGTCCTCCAGGGCAAGCGACCGTTCTTGATCTCGCGCTCGACGTTCCCGTCCTCGGGCAAGTGGTCTGGCCATTGGGTAAGCTTTACCCTCCATGACCATCATGATCGCAGGGGATTTATGGTTCATGCATGGTCTGGCGCTGACACTTATTTTCTAGTTGGGCGATAACTTCAGCACGTGGCTGTATATGTATTACAGCATCCAGGGCATCCTGCAGTTCCAGCTATTCCAAGTCCCGATGGTCGGAGCTGATACGTGTGGATTTAGTACGTTTCCTTTCATGCTGCCCGTAGATCTCGCCCGGTATCTGATGTCGTTTGGGTTCACAGACCAAAACACGGACGAGGAGCTGTGTAACCGCTGGATGATGATGTCCGCATTTGTGCCGTTCTACAGGAACCACAACACCTACGCTGCGCTATCCCAGGAACCCTACAGATGGGACAGCGTTGCCAATGCATCGCGTATTGCTATTGCTGCGCGGTACTCAATGCTTCCGTATTGGGTGAGCCGGCTTGATTACGTGGAACGGTTTGGGATTGATCAGTCGTCGTTAGTACACCCTCTTCGCCAACTCGTCTACGACCGGTACGCCACCGGTTCGTGCGCTGTGGTACGAATTCCCGAACGAGCCTGAGCTCTTCGGCGTGGATAGGCAGTGGCTCGTCGGCAGTGATATTCTCATCACTCCTGTGCTTGAGCCCGGTGCCACTACAGTCGACGGTTCGTACCTCTCACTGTCACGCATTTCTCTCACAGAAAATCTAATTATCTGATTCAGGCATTTTCCCTGGTCACGGCAACGTCACCTGGCGCGACTGGTGGACGCACGCCGCTGTAAACGCTACCTCGGGCGGGAACACTACGCTCTCGGCGCCCGTCAGCACTATCAATGTTCACATCCGCGACAACTCTGCCCTTTTGTTGCATCAGGAGCCAGCATACACGATCTACGAGACGCAGCAGGGACCGTACGAGCTGCTCGTCTCCCTCTCGGCTTCAGGTGGTGCGTTTGGCACTGCGTACGTCGATGACGGGGAGAGCTACCCACCGGGCGATAGTCGCACGCTCAAATTCGTCGCGAGCCCTGGGCAACTGCAAATCCAGAGCGATGGCGCATACGATATCGTACAGAAGCTCGAGACGATCACGGTCCTCGGTGTCACGCAGGAGCCGAGCGATGTGAGCGTCCAGGGCCAGACCGTTGGCAACTTCACGTATCTGCCGGCGACGGAGGAGCTCGTGTTGGATAGCTTGGGGTTGGATTTGAACGAGTGGACGACGGTGAACTGGCACTAGTGCCATAAATGACTTTTTTCGATACACATACGTGGACTTGTACTCGCTCTTGCTTTGACTCTCTTACTTTTGAATGTACTATATGTGCCAATAATCCTTCACGGGCGCGCTCTTATAGCTCTATGACCTAGTGAGTCACCGTAATGCTGCAATTTAGGGCAGGTCCGTACACGGCGCTGGTCCTGGTCCTGAGCGCGGGGCTCGCGCAGCGCGTACAGCATCCCAAGTTCTTCCCTTTCTCCACGCTTCAGGGTAGTAAGCTATCATTGGTAGTACCGCGAGGCCCGGGTTTCACTGAACCCAGACCCACCATCAGGTACGAGGTGTGCTTCATGGTAAGGGCCTTCATCAAAACGTACGCCCCACCTGAATAATAACATACTGATGATCACGCATTTTTGACGAAAAAGCCGGCAGAGATCATGATGGAGAAGGGGTTCCCGCCGCCTGATGCGTCTAGTAGCCAGGGCAGACAGGCCGTGCGCGAACATCCTATACTCTCTATCCCAGGGGAGCTCCTTATCAAAATCTTTGATTTCGGGATTGCTTTAGCTCGTGAAGACGTTACCCTGGGAGAACGAGAAAGAAGGCTTATCTTCACGGTCTCCCAAGTGTGCTCTACATGGCGCCAGCTTACCTTGTCGACTCCTTCGCTCTGGTCTTCGATTCTGTATCTACGCAACGACTGGCGTCCTAATGTCGTTGACATCATGGTTGAGAGGTCAGGTTCAAGCCGGATCGACTTGATGTTTCTTCCACCTCATCTTCGCCGTGATGACGAGCACAAAGTCGAGGAGCAACTACAAATAGCTATAAATCTTGTGGACCGTATCCGGTTTCTATGTCCACGCCTGAGAAGCATTCAATGGGAGATCCAAGAACTTGGCGTACTGGAGACACTGATTTCAATGTTGCAGTCGAATAATCATCCCGCACTGCAGTGTATCGATCTCAGAGTACCGGAGCATCCAGGCGGCTGCGGGGTGCAGAACTCGCAACCTTACAATCGTCACCAGATGGAGAGACTCATGAAGTCAGGATCAAACCATATTTATTCCTCATTATCTCGTATTATCTTTCAATACGTCCCATTGTCTTACTTCCCCACCGACATGTTCTCGCACCTTCGTCATGCTCAGCTTTCGTTTCCCGGACCTTCGCTTCGCTTTGTCTCCCTCACCACTCCCCAACTTATTCTCTTCCTACAGAATACGCCTCATCTCGAGGAACTAGAGATCGACTCCAATGCATTCTTCGGCAAAAGGCTCGTTCCCTCTGAGCTGGACCTCCCCGTTTTATTGCCCTGTTTGATGCAGTCCGTGTGGAAAGGAGCGCACCCGGACTCGGTCCACAATCTGCTAGCTCTCCTTGATCTTCCGAAGATTCAGCTCCTGGATGTAACCATTAATGACCACTATAATCCTGTCGTATTCCCGATCGACGACCCACCGCACGTCACATCCCTATTGGACCTGCGGGAGCTTGTTGTACGTTTTCAAGAGCGAGAGAATGTTGACGTGATCACGTCCAAACTCTATCTTTCAACACTCGAGCGTCTCGAGCTCGCCTACATTGGGAAGTACATCGGTATCTCGACATCGCAATATCCTTGCATCCCCGCCTGCGGATCCGTCTTCGTTTCCTCCGGTGGAAAACTTTCCAACCTCACGGAACTTATTCTCTCCGATCTTGCGCTACGCAAGGTCCCAAGCGAGGACACTGCGTTCGAACATCTCCCGCTGAGGTCGTTGACACTCATCTGGTGCGTTGACGTCCAAACCTTCCTTCGCTCTCTAGCAGAGCATACCTCAATGAAGATAGGGGCGAGATCGTGCCCGAGGCTTGAAGAAATAGCGCTCATTAGCTGTCCTGACGTCTTGTACTGTGATCTAGTCAAGCTCATCGAGTTCAGATCGGAGCGGTACCAGCGAGGAGCCATCGACGAGATACGATCAGAAAAGCTGATCGCTGGATCAGCTGTGTCGTCGCAAGCGGGACGCAAGATCAGGCCTCTACCCAAAATGAGAAGGACCGCCGTCGTCGCACCAACAGTTTCGCCAGTGTCCGTCAAGCAAGGAGAGATTCTCGATTACGAAAACTTCTTGCCGGCTCGCTTAGCGCAGATGTATATCAGGGATTGTCCTTTGATTTCAAAGGAGCAGGTTGATGCGTCTGCAGCACGAGAACTTGGGACAGTGGTATGCTCTCTTTCACATAGCATAATCTAAGCTGAAGGCCCAACACAAGATTCATAGGTACCCCTGCCCTTTTCTTGTACACCATGTACTCGAGTATATCAGTGGGTACTCTTCTAAATGGCAAGATGTTGTTTTGTAAAGAGGACGATTCGCAACAGTCTATCTCTATAAGCGGAATGCTGGTAAAAAGAACGGCGCGGCCGTCAACGGGCTGAAGCTCCAGACAAACAATTCATATTCACGTATATGTGACTAACTTCAGACCACTCACGGCCATCTTCAACGTTATGACGCTACCGCGCCAACTCATACACGTACGTAGGTCTAGCTAGATGTTAACTTGAACTGCCCACATCAGAACGAAGTCCTGAGAGGACCCCACGTGAGCCTGCGATAGCCCTAAAATTTAGGACTTCGTAAGGCAGCGGGTTCAACGGAGCTTTATTATGGATCAGCTGGGACCACAAGAAGGAGGAACAGAAAAGAATCGCACGTTCAAAACACAGCCGCAAGAGCCACGTTTAAACCCAGCGGCCGTTCCATTATCAGCGGACTACATAGCGGACTTTGAATAAACAAGAACTATCAAAAGTTCCTGTCACTGCAGACAAACTGCGATTTTTCTGTTACAAAAAGTGGTTTAAGAAGGCGGACAGATGAAAGCCTTTTTCACCCATCTTTTGCTGTGCGAAAAGTTACTGAAAAGTTAGCCCTTTTTCTCCGGAGTTTGAACTTTTGAGCGGAGAATGGATATAAACACGTCTAAAACGGGAAGGTGTTTACCAAATGCAGTAATCCGTACATTTTACAAGAGCAAAATTGACCCAAACATCGGCTAAAAGGAATCCTTTTCCTGTGCAAAAAAGGGCCCCGAAACTCGGAGGAAAAGGCTTTCATCTCGCCGCCTCTTTCTCTCGATTCATCCCGGGTAAAATCGCTGTTTGTCCGCAGTGTGTTGAGCTAATGTTTGTCGCCTGCCGTCCTCCCTCTGCATCCCAATGGATCTCCAAGGCATGCCCTTGGTCAGCCAATCTCCTGCTTGAGCTGCATAAGTCTCAACATCTCAAACAGGCATACATCGTTCCCAGTGCGGCGGATGTGGTAAGGTAATACAATCATCATTGGGCGCCAATCTGTCAAGGAACTAAGCGTCGTTAAGCAACGCCGCTTCGCCGCGAAGTTGAGTACAACAAGCACCCACAACTCCGTTGTTTCCTTCACCAATTTCTTTCACGCAGTCCCCGCTTCGCTGAAGAGTCGACTACTCCCTCATGCCGACTGAAACTCCTCGACCACTCGAATGTACCACCCAGGTCAAATGTATAGCTTACTCTCCCGATGGTCAACACATCGCTACAGGAGCCATGGACAACAAGACTGTGCTGTGGGATTCGGCGAGTGGCATGCGTGTTGGAACGCCTTTAGTGGGCCATACCCAGGGCATCACAGAAGTCGTGTTTTCATCCTGTGGACGACGGCTGCTTACTTCATCGTATGACAAAACATTATATGTGTGGGATGCAGACACCTATCTCCCAGTGCTGGGCCCTCTTCGCGGACATCAATGGCATGTGAACACGGCTCGCTTCTCTCCAGATGATAAGCTGATAGCAAGCGGCGGAGACGATTCCCTGTTCAAGATTTGGGATACGTCTTCTGGAGAGTGTCTCGCAACGTCACAACTCCCTGGATGGATCAAGCAGCTTGCATTCTCCCCTAACGGTGAACACTGCGCACTAGCAATGAACAACAGTAGCATCTGCCTTTACGACGTGTCGCGAAGAGAGATCTTAGCCGACTCGAATGCATTCGTTGGACATAAAGGCGTAGTTCATACCGTTGCGTACTCACCCGACGGACGCTTGCTCGTGAGCGGCTCTTCAGACCATACTATCCGCCTTTGGGATCCCAACAACGGGAAACCTATCGGTGCTGTTCTCAGGGGACATCGTGACACCGTCAACTACGTCGACTTCTCCGTCGATGGGACGGAGCTGATCAGCACCTCTAGCGACCACACCTGGCGGATATGGAGCACCACTAGTGGCGAGTGCCGCCTCACGATAGGACCTTTCTACCAGCTATACTTATTCTCTAGCCGAGTGGCATGCTCCCCCGACGGAGAGCACTTTGCTTGCTGGAGCGGCAACGACAGCATCTATGTGCGAAGCATCTCAACAGGCAAAGTCATTCTCCCTCAGGTACACGCCATTTCTACTGAGAGAGCTAGCATGTTTCTGACCTTGAATGGCGATGGCAGGGAGTGAAAGAAGAACCGTGTTCCCCGGAAGAAGATATGTATGTCAACAAGCCAACACTGCTGATGTATCTATCTGATTCTGACAAAATGGCAGCATGGGGCGGTTTGAGATCCCAATCGCATTAGCATGGTATCCTGACGGTGAACGATTTGCCTCTGCTGGAAGCCGTTCTGTGGTGCGAGTATGGGACGCTAAGACGGGTAAAGATCTCAGCACTCCTTTCGTCGGCCACCCATTTGATCCAGATAAACATCCGGACATCCTCTGCGTTGACATCTCATCCGATGGCACTCTGCTGGTAACCGGCTGCGAAGATTATACAGTAGGCCTGTGGAACACAGAGACACAGGATCTTGTGTACCCTCCTTTCAGGGAGCACGACTATCACGTCATGGCAGTGAAGTTCTCACCCGACGATTCTCTCGTCATCAGCGGTTGTAGACTCGGATCAATTGGAATCTGGGATACCCATACCGGAGACCTGGTTCACGTCATACCGCCGCTCACGCCAAAGACAGCTGTGTGGGGACTTGACGTCTCGCGGGACGGTCGACGGATTGCCAGCGCATCGCTCGACCACAATGTCTACATCTGGGACATCGCCACCTACACGCTCCTTACTAGCTTCAATCATGGGTCCCCTGTACGTTCAGTCAGCTTCTCGCCCGATGGGTCCCACTTCGTAAGCGGTGCTGAAGACCACGTGGTCCGCGTATGGGACATAACGCGTGGAGATAAGGTACTAGAGCTGCAGAAGGAAAAGAAAACAAAAGCGATCGAAGATGAATACTTGGACGTTGTGGCGTATTCTCCGAGCGGGCGCACATTTATTGTGGGGTCATGCAACGACATATTATGCGTTCACGATGCGGAGTCCGGCGGTCTTGTTCATGCTCTTAAGCATGAAAACAATGTTCGGGCGGCTGCTTTTTCACCAGACGGCGCTTTCATTCTGACCGGGTCTCAAGAAACGCACCTGAGAGTTTGGGACGCTGTTTCCGGAACCCAAGTTCTCCCAAAGGTGCAGTTGTCACCGTCGTTACACTCCAGTACGCATAGACTCAAAGACTGCTAACACAGTTAGCACAGGTACAAGTCAAGAAAGCATCTCAGGCCGGAGGGGGCACGTCGCGTGGAAGGGTTAGTACCACGACATTAGAGCCTAAGCTAACGCGTGCTCATTTCGTTCAGGCAGACATTTCATTGGAGAGTTTACTCAACGTACGTCTTGCAAAGTTGACTTCACGCTCTCGCTCAATTGGTTGGGATAAAGATGCCGGCAACGATATCGCGCGACGCAAGAGGCCGTAGACATCACCCTCATCGAGGACTTTTCACTGACGAGGACCCTCTGCAACACGTGAGATTTTCCTCTCGCTGTTTGACGTTCCTGATCCGTGTCTATGGAAGGATCCGCCTGCGCCTAGACACAACGATCCTTTGCGACGAGGCGAAAACGGGTTATCCCCGGCGCCTAAAAAGGTCAAATCGACGGCCCCAAACCTCGGTATACTGAGCAGATTATGGCTGCACTCCCTTCATCGACACAGAACCGATCAAGAGGGTGGAAACGAGGAGTATCCTCTGGAGAATACAACAAATGTACGGCGTTCTTTTGGCCTCCCAACGATTATCAGCACTGCAAAGGCAAAACTGGTGAGCCTCTTCCGCTATCAACGTTAGGCGTCCCCCTTTTCATTGTACCAACTTCAGCGTAACGTGGCTGCCGGCGATACCATTAGCCGTCGTAGAAGAGCGAGCGAGCGAGAGGACCCCGATTCAGATTCGGGTAGTGAGTCGGACGTTAACACTGCAGATGCCAGTGTGCAAGGTCGAGAGGGCCAAGAAGTAAATGACGAAGGCGATACAGAGCCAGCATCGATGCTTTGCTTTTGTATACCAACCTCGCGTCAGAAGCGAGGAGAGAGGGGGGAATAGTCTCACTTATATCTTTCACTTCCAAATGGGAGTCGTTCGCAGATCTATAAAACAACAGATATATTCTCAATGCTATGTGACTATGCGGAGTGGATTAGAACCCTGAAAACAAAGGAGAATGCGGCCAGACTTGAAAAGCTTGCCCAACGGCATGTGGCCTCGTGCAGTTAAAGGAGCTTGGGAGATTACGTACAAGCTGTGACGTCTCGGAGCTCTCAAGTGCCGAAAAATCCCAAAGTGCACTCGCGCAGTCCCGTAGATCTCGGCAACGCCGTAACTTGGCTTTATCTGATAAGCGAGACCCACTCCTAGCACCTCTCATCAAACCTTCGTTCTTACCTTCCACTTTGTTTGTCACATACTGAGTACTACTCCACGCTCCCGTTCTTTCTCCAACGACCCGGCTCGCCGGACTATGGCAACCGCAGCCTGGGTATTTCAGTGTGATAAGCAGCCGTACAGCACTCGTCGGCACTCGCCGTCCCTGTGAGTGGGTGACCAAGTTGTGCGGGTGCCTGATTCCATGCACATACATATAATACCTTCCCGCTTCACCTCTTGCAATTAAATCACATCCCTACCGCAGCTGGCCCCACATTTTGTTGAAAGTTCAACATCCTCACATTCGTTTTCTGAAGCATGGGCCTTTTCTACGACCACATTCCTGAAGACCTCGCCGAATGGATGCTCAAACAACCCATGTTCTGGGTCTCCTCAGCACCTCTCAGCGGCGAGGGGCATGTCAATGTATCGCCAAAGGGAACTCCGGACAGTTTTCATATGACCAACCCGAACCAGGTCTGGTACGAGGATCTGAGTGGAAGCGGTGAGTTCTTCGCCCGTGCTCTGTGCGAGTGTTACTCTAGTGTCGATGTTGTGCCGTCCGACGATCACTACTCTTCTTCGCAGTGATGCTGACACTTATGCGTATGCAGGCGTTGAAACCATTTCGCATCTCCGCGAACCCGGCAACGGACGTACCACTGTCCTCTTCCAGGCGATGGAGGGCGGTCCTCGTCTTCTGCGACTTTTCGGCAAAGGTACGCTCGTAGCTTGATTGAGTGAAAATATCTCTCGGAGAATATCAGGTTTAAGTTGCTGACCTCAATCTTCAGGCAAAGTTTCTGAAATTGGCACGCCCGAGTACGAGTCCCTCATCCCGCGCGAAAATCGCAAAGCCGGCTCACGAGCAGCCATTGTCATTGGTGTCTAACAAGTCGGAACGGTACGTCTTTAACCCGTTCTACCTCATCGCGATATCCTCGTCCTCACGAGTAGCTAATACTCATCTTTTAGTCCTGTGGTTTCGGCGTCCCGAAGTACAAGTTTGAATGTCACCGCTCCGCCCTCGAAGGCTGGTGCGAGACTCTCGAAAAGTCGGATCGCACTGCAGACCTATCGGGCGTCCCCCTCGGTAACAAGCCCGCTCCGTGGAAGTCCGCACGAAGGCGGCAACACTGAATTCGGGCGAGACTGAGCAGGACGACGATGTATATCGTAGACGAGTAGAACGTATACAGGGAGGAGCAAGAGAATATGAGACGAGGAGGAGATGCCGCTCCAGTAAGGGAGCGGCGCGTATAAATAGATAAAGTCCGTGAATGTCAAAACTGAATCGAGCGAATGAGAATGTTCGTCGGTGCGGAAGTATAATCCGAGGAAGCAAGAAGTGGAGATCGCAGTCGAGATATCGAGACTGCGGTGGACTGGAATTCGATCGGTGACTGGTGCGGTTGTGGCGCGGTGTGGCGTAGTAAGGACGAGGACGGGCTTACACTCCGAAGGGGTTTGAGGACGTCAAAGGTGTGCGCGACTGGTGGCATTGGCAGAACATGGAAAGTATCGACGGCCTGCCTGGGCTGAGCGCTGGGGTGCTCGAGCAGCGCATTCCCATTAACTCGTTTGACCGTAGAAGCTCGGCGTATGCGACCGTAAAGAAGGTGCCGAATGCCGTTGAGGCGGGTGTCGAATCTAGTACAGAGACAGAGAGAGGGGCTGTGCCGGTGGATGTGAAGACGGTTGGTGCATTCTTACTTGGCGGAGTGTGCATGGCAGGGTTATTCGGGTGGAAATATATCGTTGAGTCTGTTGGAGCTTTGGGGAGTAGGCTTCTCAACTAGACTTCATCACGCCATGTAACCATCATAATTCTCTAACAGTATCAGTCTACCCTCATTGCATTAGTGGTGAACCGGTATCTCACGCACCGCAGTACTTAGTTCGATGTGGCTGATGGGGATACTGCTGGCCGTTGCGAGAGGACGAGAGGACACGCAAAAAAACCAGGACGTGGAGGAATACCTGACGAAGACAGGACTCAATGTAGAACATTGAACCCACATCCAAGTCTTGCTGCTGTATACCAGCTTCAAGTCGTAAACGGAAGCCTGATATAGGTACAATTTCGCGTCCGGAAATACAGTTAAGTAGCAGCTGTTCACGAATTCACAGTTATAAGTAGACTCTTCTGTGGACCCTTACGTTCGAAGCTTTGTCTTTGCATCGTTTTTTCTGGATAATGTCATACGAGCACTCATAACGAATGCACTGTAAGATCAGATTTGTATCCCACCGCGTACACGTATCTCGTGTTTACAAGGATTGCATGCCTGGCTGCCGGTTGACCCCCGTAAGCTAACGAAGACAGTGGCGAGTAAGCCAGATGACAGTCCGCAAATGTTCAACCCGGAATGCAGCAGCAGCAGCCACCTCTGAGACTCAGATCTGTCTGTATGAAGGATATTATAGTTAATAGGCATGTTTTTGTGTTCGTAGAAAGGTTTAGGGTATCCGTTCGTTGATATTGGCGTTGGGGTCAGCTAAAGCCAGGCGCTCAGGCAGCTATCGGAGTTGAAGTGCATTTTCCCACGATTAACGTCATCAGTGCTCCCGAGAATTTCCGACGCGCCTTCCGTTATCACGCTCTCCTCGGTCCAATAAGTATCGCATTGACTTCATTATTCATTCCTACTACTATCAGCTCCTTCTCACTCAACTTCTGCTTCTGCTTCACGCGTTTCAGTAAGGCCACATATACAAGATTCCGCCCTGCTCGCCCTCTCGATCCCATGCATGGGTCAGCGAAACGCTCGGACTCCAAGCACAGTCTGGGTCCAGCATGCCAATATCGCTAGGCAGCCGCGCAGCATTCGTCAGCGCTTCAGCTTCAGCGCTGGCTATCCCCGTGACCTTGGCTGAGTTCTATGATCATGCGCTTTCCTTGCTCCTTCCGCATTTAAGGCGTCTTCGTTGATTTGCCTCTTGAGTTCGAACCACATCTTTGCTACCCTCCTTCCGTGCACAAGGCCTCCTCTGTTAAAACAGTTCAACACTTCCACACAACTCGTTTCCTGAAACTCTTGGAATAATGGGCCTTTTCTACGACCATATCCCTAACGACCTCGCCGAATGGATGCTCAAGCAACCCATGTTTTGGGTTTCCTCGGCTCCGCTCAGCGGAGAGGGGCATGTCAATGTCTCCCCCAAGGCCACCCCGGATAGCTTTCATATGACCAGCCCGACACAGGTCTGGTATGAGGATCTAACAGGAAGTGGTGAGTCCTTCATCTGCGTTCTATGCCCCAACAGCCCTAGCGTTGACATGTCGCTCGTTTTCTGGTGCTGTTGAATGTCGCTCTTTCTCGCAACGACGCTGACGTTGACGTGCTCGCAGGTATCGAAACCATTTCGCACCTTCGTGAACCCGGCAATGGGCGCGTCACCATCCTCTTTCAGGCGATGGAGGGCGGACCACGCCTCATGCGTCTTTTTGGCAAAGGTATGTTCCTCATTTACCCCAAAATCCATCATCGCCTTGCGGTTTTCCAGCCCTCCCTGCCTGCTCGGGGCTAGCGCGAGCCTCAGGCCCTTTTTTTACACGTTTGGGGCGCTTTTTGGTGTGATATTGGTTCCGTGATGCTGACCTTCACCTCGTAAAGGCAGAGTGCACGAGCTCGGCACGCCCGAGTATGAGACCCTCATCCCCCGAGAGAATCGCAAGGCCGGGTCGCGAGCAGTCATCGTCATCGACGTCTACAAAGTCGGAACGGTACGTCTTCAACCTTGGCCCCTTTTCACCCACTTTCACCCCACTATCCCCGGCCTCGCAGCGCGCTGAATGTCTTCCCTTCTGCAGTCCTGCGGCTTCGGCGTCCCAAAATATAAATTCGAAGGCCATCGCTCCGCTCTTGAAGGATGGTGCGAGAACCTCGAAAAGCCTGATCGCGCCGCCGACCTCTCAGGTGCCCCTCTAGGCGGAAAGCCCATCCCACAGGGATATGACGACGTCAAGGGCATGCGCGACTGGTGGCACATGCAGAATATGCAGAGCCTCGACGGCTTGCCCGGGCTGGGCGCCGGGGTGCTTGAGCAGCGTATGCCAAACAACTCGTTTGACCGGAAGAGTCCTGCGTATGCAACCAGCAAGAAGGCCCCAAAGGCCATCGAGGCTGGCAATCAATCTAGTGCAGAGTCACAGAAGGGGGTCTTGTCAGTAGATGCAAAGACGGTCGGTGCGTTTCTGCTTGGTGGTGTGTGTATGGCAGGTTTGATCGGGTGGAAAGACGTTGTTGAATCCATTGGATTTGTGGGAGGCAGGCTCTTCGGCTAAACTTCATGATACGTTGTCAATCATAAGAATTTTGTGACGACTATTAATTCATCCTCAATGTCGCAAAGACAATGCTCTGATACACCGGCGTCTTGACCCTAGTACGCTGACGTGGCTGCTGACTCGGATGAACGCGCTGTGACATATCCAGCCTTGTGTGACATCACAACCATCGAAAGGAGCTTGCCCGATGTCATTGGCAGTGACGCATATTGTTCCCACCCTCTATACCTGGGTCGTCTCAACGTCCATCCTACGTTTCTCCTTCCCTTTCCCTTAACACAGTATGCTAGCTCTCAGATTCGACGGCCGTAGTCAACCGATCAAGTAGGGTTTCTATCCCAGTAACTCTTGCTCTGGGCCGACCCCGACGCGCCGACGAAGGATGGTGAAGTCATGTTTTCCACGTTCAGGTCAGAATCTATCATTGGAACATCCTTCGGCCGTGCTCGTGATCGTGGTCATCGCTGGAGCTTATAAGTCCGACAGTCATATAGCCCTCAATGCTCTCGTGAGGTGGGACTCCGCTTATTCCTTGATACCAAGTTTTACCAACGTATCTTATTGGGACACCACCACTGACGAGAGTCACAGACGACTTAACATCTTCTTACATTGTCGATCGCAAACTTTTGCTACCATGGGAAAGTTCTACGATCACATTCCCGAAGACCTTGCTGTATGGATGCTCAAGCAGCCCATGTTCTGGGTATCGTCTGCGCCGCTTAGCGGCGACGGACACGTTAACCTCTCGCCCAAGTCGACCCCGGATTCCTTCCATATGACCAGTCCCAACCAGGTGTGGTATGAGGATCTGACAGGAAGTGGTGAGTGCTTGACCTATCATCCCCGATAAACCCGTTCCGATACGAAGGCATGGGTTGCTCCCTGTGACCCTTTGGTGTCTGCTTTCAACTTTGCGATAGTAATGAGCTAATGTTGCTGCAGGCATCGAAACCATCTCGCACCTTCGTGAACCGGGAAATGGACGTATCACCATTCTGTTTCAGGCGATGGAAGGGGGACCAAGGCTCATGCGTTTAGTTGGGAAAGGTACGTCTATCATATCCTCTAAGTCTTCGCTGGGCCTATACTTCCCCCCAGTCCGAGTCCCCCTCCCCTTGGCCAATGCTGACCTTACGTCGTGTAGGCAAAGTGCACGAAGTCGGTACGCCGGAGTACGAAGCCCTGATCCCATCTGGACAGCGCAAGGCCGGCTCGCGAGCCGTTATCGTGATCGACGTGTTCAAAATCGGGACGGTACGTCTTTCCCATTCCCATCCTTCCAACTTTCATCTCAAGTGATCATCCATTCGTCCAGTCCTGCGGCTTCGGCGTCCCCAAGTACAAATTCGAGGGCCACCGCTCCGCCCTCGAAGGATGGTGCGAATCCCTCGAGAAAGCAGACCGCACCGTCGACGCCACCGGAGGATCACTCGCTGCCCAACGCACACCAGGAGGCGGGGAGAACGCGTCCGTCGGTGCTGAAGACTACATCGGCGGAGGCATGCGCGACTGGTGGCGCGCGCAGAACATGCACAGCCTGGACGGGCTTCCGGGGCTGAGCTCTAAACCGCTGGAGCAGCGCATGGAGGTGAACTCGTTTGATCGGAAGAGCGAGAAGTACGCGAGCGCGAGGAAGGCGCCGAGGGCTGTTGAAGCTGGAGTGGAGACGAAGGTTGAGAAGAATGGAGGTGCGTTAGTGGATGCGAAGACAGTTGGTGCGTTCGTCGTCGGATTTTTGTTTGCTGTAGGGTTAGTGGGCTGGAAAGAGGTTGTTGGGTCAATCGGATATAGGTTGCTGTAGGTGCGAACTATCAACGTTTTAACCTTCATACGCTTGGCGTACAAACGTCATGCATTGTGTATTGTACATCTTGTTTTGTACCTGAAAAGGTCGAATCATGTATACTAGTGGTATTGGAGCAGATATGGTATTGCGTTGGCGATGATATAATACCGCATCTTATCTATTTTCAAGCAGAGCATCCAATCGGATGAGAGTCGCTTCTGAATATCGCTCTGGCAGTACTGTAGTTACATCCGGTCAGTATACTTCTTTCAGCTTGTCAACCAACCAAGATCACGAGCAATAAGACAACTAGATATTAAGAAATACCTGACTTAGGATATTAGGCGCACTTTCAACCTGCAGCCCTCCCAATAGCCCAAGAATAGTAGAGCCTCAAATGTGTTTCAGCGACAGTGGCTGTTGCATACCATGAAGCCCAATGCATTCTGTTTACTATGCAACGGCCACTATCGCTGTCACAATGTTTATTCTCCTCATGCTCACATAAGATATCTGGTGAGATAACTGCTCCTTCCCGCCTACTTACCCTTGGTGGTTGTGGAGAAGACGTAGCGAACGCATTGGTCGCAGAGGTCACTCGGTTAGCGGATGAAGGAGCTGCGGGGGTGTACCCACCTATGCCCACATCCAATATTAAGAGGTACTAACCTTTGCGGATACCTCCACGCCGATAAACGATGGTAGTACGATACTCAAGGCTAGGCTCCCAATGGCTACCTTGAGGTAGAGGCACGCCTGGAAAGCGAATCGCCACGCTGGTAACATCCCCGATAGCATTTGAGAGATTAGTCAACTTTGAGCCAACATACCGTAGACCTCATTGAGAGCTTTGAGAAGAGATGATGAGATAGATATCGAGATAGTGTTGAATTTGAATGGGAGTTGCTGCTTTATGAAAACTGCGAGGCATGAGGCGATGAAATCTGATGAAACCAATGCTTTCGGAATCGAAGAAAGGGACGTCAGCAGGTCGCTCGTGAGGTTTAGTCCAGGAACAAGTTTTCAGCTTTACGTACACTATCTGTCTTCGTGTTCTACCGGGAGGCTTTTGGGGGTTCGAAAGAGAGATCGACTGTGCTGCATTGGTAAGAGTTTGAAAAGTCATTAGTGGGATCTATATTAGCTATCGTGCGATCATCGCAGGTAGGGCTGTGTTAGAAATATATCCGGCCTTGTTATTTATGTCAGAAATTTTTGGTACCCCGTGTCAGTTATTAATGGCTTGTTATTAACAGGCGAATAAATGACACCCATTTTGTTTATAACATGTAATAAATAATAAATGACAGCGAATGACTCGTCAAAAATAAACCGAACCAACCCTGCTGCAGCCTTGACGCGTGCATGGTACTGGCTTTCGTATTGTCTGGTATCAGTAACGAGTACCCGACGTGATTGCTATGGTATATACGCCAGTTTATTATGGGTTTACAGAAGGGGTGCATGTGCGTGAGTGCCGCCAGGCCCCGACTTTAGATTATGGCTAGGCATTTTACTCGAAGCCGGGCCTTGCCCAGAGCGCATGTACATCAGAGCCCGATTGCGAGCGGTAAAGCGCATTCTAAGTCTTTTGGGGCCTGATGAAGGCCTACGTGTGAGTGTTTGCGGAACGGGGCACCTGCACCCACCTCCGGTAGTGGCAACATGAGCGATATAACAGCTGAGTTTGAAGTAACTGGCCATATAGAGCCAGACAAACGCGCGATATTGACAATATTGCTGAAGCAACACTGAAGTCAACGCTATCAAAAGCTACAGTAGTACTATTAGCACGAGTAAATCAGAGACCCATATCTGCCATATCCCACTTTTCGTCATCCACCTCGTTGACACTGCTAATTATGCTGTTAGTGTGTGATTGCTGGGTAGTACTGTTGCCGGTGGAAGGTGAAATGAGCTCCTCAAGCCCTGGTTTGTCCAGTTTGACATACTCGGCCACAGCCCATTGTGTCGAAGCCCGGGTGACAAAGGGTGCTGGTCCGGAAGTGCACTCCTTGGAGAGTGCCTCGTCGAGACGAGCTGTCTCGAGATCATAGGGGTCAGGGTGAGCAAACAAGCATCGGCAGCTTCGGGCCTATGGCCTCCTGCATTTTGTGGATAAATAACAATAAATGACAAGTGCTCAGTGGCCAACCGTTGTCATAAATGTTATAAACATGTTAATAACATGTTATTTATTAGGGTGTTAATAACAATGACATTTCTAACCCAGCCCTAATCGCAGGTACCCTGAGTCAGTTTGCTGAACTCAAATATGAGGATGGAGATAGAAATGATGCACCGATGATCGATCACGAATGAAGCTAATCAGCCAACATCGATATCACCACAGATCCATCACATCAAAACGACACAGCACTGGCCCCTCGTGCGTTGTCGCTGTTATCACGAAAGTGATTTCCCCGCATCGCGTATCAGCCATCGCATCATAGAGACCATTAAAGCTGCCACCTGCTCCGGCGGCTCATGTGTGGGTCGGGCCGCCAACAACCGCCAACCATCAAACATCTTCAAACATGCAGATCATATGCAAATGAGTCCGCGGGAGAAGCACTGTCCAAGCGAGAGCATGCGCGGCCATGTGCAAAAGCACCACACCCGTGAAAGGGAGGAGGAAGATACCGGAAGCTCTGCGAGGAAGCTTTTGAGGCATTTTGATGGCTTCGGCAGACCCTCGCCGGCTCGAGAACAGCCGAACGCAACCTGTTTGCTTGCTTTACTTGTTCACCCAGTCGGAAGCGTCATCATACGTGTGCTCACCGGTTTCTGAGTTCACCGGCACCTTTTGTTCAGCACACAAAGCTGCTGGCAGCTTTCGGACTCGTCGAGACTCGTCGAGGCTGCTGTAGTGCCATGCGTTATGACGTAATGTTTGTTCGCAGCCCCTGACTTTGAGTTGTACCAAGCTGCAGCATCAGCGCGCTCGTCTAAGCGATCAAGGACATGGGAAGAACCAAGCCGCGGCCAGCATGAATTACCGAGCCAAGGTCGATGGGAGATAGTACTAGGATACATGAACCTGTAAGCGTCGACGACGTGTGTGAGACGTTAGGTATCCGCAAGCGTCCAGACGGAGTTCGAGGCTACGACGTTCATAAACATGAATAACTGTCAGTCTTCTGAGCTGTACGTGCGTGTTAGGACAAACGGCACAGCTAAGAGGATAGGAATCCAGACAAAGACCACGAGTCCTTTGACGCAGGTACACACTGGTCTACGCTGGTATGTGCGTAGCAAGCTCACCGTCGGTGTTAGCCTAAACATTCATCAAATATTCTGATCCGAATAACAGCCTATAATAGCACGCCATTCTAGAGTGAAAGGTACGAGGAGGCTCCACTTCGACAGAGGTACGGGTAGGAATGCAGGCCCTGGCGGTCTGTCAGTTGCAAGGCACCGGTCGATAGATATAGATCGACAGGAACCCGAGGTTCGGCCTTTTCTCTAGAGATTAAAAAAATGACATTCGTTGCCTGTAGACAGAGAGAAGTCAGCGAGAGTCGGAACCTCGGAAGGCGTTCAGTACGGTAAAGAAGTCGCTTTGAAAGGCAGAGCTAAAGGCACGACGTGGTAGCAGGGTTCTAAATTTGGAACGCACCTTTGCGTCCACGTGTGGGGGCGCGCGTCATAGCATACGTATAATCAACGCCATTGTTCCTTTGACCAGTCAGTAATAAACGAATCATGATACCTGCAAAAGTATGTTGGAGAGGCGCATCGTCATGTCTGACGCTGGGGCTCGCCGCTAGATATATGCGCGCAGCGCCAAGATGGCGAACCCGAACGAACACCTCTACCATACCCCACTAGCACTGGAAACGCTGGCACGTTAATGTTAACCATGGATATCAAGCAAGCCTTTCAAGAGCACAACATCACCCCCAAGTACATTCACACCGTCCCGGAAGTGCTGAGCGTCAGCTACGGCGGCAAGTCCATCTCACCAGGCGAAGTCCTCCCGCGGAGCCAAACACTCGAAAGACCTGCGGTATCATATCACAGCGCCAAGGTTCGTCCGTCCTCGACTATGCTGTTTATCTCAAGACGCTAAAGAGAGCTCGAACAGCAAGACACCGACTATGCCATTCTTATGATTGACCCGGACCTGTTCACGACCGACGACCCGACGGGCGAAGTCCGGCACTGGCTCGAGATTGTCCGATTCTCAACTGGCGACAGCAGCGGCACCGCGACGCCCGTGCGCACCATCACGGAGTATCTGCCGTGCACGCCCGGCCTCGGCTCGGGGCAGCACCGGTACATCTTCGTTCTCGCCGAAGGCGCCAGTGAAGGACCACTGCGCGACGGGGGCATCGAGGGGGTGCAGCCGGAGACGAAGAACGCGCCGAAGGAGGATTTGAAGGACCGCATGGGGTTCCATATTCAGGAGTGGTTGGCGAAGTACGGGCTTAGGCCCGTTGCGGCGAATTTCATGCTGGCGAGTGCTTTTGCCACGACGGGGTTCTGAGAACGTCAGGGCTAACGAGGCATGGTTGCATGCGCAGGTTTCGGCAGATGCGACAAGCACGCTGCAGAACGTTGCGGCTGGGGTTGAGGCGCTTGCGCACAAGGCTGTTGGAAAGTGAGCAGGGGCTCTGAGCAAGGTTGGCTCTCGGCCGACCTATTATTGGCGACCCTCTGGAAGACGGCGTTCTGCCAGTATTGCATTAACATGGGCCTAGTGGCGCATTGTGTAATAATTAACTCTGTTAATTATGGATGTTTGTGGGAGGCAAGCAAGTGTCAAGGTTAACTTGTAGCTCGACCTTGACGGCCAGTCACGTAAAGACGTAGTGGCGCGTTCTGCACAAAAACCAACACTGGGGATCCATCGTGTTGTGCACGTTCATTGAGTGTATTAACATTAGTCACACGTTGCACCTGCAATGCAAAACGTCCAAACGTTGGCAAGAATGATATAGCCGTATGTCAATGCGTACCTGGTTACCCTCGCACACCTTTTTGCGTCTATGACATTATCATCATCCAAGGCACGGAAACTGAATTGAAACCAAACCCAAGACCGATCTGTCGCACCCTCTTATGTATGTGCCAAAGGGATCGCCGAAACGGAGCGAGCACCCGAGACGAACGGAGGCGTTCAAACCCGGCTCTCTTCCATCCCGGATTCGCAGGGATTCGCTCAAAGAAAAAGAGTGGATCAAAATCAAAAACCGGCCTCGGAGTCGCGCTAGGCCGCCGGCTCGCCTGCTGCGCCCAGACCAACACACTGGGTCCGGCAGGCCCCATTAGTGCTGCCTCCGACTCCACCCAGGCGTTAATTGTACCTGTCAAAATGGCGCGGAAGGAATCGGTTAGCGCTGGACCTGGGCAACATTTTCTGCCTCTCGTCCAATGAGGAGACGCGAATGGGGGCGCGAAGAAGGTCCGGTTCGGTGCCTGGTCGCTGTTTGAAATTAAGATTTGCGTTTGCAGAGTTGGTAAGGGCTTCTGCCGTGCGGCATGTGCGGTTTGCCCATTCCCATCGAAAAGGGTCCACCCTCGGATTTTCTTGCTTGCTTCTAAACAGAAACGTCGAAAGAGGTCGGCAGGCTGACTGGCTTGCCTTCACTGTGCCTTTGCTGCAAGGCCAAGCAGGGGCGCTCCTTGCAGGCCGCGTGTTAGCAATAGACTGCGATTGGTCATGGCTAGCCGTGTCTGTGGACGAATGTCTGACTGACCTGCGAAGGAACGGACATCTGAATCATAAGGCGAACGTTTTAGGATTGTGATACGACATTCACGCACGACTTTGTTGGTGGCTGGCGGTCTAATTTGAGCACATAGCTATTCTGGGTGGTGTCATGGGGAAGAGGCAAAGAGCTCTCGAGTCTCACTTCGCATACGCGGTTCGCCTGGGAGGAATCGCGCAGAAATAGATATCCCGCACCGTCATCGTGCGGACACGGCGGGAGTGGTGCTTCAGCCACTAGCATGGAAAGCTGACCCACTCGCGTTAGCCAGCTCAGTCGTCCAGGTCCCCTTGGAATACTCCTCGTCCTTCCGAATGGCCTTGGCTCGTCTCGGCGTAACGACGTGCCCTGGCTCGCCATAGCTGCCTTGAGTGGGGTGTTCGGATCCAATGTGAGACGAGAGGAGGGAATGCAGCAGATCGACTGGGCAAGTCGTCCTGGGGTCATGGCAGGGACGGGATAATAATGGAGGCAGGCACGGCGCTGACAACGCCCGGGGTCCTTAGCTGCCGGTGCCACATCACATCACGACCGCTCACACTTTGTTAAGACGATCCCGCGCTTCTATGCTACTTCGCTTGGGGTTCTCTAGCATGAGTGTACGATGAGCGTCTAGTGTGTAGCTACGAGGGGCGGGTTGTGTGGGCAGAGGGTGGCCAAGGGTCGGAGCCAAGCGGAAGGGAAGGTGATCTGTGAAATTAAGGTCCGGAATGCGCTGTGCCAGGGCCAGGCACGGTAGAGAGGGTGAGAGCCGGGAGGAGATGATGGCATGCATCCGTGTGGTGCAGACAGCGGACAGCGGCCGGCCAACCCAGGCCACCTCTTCTTATAAAATCCCGCGCCCTTCCCTCCTCGCTTCGTCCCCACACAACCCGTACCAGCTCAGCACCCCTTCGCTACACGTCCATCCCTTTAGGATAGACTAGGTGCATCCTGTCAACCCCGACGCACACAGTTCTTTTTGCTTTTACATCTCTCAAGATGCAGCTTGTCCCGACTGTACTGCTTGCTGCCCTTGCAGCTATGGCCGTCGCCTCGCCAATTTCGGTCGTGAGTATCCCTCTCCTGTATCCCTCCCTGTCTATCCTTTCTATCCATCTTGCATCATATCGACGTATCTTGCCCCACTTTCCCCCCTCCATCATCTCCCTCAACACCGGCGGTGAACATCATCTTCCCACATCCCTGATCCTCTTTGCTTCTTCTTCGGCTATCTAAACGCCCCTTCCCAACGATTTGGAATTCATGGCTGACGTTCTCCTTCCCTCTACAGAACGCTGAGCACGAGATCCTGCGTCGCGAGCCTGCCCCTCCCCACTCCGATGGCTCGATGGGCGGCTGGGGCGGCCTCCCCGACTGGAAGCGTTGGTTGTCGCAAGGCGAGCCCACGTGGATCGAGGTGCCTGAGAAAGCGAAGCGCTGGTTCTCGTCGCCGACGTGGATTGAGGTGCCCGACAACGAGGAGCGGAGCGAGGACGTGGCCGTTGAGGCGGAGGCGGACGAACACCACGACCACCCGCACGGCGATTGGGACCCGTGGGGTTCGCCAGCGTGGAAGCGCGGGACGCAGCAGGGCAACCAGGGGTGGTGAGATGGGCGTAGCACGCGCTAGGCGCGATACCGATAATGGATTGTGAGTTTCTTCACCCCGATTTGTCTTCTTGGATTCTCCTGCTGACGATGATAATCGCAGATTATATTTATTGAAATGACCGTGTCATTACCACCCATCCGTGCCTGCATCGGACTTGGACCTGCACCTTTGCACCCTCGTTGCTGCCCGCTGTCCTTTCTGTCCCTCTCGGCCTGTTCTTTTAGTACCACTCTCTACCCCTGCCCGTACCTCTCTTCGCACGTTGGACTTTTGTATCCCCCCACCCCTCGCGCACCACGCCCAACCGTCAAGGTTGCAGTGGCCTTTGCCATACTCTCACACTTGCACTCGGACTCCCTTTGACTGCGGAACCTCCCACATCAGATCCAAAAGCCTCGCCTCAGACACACAGACACCAGACACACAGACGCGTACTTGTACTTTTTGTTCTCTTTTTTCGTAACCTCGGGATAATAGATGTTGTTCTACGATCATCTTCATTCGTTCACGTCCGAGCGATCTTGGCCTCTCGCTGTGTAGGGGTCGTGCCAAGTCTAGTTCTGAGGGCTTCTGATTCAGAACGGGCTGTTTCAGCCCAGATGAGTTGACCGATCAAGCCACCGTACTGTGGCACTTGGTTGTTCGGCCGCGTCTCTCGTATCATCCAGCTGGCCTAGATGCTGCCACACTGATGCGTTCCGGAGCGGATCCTAGCGGATCCCGCACGGTTTCTGGTTTAGTAACCTAGCTCGACCCCGGATTGACTCGGTCGCGGGTGGGTGACCGGTGTCTGCTTACTTGACTTTGTCGCCAGCGGGGCGATTGTTGCATTCGGGTTTGCTGAATACAAACCGTAACTGGAGTTTCAGGACACTGATGCGGCTCCATGGTTTACAGCTGTCGAAAGACGAAGCAAACTGTATCATGTACGAAGAATAATCACGGCCGCCCATCGCCAATTCAAAATTCTGTGATGGCGTTGAAATGGGCTTAAATATAACCTAATAGCCGACGATGGTTGACAGGGCTGGCGCACAAAGTACTTGGAGTCGCGCTCCGCTATTTTCCGGACCTTTGGCCATAAGCCTTCAAGGGTGCGTCCAGGCTTCTATCCTTCTGTCGATAATCCGACTTACGTCTTGTGCAAAAAAGCCGTATTCATCCCGAGTCTTGTGAGACCACACATGAATCGTCGATGCCTTCAGTGTGCATCTCATGCTTGAAGACTTCCTTTAGCGGCTCGATTTACGTGTGCTCTGGCGTCTGTTGCTTGCATCCATTGACTCTGTCATGTACTATAGGACGAAGGCTCGTGAGCAGGTAGTTCACGCAATCATGTTCAATATAACGTTTTAGCATCGCGAGGTCATGCAGTGCTCGTTAATCGACATTCATCTCACACCAGATTTGATGAGGGGAGGCTCTGATTCCGAGATCTACCACGTCCACCAAGGACAGAGTTATTAGGGGTTTCTGGGCCCACTTATTGTTGATGGACAATCCACGCCGGTGGTACGAAGCTTTGACATCTTAACGTGGACACCTACTTGTGGGTCTTCAAACTTGAGCTTACCGCAGCAGGTGCCTGCGCTCGAGGATACATAGACTACCGTGAATATTATTCATGTACAAAGGTAAACTTTATGTCATAAGCTGTGAGCTCTTACTCTTCTTTACTTTGTTCTAACCTGAGAGACCGAATGGCCGATCAGTTTCTCGTTAAAACAGATATCCATATGATTGGGTTACGTGGGACATAGTTCTTCCCTTATGTTCACTGCACATGGGCGTTTTACTCGTGCCAGGACTCTGCGCCGAGATCTCGCGAAGCTCATCAACGACCGACGCCCACGTGGGGCATAATATTATCAAGTCCGCCGACGTAACTACCCTCCGGATGATTTGTTTTCATGTGGATTCATGACTCATCCAAGAGTGTGTAGGATATTGACGTAGAACGGATCGAGAAGGGCATTTGATGCTTGAAATATCTTGAACTTCACGATATGGGGAGTATGATGAGGAAGTACCGTGGCTAATTCCCGGGAAGTGTGCTTACGGCAGGGTGGCGTGTTGAGAGTGAACATTTCTGGTAAAGACCCAAACATGAGCATGGCGTGCGAGACGCTTTGGTGGAGCTAAAGGCAGTGGCTGCACGCGAACATCGGTACTTTGGAGAAACGATCGTGAGAAGTGGCACAGCGGCCGACGCTTCCCGACGACTTGAAGGCTTCGGTTGACTCACGGAAGCCTACGGACCGCCTGGTAGTGCAAGTCCCCGTTTCCAACTCAAGTCAAGCTCCTACTTTTCTCGTGCTTCTCCTCTTCTTACTACTATGTGCAACTTTGATAAGGTAATCCAGAAAGGCAACAAGCTCATAGGGCGAAGTGGTACGAAATATTGAGCAAGTCTCTTTCAAGACGGGATCAAAAGTTTTTGCTTTCTGAGCATGCGATCAAATGTGTTTAAATGTGTATCAATTGGAGGTCCATATTCCTTATATAGACGCTTCTGTTTTTCCATAGCCACCTATGCAGTGTGATGCACAATTGAGTTCTGGTAAAAAATAATAGTCAATAGCATTTGAAAGGGTAGCAATCTCTATATAGTAGTGTGAATTTATTGTAAGCGCTTGATGCAAATTATATTGTGAAGCGCAAAAGGGCTGATATAGCAACGTCAGGACTCAGGAGCTCTAAGAATTGCGATCAGTAGATGTGCATCCGTCACGTTCCACTTTCTGAGGATGCAGTGCCTAAGCGCTGGAGGTTGGGTTCAGTCTCACGCACGACAGCAATCTTGAATCAAGGATCCGAAAACTCCTGTGTTTACAGATTTACATCACTGACTCAGGTATTCCGCCTGCGCATATAAGACATTCGTCAAACCCGTGGTGATACTGCACTCATATACCCCAGCAACATGGAAGATTCCACCATTACTCCTTTCAAAGGCCACAATGGCCGTATTCTCACGCTCGCATACGCACCCAACGGTGTTTCCATAGCCACAGGTTCGGCGGACGGAGCGATACGACTATGGGATGCTGGGACGGGTCATCAAGTAGAGACACTGGAGGGCCACACTCATGGGGTTCGCGCCATTGCCTTTTCTCCTGACAGACAGCATTTGGTTAGTGGGGACGATGGGTCTACAATTATAGTGTGGGACACAATTGCTCGCCAGATCAAGGGTACGCTTAAGGGTCACAGGAACTGGATTCGAGCTGTGCGGTACTCCCCGGATAGTGCATACATCGCAAGTGGTGGCGATGACAATCTCTTGAAGCTCTGGGCGGGCCCCGGTGCTGTTGGCTGCGCTGCAACAATAAAACATCCCAAACCTGTGAATTCGGTCTCTTTCTCGCCTAATAGCAACCTCATCGTGACTGCATGCGGCGATCACCTTGTTCGCGTCTATAACGTAAACCAACATCAACTCGTTCAGGAGTTCAGCGGACATCAAGGGGTTGTTCGATGCGTTCAGTACTCTCATAGCGGTTCCCTCATTGCCAGTGCTTCAAATGATCATAGCATCCGGCTTTGGAATGCGTCAACAGGTATCTTAGCTAAAGCGCCTCTCCGCGGTCATAGGCACTTCGTCTCAGGTGTACCGTTTACTCAAAATGACCGGCATCTAATCAGCTCCTCTTATAATGAGACTGTCCGAGTCTGGGATGCTACATCAGGAAAATGCGTCTCAAACTCGTTATACGGGCATAACGGGGCAGTAAACGCCATATCGTACTCTGAGGATCAAGATTATTTCTCTTCTTGCAGCGAGGATGGCGTGCTTACTTGGAGCGTCAAGGATACTGCAGTACGTCCACCCGTGAGTACTGTACCTACACGACCGTAGGTTCAAGGGATTTCTGCGTGACATGAAATCAAGATAAGTTCCGCCGAGGCTGAAGTTCAAATGTCCGGCGAACGCGTGATTTTGAACTAGGGTCACAGTTTGGTGACATCATCAAGGCATTATTGCTGAGGACAACGAAGGTGAAGAGGGTGTTTCATTGGAAGGAGAAGCAGGCAATGCGGACACACCTTTTACAACGACTGTATTGCTTGTCTGTTAGGCTTATATACAGGCGTCTCAAGCCCTTGCCAGACCGGTATGACCGACTCACTGAAGCCTGCCAGTGAGGAGCTCGACATCACATCTCCAGTCGACTGTGGTCGTGCCAGTAAGGGTCTCAAAAATCTGAAACTCAGTACTACATCAGAATATAAGTTAAGAGGATTAGTATTTTTCGTCACGCGGGGAGGTTCATTATCTTTTGTGATGGGTGACGAACCAGGTCTTAAGTTCATTTGACAGGTCAAGCGTGAGGCGTGACGAACCTACGGTCGTGTAGGTACAGTATCCTCCCCTTGGTCTTGTATTCCTGTTGTTCATACGCTTTGTTTTAGTTGGAGGCGGATAGTAGCTACGACGGCGCAAAGCAATACAGGTATGCCTCTTCATCACTTTTGCTGTTATTAGTGATTGATTCGCGCAGAATGAAAGCTTACGAGGTAGTCCGAGCAATAGCATGGTTTTCTGACGGCAAGCACTTTGTAAGCGCAGGAGGCGATGGTGCTATTCGGACGTGGGACTCCCAGACAGGATTAGAGTCCGCATTACCTCTTGTTGGACACGACGGAGGTGTCAACGGAATATATATATGTCAGGACGAAAAGCTCCTGGAGACGACGCCTTAATTCGTATCTGGGACCGCATACCCTATGAAAAATGACTCCGTCGCTACTCATTGTAGTAGGTTCCTTCTCTTTGGCACTCATTCTACTCCATTGGGCCCAGATGATAGCCTGAAATAGTACAGAAGATGTCAAAATGCGAGAATGGAATTTGAATTCCATACCAAACATCGTCAACCTGGTGTTCGATTCCAATCTGAATATTAGCTTATGATATTGATTCTGGCTCCGTTTCGAATCCCCTTGAACCAAATCGTGTCAGTGCAAACACAAATCCGTTCTATTAAGAGTCGCGACGTCGATGTCGGTATACTTGGCACAGTAGCACCATTAATCCTGATTGGTAAAAGGGTGGTGTCTTTTCTTATATCCACTGGGAGCTATATACAATGCCAGCTTTGCTTTAACTAGGTTATCTGAGATTGAGGTGGCTCTAATTATCTCAGTGTCAATTCCGAATAAAACAAGCCGGTTGCAGCAGTAACAGTGAAAGCCGAAGACAACAGCCTGCTGCCTTATGAGATCCTATGGGGGCTGCGCCACTGCGGGGTCTGAAAGAACTTGCCTAATCCAGTCGTGCTCCTGACTTCGTGATAAGGCGCGTTGGGGAAAGCAGATTTGTTGAAATGCACCTTTCTCCCCAACGTCTCCCACTCCCCTCGACGACATCCTCCTTGCCCAGCTAGCACCAACGCTGGTGCCGTCTTGCCTCTGTTTCAGCACGTTTTCTCCCTCTGCATCGGTCACGGACAGCATGGTTTCTCCCTGGTATGTGAGTACTACTTATTTCCCGTGCACCTGCGACTACTTGTGCTAATAAAGTATGCAAATAGAAATAGTAGTCATTATGTCACAGATGTAGACAAGCCTACTAGCGTGTCTCATCTGGAGAAGCAAACAGACGATAGAGGCGGGGGAAAACAGGATGGAGGGAGAAAGAGTAGCAAAGCAACTCGGGATTGAGGTAAGTGGTGTGTTCTGTCGCAATGCCTCTAATCTCAACGTGGCCAGTGCACTTCGCTTGCCCCTGTTAACGTTTGCTCCATTTTGGGGGTAAGTCTTAGATTTTTCTGTTGGAATGCACATTTTACTCTGATTACAGGCTCCCGAAAACCCATCGCACGAACACGTCAGCCAGCACGTCTGTGACACAGTCTCAGGAGATGCCTCGGAAGAAGAAGGGCCTAAAGATACCGGGAAGATAAGCACTGGATGGATTAGTATGCCGACAGAGATATGTACTATGTGAGTTCCATGTTCCTTTTCCCCTTTGCATGTCTAATGGTGTTTATAGGCATATATTTTAGCCTGGGCGCTCGACAAGACATGTACTTGGTCGTGACTTTCGCAGTCTCTCTGAGGACCCATAACAGGTTCGTCTTGGTGCCCCTCTTGCGTGCAATGCTCATCTGTATGGCAGATTTACGAGCAGCAGTTCAAGGACGCGAAGGACGAAAGCCGCTCTCGGAAAACGCAAGCGCAACACAATGTGATCCCATCCCTTTCCATTCGACGCTGCTTCATTCGACTTTCCTTGCTCTTTTTCACTCGTTCTCTCCGATTGCTATCATTTGCTGGCCTTTCGTACTATTTTGTTTCGGTGAGATTTTCGGTGCTATGCTTTCATTTTCATTGCTCATTGGCTCTCGTTGGCTCTCGTTCGTACTCTTTGGCAACAGGTAGGAACGATCGTCAAAGAGTGTAAATAGATCCATTCACTACCATTTCGTCGCTACAGTTTCGATTCGAAATAACATTGCTGCTCTTTGTACTCTATTGGCTTACTTTAAGGGAAATTTGAATATTGCCACTCGTTGGGATATAAGTACGAAAGAGTATCAAAGAGTGGCGACGGAGTCATTTTTCATAGGGCCGCATATCCCAGGAACCTACGCTTCAACCTCTTCTCTGGTCACGTCGAGCTCGTATGGCCCGGGGCTGTCAAATTCATTCACAATGGCACGCGCCTGGCTACAGGAGGAGACGATAAAACAATTCGCATTTGGGACGTGCAATCCGGCGCATCATTACAGATCCTCAAAGTACACAGAGACTCCGTCAGGTCACTCAGCCTTTCTCCCGATGGATCTCAGTTATCCAGCGGATCCTTGGACAGGACTGTCCGTATTTGGAGTACTGCCCACTCATGCGAGTTGTTGGCTGTCCCTCTTAAAACCAAGTCCCCAGTACTATCGGTCTGCTTCTCTCCAGATGGATCACAATTATCAGTTGGGTGCCTGGACAATACGGTACAACTATGGAATGTGTCGCAAAGAGAGAAGGCGGCCGATTTCATACACGGAGGAGGCTCTGTTCGATGCGTGCAGTTCTCACAGGACAGCTCCAAGATCTTGGCTGTGTCTGACGACAGGCAGGTTTATGTGTGGAATACAAGACATGCCGTGCTTCGCTACGGCACATTTGAACGCTGATGGGCGAGGACATGAGCATTTAGAACACGTATGAAATTTCGGCTGTTACATAACATGAAGACAAAGGACAACGAATATATTTGTAGCAAGTGTCCGTACTCAAGGTCACGTAGCATCCAGGCCTTCTTTCGCTATGGTACATCCTCAATTTGGCTTCATGCAGCGACTAAGCCTCTCTAACGCTTGCGAGTTTGTGCTCCATCGTTTCTTTTAACTCGTTTCGGATCAAGACGGTTTATAAAACTCGGACCCTCTCTAGTAATGTGTAAGAGTTGGTCAGGTACTGTGCCGAGGTCGGTTCGTACATTTTAAATCAGTCTTGTGTCTAACTCTTTCATTGACTGATACAATGCTTAGTGTACAGTACGAGAATGTAGATCGAGTGGAGTGATTGTAGTCCTCCTGTTCTCCATCAACAATAATCGACGAGGTGCAGACAGTGTGGGGACGAAGACGGGTGGATAGGCGCCCATCACATCAACACGTTGCACATACACGAGCGTCGATCGGGCCGTCCTAATTCCCACTGTCAGCGCAATGCGGCCTCATGGAAAACGGCTATACAGCACGTCCGCCTGCCGCCCGGGCGAACCTCCTCCTTTGCTCAACTCAGTCACTCGTAAAGCCCACACAGTCACCTACTCCCCAGAACACTATGGGCGACACCGCCTTCGAATCATTCAAGGGCCATACCCAGGCCATACGCACAGTTGCATACTCGCCCGACGGAGCGTACATAGCTACAGGCTCGGAAGACCGGACGATACGGATATGGGAGGCGGAGACAGGTCGTCGAGTAGGGGAGCCGTTGGAAGGCCACGAGAATTGGGTCCGTGCTATCGCTTATTCTCCTGACGGTCAGCGTCTGGTGAGCGGCTCCGACGACAAGACCATTCGAGTATGGGACACGGCTACCCATCAGATGGTCATGGGGCCGCTTGAGGGCCACATAGAATGGGTTCTATCTGTGCAGATCTCCCCTGACGGCGCGCTCATGGCAAGCGGCGGTCGAGACAGGCTTCTTAAGCTTTGGGATGCCTCTACAGGAGCCTGCATTGCGACACTGGAGCATCCTGACTACACGAGATCAGTTGCCTTCTCTCCCGATAGCAAGTGTATTGCGACTGCATGCGATGACCGGGCCGTGCGCATCTATGACGTTGATCAACGTCAGCTTGTTCGCGAGCTGACCGGACACCGAGGCTATGTTAGATGCGTTCAATACTCTCCAGATAGCTCCCTCATAGCCAGCGCTTCAGAGGATTTTACTATTCGGCTTTGGGACAGCTTGACAGGCAAACTTGCTAAAGCACCTCTCCGTGGCCACAGACACTGCGTCTCTAGCGTATCATTTTCTCGTGATGGTCAGAAGCTGGTCAGCTCATCTGAGGACGAGTCCGTTCGGGTGTGGGATGTCGCATCTGGAGAATGTACTTTGGGACCACTGCATTGTTATGAAGATCGAGTAATGGCCGTGTCCTGCTCCTCAAAACAAGACTGTTTTGTTTATTCCTCGAAGAATCGTGTGTGCACTTGGAACATGCGTGACGGGTTGTTGGTACTTCCACAAGTGAGTATCATATCTTCAAAATTCAACAGCTCTTATTCACGTACCTCAGATCAACTCGGAGTCAGCAGCGACTAAGGCTATCAGTATCGCGGAGCAGTGCTCGTATGTTCCACTCTTAAACTTGTCACAATGATAAAACTAAGATTCACAGGATGAAAGCATATAACGCGGTTCGAGCAGTTGCATGGTTCTCCGACGGAAAGCGCTTTGCGAGTGCAGGTGAAAACCGTGCCGTAAGGATCTGGGATGCCCAGACAGGCCAAGAGTCCGCAAGCCCTCCCGTGTGGCATACACATTTGGTCTGGGGGATTGATATCTCGAAGAACGACGGACTCCTGGCTAGTGGAGGACATGACACCCTAGTCTGCATCTGGGACCTCAAAACGCGCGACCTTGCCTTGGAGCCTCTTTCTGGTCGCCCCGGCCTTGTCTTTGCTGTCAAATTCACTCCCGATGAAACACGCCTAGTCACAGGAGGCGATGATAGAAGTATCCGTATATGGGATGTGCAGTCCGGCACTCTACTGTACGTCATTGAAGCACACGGTGACACAGTTCGGGCGCTTAGCATCTCCCCTGACGGATCTCGAATAGCAAGTGGTAGTGCTGACAAGACTGTCCGCTTCTGGGACACTAACTCGTATGAGCCCATCGGAGAGCCGTTCGAGCACGAGGGCTGTGTAAACTCGGTCTGCTTCTCACCCGACGGTTCCCGATTGCTCACTGGCTGCATGGATAAAGCTGGTACATTCTTGTGGGATATATCGCTCAGGAAGAAGATACGCGCCATCGAACACGAGAGCAATGTTTACTGCGTACAGTTCTCGATGGACGGATCCAAACTCCTCAGTGCGTCTGACGATGGAATCGCTCGTCTCTGGGAGACCAGTACAGGAAAGCATTTACAGTCTCTTCAGCATGCATATAGTGTCATGGCGGCTGCGTTCTCTCCAGACGACGCACTGGTACTAACGGGGGACTATGGTGGCGATTTACGCTTATGGGACTCGAAAACAGGGAGACTTCTTCTTCCAAAGGTTGGTGTAACAGTTCATCCTTCGTGTCACACATGCGTGCAGACTGAATGTATGTTCCCGTACAGCGTCTCATTGATAGTACGGAAGACTCAAAGAGCGATGCCTCTGATTCTAGCGTGAGTGTGTCCCAAGTGTGTCCGGGTTCTTTTGTAGACTGCCTGATATATCAACCGATTAGGGTCGTAGCGTCAGCAAAGGACAAGCTCGCCAGAAGGGTGATCCCAATTCAAGGGTAAGTAAGGACATAGAGATATCCTATTCTTCTCTCTGATGCATGAACAGATCAACGACGATGACTCGGATGAGCTCAAGGTAAATGCCAATACTTCACAGAAGCTCTTGAACTAACGCCATACATTGTGAAAGCTGCCAGCCACGGGAGCTCGTAGATACAATAAACGGAAACATGAAGACTTCTTTGGAGATATTGAGGTTAACAACGTAAGCACGGAGGATAGTCCGTTGTCTCTTCTAATTCAAGTACAGGGGACACGCTCCAACGCTGGGACAAGACATGTGACCACCAACTCTGTCCCGCGTTTGGCTGGTTTGTTGCAACGTACTATAGGAAGGCGCCCCAATGAGGCAAACGATGTACGTGTACAGCGTGTGCTGAATTTATCATTGTGCTGAAATGGGCATTGTTACAGTCTGATAGCGCAGAGCACACCATTCAACGCACACGCAGTTATTTGAAGAGAGTAGCAAGTCTCTTCCGAGGAAACTGGGTCAGTTCGACGCCGTGCACATTCCACCTTGTAAAGCAGGCTAATTATCATTCACCAATCTACTGCTCTTACAGGCCCGTGCAGACGCAGTGCGAGGTAACGACGAATTGACAACACCAGGTTCCCGTGCCTCCCCCCGTGCCTCGCGTGTCTCCAAATACATCGCTCCGGCAAAATCCAAGCTGGTACGAACGTTCTGTCTATCTTTCCCTGTTCCCGATATAATGTGATCCACCCAGCATATTATGGCTGCGGAATCATCGGATGGCAGAAGAAACAGGAGCAGAACAGATAACACAGACACTAGGCAGGGAGACGTGTACGCTTCTGACGCAGGCTCTGGTTCGATCCGGTCAGAAACGTCTGACAATCCGATCGTCAATGCGCTCTTCTTCTGCATCTGGCCGTGTTTTGGCACACGCACTGAACCTGATCATGCAGTTGGTCTCGCCAGCGCGGTTCCTGCACCTGCACAGACGAGCAGTGCTCCTTTCTCGGGAGCGGCGGGGTCATGTCCGGCTGGCATGCAAGGAGCCGCTACTTCGCCTCACCAAGGGGTGGGTATAGCTGAGATATCGACAGATTCGGCGTCCACTCCTAGGCACACTTATCCGCCTTCAGGTCGCATGTCAGCGGCAATGGAGCTATCGACTCGCGATCAGATACCGGGACTGTCTTCTGCTCAAGTGGAGACGGCCGAGGGACTTTCCCCTCACAGACAAACAATGGAGTCGCCTTCCGCGTAAGCAACTCAACAATAGAAATACATCTGGTACGTACGCTTGGCAGTACATGCTTATTGATCTTTTGACGAAAATAAGCAGTCATGTACAAAGGAAGTCGAGAGCGAAAACACGCCTGGAATCATTTTCGGCCTAATCACGGAGTGATTATGCTACTTCTTCTTGTATTAGGCCGGTCCCATGCATTTGTCTGTTTCATGCACGAGTAGCCAAAGGCTTTTTCCGAATTAATGTCGTAGCTCGTAACTTGACCTATGCGGAAAAGCTGATACCTCAGCTTGTTACGATATAGCGACGTCTCAACGAATACATGTCTGATTAGGTAGCAACCCGGATATCAGAGCTATCGAATTACGGACGAGTTATAAGAGCGAGTCGTGGATACATACCTTGTCCTCCTGCATCTGAAAGGATTCCCCGCGGACGCCGAGCGGGGGATTGTCCGGTGCATAAGAAGGCCTAATCACCTTAATAGACGAAAAGCGTGCCGAGAGAAACATTCGAGCCGAAAGGATCACCAGCCGTGAGTAGGACTGTAGTTGGTAAGAGAGGGCATGAGACGAAACCACGATCATAAAACGCTAAATCTCTCTCCAACACTAGGGATTCAACACACAGAAATACCATTCACAAGCCAGACCGAAAGACAAAGAGCCGGAGTAAGGGAAGGAATGGAAAAAAAGAGAACTTACGAAACGCAAAATCCATATGTTAGTCTTGGGAAACCGACGGGAGCGCAGGTGCTGGACGTGGACGCATGGCCAGGCGCAGAAGACACGAAGTAAAAGTATTCAGAGGACAGACCTTCGAAACGCGGCAATGACAGCACAAAAAGGACGAAGAAATGCAGAAACGCCGCAGAGGGGTACGCACAGTCAAAATTAAAGACTGACCCCAGCCGACGTGCCTAGCTCGTCATGGTACGCAAGACGCACGACGATCGAAGTGTTCGGGCTGCCTATGCTCTAGACCGTTCCGGCATCCTGCACCGGTCTCGCTGTTACCCGAAAGTCATCAGTTCTGTCGCGCCCGCAACACGAAAAGGGAGGATGAGGGAGAGAAGGGCACGTACACACTTCACACGCCTCTGCCCTGAGCGCTTTGAAGGTCAGGTGGGCGGTCTGTGCCCAGCGCCTGGGAGAAGCGAACAAGTACATTCTTCGACGGCTTTCTCGTGGATTAGAGGAGGCCATCGACGGCAACGGTGAGCCCAAAGTAATCTTGTTCGTGATGAGGGCCAAATTGCGGACTAGAAGAGTTTCAAGAAGACGCGCAGAGATGATACGCCGGACATGCGTAGCGGACTGCCGCAATTCCAGATCCCGTTGCGGCAGGAGCGCTTGACCTACACGATGGCAAACTCGGAAACGCGGGCGTCAGCGAGCTCGAGCAAACTAGCAGAAACGAGAAAATGGCACTGGAGGGTTTGGTACTGGAAAATCTGCGTGCTAAGCGACGATCAACAGTGAGCGAGGAAATGGGGGAGGCCGGGTGACGCTGCAAAGGCGATACAGACCAAAGAGAGTAGATGTGAAAGGGGGTAGTCTGAACGTCAGCGCAGCCAGGATGATAAATGATAAGTGGATCACCTGCATGTTGAGATGAAGCATGATGGCAGGCCAACCCCGTATGTTCCCGGAACGCAGACGCAGGGCATCGCGCAGAGCTTGTTACGCTTGGGCTTACCGTAGTGACTATGGTTAGAATGTACTTCGTTAACGATCCGGATATTCGCATATGACCAACTGCGAGAGGGCAGAACTCACTGGAGCAGATTCTTTCCCGTCCGTCTTCCCCTATCAGCTGCTGCACCATCCTCGTCTCCACCACCTTCCTCGTTATATCCTCGTCTATTGTCGGCTGCGTCACATTAACCGTCTGCGATTCCAATGAGTCTTGCAGCTAATCCACCCGTGACGGCAGCCTGGAATGTACGGTCAATAGCTGTCAACCAAGGATTGTCACCGGGCGAGCAGATGGCGGGAAACGTTTCGGATAGACGTCATACGTGGACCGCCGGGACGGTGTTTTGGCCATGAGTATTGATTCGTAGAGGAGGATCACATCAGCTACCTGCGATGTGAGCAGGTCAAGGTGATCTACGAGAAGACGTTCAGTTTTCTGGGGATGCACTTGATGAACTGACGGCCACAAAGATAATGCTTCGCTCAGACACGTGGTGCCTGACGTTGGTTCGGGCACTGACGCACACTGTGATAAAAAGTTGTATACTGACGGAGTCATGATGTCGGACAAGTCATTCGAGTGGTGTCAATACGCTGTTTGACAACTGGGTGCTATAGGAGAGGTGTTGGCAGTGCGTATCACTATATATGTTGGCGAGATAGAAGCAGAGTGGACCGGAATGTCAGTGAGAGACAGATAAGGGAGAAGAGAGGAGAACGCACTCTACGCTACACCTGTATCCAGTGGCATCCACCGCGTCTTTGTCTTCCCTGAATTCTCCAACGCCCTTAGATGACCTTTCAGCCGATCCCGGAGCTTGAAGGAGATACTCGCCCTCGATGACGACGTACAGGTTGCTAGCTGGCGTGGCCATCACCGGACGACGCTTTGCTGGCCTTGAGGAGCGTCTTGAGGCTAAAAGCAGATGAGCTCGTTGATATCCTAGGAGAGCGTGTGGGCGGTACGCAGAGGGCAGGGGGATGGATGACTGTGCGATGGGCGCGTATGGAAAGAGAGCAGGCGGAGTGGACGCGCGAGTGGCGGGACGGAGAGGTGGACGTGAACGGATGAGGAGGATCGGTGATGCTCCGGGATGCCCGGGTCAAGGAAGACCTTCGGAACTTCGGACGAAGCGTGAGAATCAATCGGCCGACGCTGCCTTTCGTGCTTTTCGCCACGCGCCGTTGCCTTCCAGCTCGGTTTCAGTCCCTTTTGCCCACTTACATCATTTAGCATGTAGAAAATCGAGGTCGCACGGGCTCGCGACGACGCACAGCGCGTTTGTCCCGGGCAAGAGGAGGGTGCCCGAAGGGCAATCGCGTGAAGATTACGACTAGCTACGACAAGAATATATACTACGAAAAACTCGGATATAATAAGATAACGTACGACACGTCATGATGCAAGCGAGATCCGAACATAATTCCAACATAGCACTCGATTCTGGTTGGCCTGTCCGCTACTTTTGGCACGTAAAGAGCCACTCATAGTGCCTCGAAGGTGTCGCTCAATCCCGATCGAGGCACCACTATCAGAATGAAGAGCCACTGCTGGATGCCGCCCCGCTCACTTCCAGCTCGCTCGACACACTGGCACACCAGATATTGTCCACCCACGAGTTCGCATCACATCTCGGGGTCAATTATATGACTGTGAACGTGCTAACCTCATGTTACAGCTTATCCGGGAGGCCAGTCTGACTGCGATCCAGCTGACGGCGACCCCAGCGAACAAGTGATGAGTGGAATGACTACAAAATTTCACGGTGGCGACGCCGTCGCTCACGCTGCTATTCTGTCACACTGGCGAACTTTCACCTGTGTTGACAAAATGCGGAAAAGAGCTGGCATTATGTATGGGAAGACCAGTTATTGGGTGGTAGAAACGGTACGCTGTATTTGATGTGCGCTTCCTCGCTCATTGTGTCGTATCAACTTGAGATTTCCAGATCCTCGTTCACCTAATGAACTCAGCCACGTCAATGACGGAGCTACCGGCATCATGCGAGGACTTGAGAACCAGCGACACCGAGTTCTGACATTTCAGTGCAGTGACGTACTGATAGTTTATCTGAGCCATAGAAACAATGATACACGGCAGCTGGGACCTTCACCGCTACGGCTTCCTCCTCAGCTTCAGCTTTCATGCAACAATCGAGCGGTTTGAGAGATTGTTAAGTTCTCGCTCCGTCTTTGTTAGTTCGTGGCGGGCTGCAAAGATCGATCATGGCATCGGATAACCTGTTTTTGTTTGCTTGAGTGACGGGTCCAACACCAAGCAGTTTATGAATGTCAAACTCTCCCTAGCAATACTATGCGAGGGCTGTTCGAACGCTGTGCCGAAGTCCGTTTGTACCGTCCTAACTAACCTTGTTTATATCTGTCAATTTCGTCTGACTGACATGATGTCTGGTACAGTATCCAGCATGGGAATTCAGATCTAATCGAGAGTTAGCAATTCCAGTGCGTAGTCAAACAAGCATTGACATTGGGAGCGAGGATGTCATAGCAGACAGGCGCCCATCTCATTAACACGTTGCACATGCACAAGCGCCGGTGATCAAGTTGTCCTAATTCCGCCATTATTCCAGCGCCTAACCTGTGCCTCGTGTGAAACAGTTGTACAGCACGTCTGCCTGCCGCGCGGGTGTACTCCTTAGCTCAACTCAGGCACTCACAATGCCCACACAGTCAACTAATCCCCAGCATACTATGGACGACACCACCTTCGAACCATTCAAGGGCCATACCGGCAACATACTCACAGTCGCATACTCGCCCGACGGAGCGTTCATAGCTACTGGCTCAGCGGACAACACGATACGGATATGGGAGGCGGAGACAGGCCGTCAAGTAGGGAAGCCGCTGGAAGGGCACAAGAATTGGGTCCATGCCATCGCTTACTCTGCTGACGGTCAGCATCTGGTTAGCGGCTCCTATGACAAGACCATTCGGGTGTGGGACGCGACTGCCCATCAGACTGTCATAGGGCCGCTTGTAGGCCACACGTACCCAATTCTGGCCGTACAGTTCTCCCCTAACGGCACGCTTGTGGCAAGTGGCAGCCTCGACAAATGTCTCAAGCTCTGGGATGCATCTACAGGAGACTGCATTGCGACACTGAAGCATCCCAGCTATGTGAAGTCAGTTGCCTTCTCTCCTGATAGCAGCTGTATTACAACTGCATGCGATGATCGGGTCGTGCGCGTCTATGACGTCAATCAACATGAGCTTGTTCGCGTGCTGACCGGACACCGAGGCTGCGTTCGATGCGTTCGATACTCTCCAGATGGATCCCTCATTGCCAGTGCCTCAGATGACCATACTATCCGGCTTTGGGACGCTTCGACAGGCAACCTTGTTAAAGAGCCTCTCCGTGGCCACAGATACTGGGTCTCCAGTATATCATTCTCTCACGATGGTCAGCAACTGGTCAGCTCATCTGAGGACAAGTCCGTGCAAGTGTGGAGTTTCGCAACCGGGGAATGCCTTATGGGACCGCTGTACGGTCATGAAGAACCAGTCACGGCAGTATCCTACTCCGCGAAACAAGATCGTTTTGTTTCTTGTTCTCACAATGGTGTGCGCATTTGGAACATATATGACGGATCGTTGGTAGTAATCCCACGAGTAAGTATCATATCTCCATCTTCTGACCGCTCCTGTTCACGGACCTCAGATCAATTCCGAGTCAGCGGCAGCTAAGGCTATCTATATGGCGGAGCAACAGTTGTACGTTCCATTCTTAAACTCGTAAAAATGGCATAACTAAGATAAACAGAATGAAATCATATAACACGGTTCGCGCAGTAGCATGGTTCTCCGATGGAAAACACTTTGCGAGTGCGGGAGATGATCATGCTATAGCAATATGGGACGCCCAGACCGGCCAAGAGTCCATAAGCCCTCTTTTATGTCATGATGACAGAGTCAATGGGATTGATATCTCGAAGAGCGAGGAACTGCTGGCTAGCGGAGGACATGACACCCTCGTCTGTATCTGGGACCTCAAAGCCTATGCTCTTGCCCTGGAGCCTCTTTCTGGTCACGATGGCGCTGTCTTGGCCGTCAAATTCACTCCCGACGAAACACGCCTAGTCACAGGAGGAGGAGACAAAACTATCCGTATATGGAACGTGCAGTCGGGTGCTTCGCTGCACATCATTGAAGCACACAGTGAGGCCGTTTTTGCGCTTAGCATCTCCCCTGACGGATCTCGAATAGCAAGTGGGGCTAGTGATAAGACTGTCCGCCTCTGGGACATCGACTCGTATGAGCCCATCGGAGAGCCGTTCGAGCACGAGGGCAGTGTACATTCGGTCTGCTTCTCACCTGATGGTTCTCAATTGATCACTGGATGTTGGGATAACGCTGGCGCATCCTTGTGGGATACCTTGCTCAGGAAGAAGATACGCACCATCAAACATGACCTGATGAACGTTGATTGCATACAGTTCTCGATGGATGGATCCAAATTCATCAGTGCGTCTGACGATGAAATCGTTCGTCTCTGGGAGGCCAGTACAGGAATGATTCTCCAGTCTCTCCAGCATGCAGGTCATGTCTGGGCGGCTGCGTTATCTCCGGACGGTGCACTGGTACTAACTGGGGACAGTGGCGGCAATTTACGTTTATGGGACGCGAACACAGGGAGGCTTCTTCTTCCGAAGGTTGGTGTAACAATGTTCACCGTGTACTGCTTTTGAACCCTACCCCATACAGCGCCTTGCTGATGCTAACGAGATGTCAAAAATCCCTGCGTCTAATTTCAATGTGAGTTAAAGCAGTTTGCTGCCGGCGTGCTCCTGATATGCAGAAATCGCAGGACAATGTCGAGGCGTCTGAGACGAGGAATGCCAATGCTATCATACGAGCATTTCAACGGTTGTTTACCAACACTACCGACAACAGCTTTCAACTTGAGAGCAACAGGTTGGCTCTATCTATGGTACGTCATTCATACTTGCTGTCTATGAACGATGTTCATTTTGGTTATGTAGGATGAAGATCGCGTTAAGGCGAGTGTTTCCATTCCAAGCACAGATTTAGTTCTGACGACACTATAGGAGGATGAGGAAATTACGGAAGAGGCTGACGGCCCACCGAAAACGAGACAGGTGCCTACATTTTCGCTGGTTTGTTTTCCTCAGTTTCACACGTCCCTTCAAAAGGCTCCACTTTTTGACAAGAGGTCAGTCAATGTTGAAGCCACGGATGGTAACAAGGGCAAGGCAAGAGAACCAAGGTCAAGTTCACCTGTGAGATGATACGTCTCTCGTTGACCATACCACTGGCTAATGTACAGGCCCCCGAGTCTACTGATAGCCTTGGGAGTTTCATGGACGTAAGTCGCTCTGTTACGGATCCCGAACTTACTCATAGTCAATTCTCTTTCGTAGAGGCCGGCTGTTGTTACCAAAAAGAAGGACGAAAACTTGGACGACGTTCTTAATGAGATCGAGACTAACGATGTAAGTTTTGGCCTTCGCGTGCTGTGAGGATTTATGCGACGTACCCCAAGAGCATGGGATGCCTACGTACCCCTGATAACACATCACAACAAGATATGCATCGTACGGAATCAAGGATGAGAGCCGCCATTGCACGCCCCTTCGCGTGGGTCTGGGAACACCTTCCGGTGCGCCGTAGTCTCGAAGCAGATGACGAGGCATGTTCTGTGGCTCTTGAAACTATTTGGACTGACCCTCCTTTTAGCAACGTTTTCCAGAGAGCTCTCCTCACCACGCTGTGATACGAGCACGACTGTCCAATATTTCAAACTTGGTCATCCAAGCCATGGTGAGTACAACACGCAAACTCATGCGTCCCACAGCGCAGCATACTCACGAAAGTTTCAGCACAGTACCATACCATTCCGTGACCGCAGCAGCCATGGGCAAGAACCTGGGATAGAATCCCATCGCATGACGACCTTCAGCCGACTCAGTGAGCGTACCACGGAAATTATCTCCACAGGAAGGGCAAAAATGGTGCTTTTCCTGTGAGACAACGTCTCAGCAGTACTCGATACTGACGTTTCTTGGCAGCGTGTCTTTGCAAGCGGAGATACGCCACGCAGGCGATCCCAGGAGAATGCTCAACCGCAGGATGACGATATTGATGATGACGATACAAGCACAATGGCCTCAGATGAGACCTACGACACGATCGTCAAAGCATTCTGTTTCTGCGAGTGTTCCGGCCTGTGGGATCGTCTGCGAACAGCGTCCACTCCAACTCACCAACATACGGGGCAAGCTTCCACCGTGACTCAGCAAACACAGACAAGCAGGTCTTCTGGGCCGAGGCGGAAGAGCCCAGCTCCAACGCGCTACAATAAACCAGCCTCCCCTCCCCTACGAGGCAGTGTGCCTGTCACAGTGCAACCCCACTCTGCCGACATGCAGGCACAGTCATCCTCTGCGCGCGGAAACGTCCAATCATCTTCCGTCGGCGTTCAGACTACGAATTAGAGTGAAGAGTCTGGCAGGAATATTCACGAATCCAATCGCTTTGTGCATTCACCGTCGCCTCGCAGAGGTCATATGTAACGATACATAAACCTTTTTCTTGTGTACTTCCTCGATGCCTCTGTATATTTATTCATGACAGTCTCCCGCAATCTAGAAAAAAGTGTAGTACATTCGTAGACAATATTCACGTACAGGAAGATCCGTGCTGGGCGGACAATACTCCGCCGTTCTATGACAAAGGACGGAACGGAGAACGTGAGGATATAACTTCTGTAGGTTTCCCGCCAGGTAAGCTGGTATAAAGTGACGGACCTGCCACTAGAGGTCAGCCAATACGAGAAAAAGCGGAGGAGGCTACACGGCGGTCTGTGCAGCTCATTACCATTACGGTATCTTCTGAGAGAGCACATCGAGCTCCATTGCTTCGTGTTAGTCTGCCTAGATACATGGCAACTCGGTGCCAGTCGTCTGATTGACACGCAATTGAAAGCGACTTTACCGGCGTTACCCAGAGAAGCGGTCTCTTACTGAGAGCAGAGCATTCTACGGTATAAAAGAGATACGGGTGAAGATGTCGCTGTGTGCATGGAGGACGCCATAACTTACAGTTTGCTGGGAACCAATAACGTGACTCCAACGGGAATACGTACATGAGTGAATCCGATATCTTGGACAATGGCTGGTATTTCGACTCACCGCGGGGTTGGGCAATCCCGAGAAATGAACGAGTGAGAAAGGAAAGAGTAACACAACTCGCAACAGAGTGTACCAGGTTGCTGTAGTGGATTGAAACATGGGCGCTTCTTCCGGGCTGTGAGGGTGAGCATAAGCGCCCGAACCAACCCTGACCTTTGCGGTTAGTTCTCGACGGCCTCGCAGAGCCAAGTCTTTCGGCATAGGGCAAACGAGACAATATCGAGCTATGCATTGTAGCAGTATCAGGTCGATATGAATCCCGCATCGACCATAATGAACTCACGCGTATACATGTGCACCCATTGGCGGTTGGGAGAAAGCAGCCACCGTATGATATCCTCACGGAACTCCACACACCTCGTCCAACCGGTCTGGTTGTGGGTTTCCATATGTCAGAAACTCGCCGTACGTTGCACCAACGCGATGTTGTCATGGTGTCTGAACCCCTGTGCCCGATAGCATGAGTACTTCAAGTAATCAACCAAGAAAACGTGGACGCACACAACCATATACCCGAATGTCTCCTCCGTGACGACACTTTGTCTCGACGATGCTCGCCATCGCAAGCTGCGATGAATCAAAGCGCTGGCTAGCTTTGAGGGGGGAGGCAGGTATGTCTACCGAGTCTCATGGCGTCATTCGTGCGACCAGGGTGTTGCACATTGACGGAGTGTCCTATCTCGCAGATGGTGATCCCGGGAAAATGAGGAACCCAGGCAGATGCGGAGCTCCAGGCAGATGCGGAGCTCCAGGCAGAGCGCTAAACCTCGGTGAATGTGGGTGAGTGCGGCGAATCGAGCGTGAACGAGCAACCTGAGCCACGAAATGGCCTTGAGCGGTATCGCGACCGTGACAAATAGATCCACGTTCGCGGATGGTCAATAGCAGGCGGTGGAACCGGAAGATGGAAGGTATATACACGATGTGATGAGGTTCAGGGAGCGGAACCCACCTGGGATGTCGTCCGGCCAGCCTAGTAGCGGTCTCGTCGCCCATGTGCGCACGGTTGACATCGTGCCTTTGCGGAAAGGACTCTGCTGGGAAGGGATATAATGGGTCCAGCTTCCACCTGTGCCCCAGTGAATGTCAGCAGAACGTCCCTTTCCACATGCATTGAAGTACCTGAGAGTCGGACGTACCCTAGCGAAACCCTTGTATACACCCTCACCTGCAAGACTTCCTGCCGCTTTACGCAACTCGTTCCTCTTCTTTAGCTCTCAACGGGCTTCTGCGGTGCAGGAATCTTCGCTCGATAACTTCCCGTTTAACCACTGCCTCCAATGTCTCTCGACGACGCCGTGCGATACGCCATCGATTGCTAACAGGCGAGCACCCTCGAAGCCTGGGTCAACATGAAGCAAACGACTAGCTGGAAAAGACATCAGTTATGGGTGCGTTGTATCTTTTCGTTTGAAGATTGCCTACCAAGCTAACGCGCATTGATCCACTGTGGAAGGGGAGTTTGGGACATGCATCCGCTATAGGATTGAGAGAGTCAGAAAAAAGGTGATTGTAACCAGCGCAGCATGAAACACAAAGTAAACCAGAAACGTAACGATGGGTGCGAAGTTATGTTTCAGCGCTCTCATTTCGTGTATTCGCGTGAATCGGGATAAAACCACATGAATTGACGGAAGGATAACACTGTATACATCCAGGAAATCAAAGATTGGCAGTGCCAAGGTTCAAAAGTTGCTGCTACGGGTCGTGCACTCGGAAGACGTATCAACCTGCGCGTTCGCCGTATCGCGTAAAACGCAGCTGAGCATGTGGTACTGGGGTCCGCCTGCATGTTGGCCGAAGAGAAGAGAAAGAGAGAGAAGAAGACGCACGTTAAGCCCTGTCCATTTCCATCACAGCAACTTTTCTCCGTCTTTCTCCCCCTACTCCCCATGCCGAGACGACTATCCTCCATCCCCGTGTGCTCCGTGAAGGGAAGCTGATGCCACTGAAACGGCGAGTCAGAGGTATATCTGATGTGGATGCACGGTCGAGCGGAACGTGAGCGCTTGTCGCAAGTACACCGAGGCTAGGACTAGATCGATATGGTGGTATCCGATGACTCTGCGTGGTCGATGTGTGGGGAGCGCGGGTGTATTATGGCGACGTGGGTGAGAGCGAGAGAAGGTTGTGTAGAGAGCGCGGAGATGCAGCGGTTGATGGTGAGCGAAGCCATGGCAGATAGACGGACAAGGGTAGCTAGTACCGCTCGGAACGAGAGGGTAGTGGCATCATGGGTCGAGAATGGAGGCTTGAAGGCGTTGAAAGCGGGATTGAGATGGATAGGAACAGGGAAGTCGGGAAACTGCAGCACTCTGTCGCGTGGATCAGCGAGCGCGAGTCGGAACATCTGCATCAGCGCTTGGGAAGGGGCTCTCACAAAGAGCGGGCATTGACAAACGCGGCTTTGGACACAGAGAATGAGATCAAGAAGCATCTGACGCTTGATTCTGCCTGGCCTGCCCGCTGCTTCGGCGTATATGGAGCCACTCATAGTGCTTTGATGGTACGGCTCAAGCCCGGTTCGAGGCATCACTATCAGAATGTAGAGCCACTGCACGCCGCCCCGCTTACTCCAGCTGCCCTCGCTCGACACATACACCAAACCATGCCGACCGCCTCAATCAGTTAAATGTGAATGCTGACCACTTATCATCGCCTCCGTGTACGTTTTAAATTGTTTTCTCTTTACTGACCTGCTCCACACATGACCCGGACCCTGGTACTGGACTCGTTCTTTGAGGCTGTCGTTAGTCTCGAACCAGACGCTCCTTTTAGGCGGAGCTGCCCATAGGGCCGAAAAAGCTCCGCCTAAAAGGAGCGTCTGGTTCGAGACTAGGCTGTCGTATACAGGAGCATCACGGCTGTGCATGTGTTACCGTAAGCACCACAAGACACGCCGCGCTACGCTCCGGCACTTTCTATCGACGTTAGCAATATTAATGGCTCGAGCTCACACCGCTACAGCATATCACAAATTTCCCGAGGGCTTAGCTGAGGACAAAAACGCACCATGGATAATTGCACGTATCACCAACAAAGTGTCGTTCTACCACGTTCGGGATTTGTTCGGAATAAACATCGCAGGCCAAGCTTAAAAAGGAAAACCCCATATCAAAACGTCAAACAAAGGTCAACAAAAGCCTACCATAATTTTGAAGATACGAGTTATCGAAGCAACAACGGTCAGCGTCTCGTATCCCTCTGTCATTATCCGCCCACGAGTTCGTATCACATCTCGGTGTCAATTATAGGGCTGTTAACGCGCTGACCTCATGTTACAGCTTATTCGGAAGGCCACCCCGGCCACGACCTAACGTCGGCCCCAGCGAACAAGCGACAAGCAAGTGTGTTGACAGCGAATGTCGAGGCTGGCGCTGACTCCATCTTCACGCAGGTATTCCATCACACTGGCAAGCTTTAACGTAAGTCGACAAAATGCGGAAAGGAGCCAGCGTTATGTTTGGGAGGACCATCAGTGGGGGATAGTACTGGGTATACCGTACTTGATGTGTACTTCCTCGTACGCTCCCGCATTATGGTAGTCCGAGGCTTTTCGATGCTCATTCACCTAACAAACTTCAGCCACGTCGAGGGCACGACTGGCCACCGTTTTGCGAGGGCATTGGAACGAGCAGCGCCGAACTGACATTTCAGCGAGTCCCGCGCTGATGAGTCGTCTAAGCCGTCGCAAGCGCTCGTAATCGAGGATGTACGATAGGTGGGACTTCCATCTATATGGTACTACCATCATGATCTTCAGCTTCAGCTTCATGCAACAAGCAAGTCGCTAGAAAGTCTTCTCGCACCATCTTCTTTAGCTCGCGGCGGGCTTCAATGATCGATCACGGCACCCGACGATTGACTGTATTTTTGTCTCCTTAAGTGACAGAAGGCAGAGTACAAATGTTGAACTCTTCCTAGTAATTAACGAGGTCCGAACGCTGCGCCGAGATCAGTTCGCACTTGCCCAATCGACCTTGTTTATGTATATCTATTTCATCTCACTGATACGGTATCCAGTGTACAGTACACGAGAATTTAGATCGAGTGCAGGAATAGCAAATCCAGTGCAATGAAACAATCATCAACGGAGTGATGATGACATGGCAGATAGACGCCCATCTCATCAATACGTTGCACATGCAGGAGCATTCATAATAATTGGGTCATCCACATCCCCGCTGTCACTCCAGCATCTACCCGTGCCTCGTGTTGAACAGATGTACAGCACGTCCGCCTGCCGCGCCGACGAACCTGCTCCTTAGCTTAACTCAGTCACTCGCAGAGCCCACACACTCCTCTGCTCCCCCGCGTACTATGGACGACACCACCTTTGAGCCATTCAAGGGCCATACCTGGGACATACTCACAGTTGCATACTCGCCCGACGGGGCGTTCATAGCTACGGGCTCAAGGGACAAGACGATACGGATATGGGAAGCGGAGACAGGTCGTCAAGTAGGGGAGCTATTGAAAGGGCACACGCAACACGGCAATGTCATCGCTTACTCTCCTGACGGTCAGCGTCTGGTCAGCGGCTCCCAAGACGGAACCATTCGAGTATGGGACACGGCCACCCATCAGATGGTCATGGGGCCGCTTGAGGGCCACACAGGATTGGTTCTATCTGTGCAGCTCTCCCCTGACGGCGCGCTAATGGCAAGTGGCGACACGGACAACCTTCTCAAGCTTTGGGATGCCTCTACAGGAACCTGCATTGCGACACTGGAGCATCCCGACTGCATGAGATCAGTTGCCTTCTCTCCCGATAGCAAGCATGTTGCGACTGCATGTGATGATTGGGTCGTGCGCATTTATGATGTCGGTCAACAACAGCTTGTTCGCGAGCTGACCGGACACCGAGGCTGGGTTCGATGCGTTCAATACTCTCCAGATAGCTCCCTCATCGCCAGTGCTTCGAATGATCATACTATCCGGCTTTGGGACGCCTCGACAGGCAACCTTGCCAAAGCACCTCTTCGCGGCCACAGACACTACGTCTCTGGCTTATCATTCTCTCGTGATGGACAGCAGCTGGTCAGCTCATCCGAGGACGAGTCCATTCGAGTGTGGGATGTCGCATCTGGGGAATGCGTTTTGGGACCACTGTATGGTCATGAAGGACCAGTAATACCCGTCTCTTGCTCCCCAAAACAAGATCGTTTTGTTTCTAGCTCTCTCACTGACGTGCGCATTTGGAACATGCACGACGGATCGTTGGTGCTTCCACAAGTAAGTACTATATCTCCAAACTCTGGCCGCGCCTGTTCACATCCCTCAGATCGATTCCGACTCGGCGGCGGCTAGTAAGGCTATCAAGATCGCAGAGCGATACTCGTATGTTCCATTCCTCAACTCGTCAAAATGACCACACTAAGATAAACAGAATGAAAGCATATGACATGGTCAGTGCAGTGGCATGGTTCTCCGACGGAAAGTCCTTTGCGAGTTCAGGAAGCGATTGTGTTATAAGGACATGGAACGCCCAGACAGGCCAAGAGTCCGCGACTCCTCTCGTATGGCATACTGGCTGGACCAGGAGTATTGATATCTCGAAGAGCGAGGAACTGCTGGCTAGCGGAGGAGAAGACGCCCTCGTCTGCATCTGGGACCTCAACACCCATGATCTTGCCTTGGAGCCTCTTTCTGGTCACGTCGGCTCTGTCCGGGCCGTCAAATTCACTCCCGATGAAACGCGCCTAGTCACAGGAGGAAGCGACAGAACTATCCGTGTATGGAGCGTGCAGTCGGGTGCTTCGCTGCACGTCATTGAAGCACACAGTGAGACCGTTTGGGCGCTTAGCATCTCCCCTGACGGATCACGAATAGCAAGTGGGGCCTATGACAAGACTGTCCGCCTCTGGGATACCAAGTCGTATGAGCCCATTGGAGAGCCGTTCGAGCACGAGGGAAGGGTACAATCGGTCTGCTTCTCGCCCGACGGTTCCCAATTGCTCGCTGGATGCTGGGATAACGCTGGTGCATCCTTGTGGGATATCTCGCTCAGGAAGAAGATACGCACCATCAAACATGACGAGGACGTCAATTGCGTAAAGTTCTCGATGGATGGATCCAAATTCCTCAGTGCGTCTGATGATGGAATCGTTCGTCTCTGGGAGGCCGGTACAGGAAAGCTTCTCCAGTCTCTCCAGCATGCAAGTCTGATCTGGGCGGCTTCGTTCTCGCCGGACAGTGCACTGGTACTGACCGGAAACATTGATGGCAATTTACGCTTATGGGACGCGACCACAGGGGAGCTTCTTCTTCCGAAGGTTAGTGTAACAATTCATGCTTTGTGTCACACATGCGTGCAGGCTGAATGGACGTTCCCATACAGCGCATCCTTGACAGTAAGGACGACTCAGGGAGCGAGGCCTCCGATTCTGGCGTGAGTGTGACCACGTTCTTTTACCAAGTGTGTTTGATATATCGGCCGCTCAGGGTCGTGGCGTCGACAAAGGAAAAACTCGCCAGCGAGGTGATTCCAAGTCAAGGGTAAGGAAGGGTACATTGATATTATATTGCTCTCTCTGATTCTTAAACAGACCAACGATGATGGCTCGGATGATCTCGTGGTAAATGAAGGTTTTCACTACTTCACAGGAGCTTCTGAACTAATGCCATAAATCATGATAGCTGCCAAACACGGGACCTCGTAAAGATACCAAACCGAGACCGGAAGACTTCTTAGATATTGAAACTAACAGCGTAAGCATGGAGGATAGGCCTTAGTGTTTTCTAACCCACATATAGGGGACCCAATCCAACGCTGGGACAAAACGCGTGACCACCAACTCTGTCTCGCGTTTTGCCGGTTTGTTGCAACGTACAGGAAGGCATCGCAATTTGAGAAGCAATGTACGTGCACAGCGCGTGCTGAATTGATTGCTGTACATACTCTGACGTTCAATTCGGCACTGTTACAGTCCGACAACTCGGAACACAACGCTCAACATACACGTGGCTATTTTAACAGAGCAAGAAATCTCTTCCGGGGAATCTGGGTCAGTTCAACCCGGTGCACGTTCCATCTTGTCAAGCAGGCTAATAATCTATTACCAATCTACTGATCATACAGGCCCATGCGGAAGCAGTGCGAGGTAACGACGACGTTAGGCGGCGGGAGGATTTGGTAACACCAGGTTTGCGTGCGTCCCCCCATACCTCGCGAGTCTCCGAATACATCGCCCCAGCAAAATCCAAACTGGTACGCAAGTTCTGTGTGTCCATTCCTGTCCCTGATATAATGTGGCCCGACCTAGTTTATCGCGATTGCGGGTCCATCGACCAGCGAAAGAAACAGCCCTAGAAGAGATTGTAGTCACACCACCCAGGTAGACGACAACGTCTCTGGGGCAGGTTCTGGTTCGATCCGGTCAGAAACATCTGACAATCCGATCGTCAACGCGCTTTGCTTCTGCATCTGGCCGTGCTTTGACGCATGCATTGAGCGTAACCATGCAGCTGGTCCCGCAGAGGTGGTTCCTGAACCCGCCCAGACGAGCGTCGCCCCTCTCCCGGGAGCGGCGGGGTCGTCTCCAGCTGACATGCAAGGAGCCGCTTCCTCGTCTCATCAAGCGGCGGGTGCAGCTGAGATACCGACCGATTCAGCGTCCACACCTCGGCACACATATCCACCTTCAAGTCGCATGCCAACAGCGGTGGAGCTCTCGACTCGCGCTCGATTTCCGGGAACGTCTTCTGCTCGCGTGGATACAGCCGAGGGACTATGCCCTCGCAGCCAGGCGACGGGGTCGCCTTCCGCGTAAACAACTCAACGATGGAAATACATCTGGTACGTACGCCTGAAAGTGCATGCTTGTTGATCATTTGACGAAAATCAGCAGTTAGGTACGGGGCAACTCGAGAGCGAAAATCCGCATGGATTCGTTTCATACCTGATCAATCCGTGATGATGCTACTTCTTCTTGAATGGGGCTGGTACTGTGCATTTGTCTGCTTTGTTTACAAATAGTCAGAGGCGGGATATAACTTATATAGAAAAGAAGATACATTACGATGGGGCGACGACACAATGAATTCCTTGTCTGCTTAATGAAGAAAGTGTGCAGCCCGAATATTAGGCCTACTGCTGTGGCCAACGGAAACGTAAGAGTGAGTCAGGGTGGTAGACCTTGCCACGCCGTTAGTCGAATTGGTCCTTCACCAGAACGCCAAGGAAAAGAACTTTCGAGGCAAGAGAGGCATACCCTAATCGCAATAAGAGCCGAAACGCAGTACAAGACGAAAGCTCGAGATGAAAGGAGGGCTAGTCTTTTGCAGGACCAGCATGTGTGAGTGAAAACAGAAGTCGAAGACATGGTGACGGCAGGCTAATAGTTTTCTGCAGAACAAAGAAGTCAAAAGGCAGAGTTAACAAAACTTCCACCGAGGCAAAGTAAGGAGCGACACCAAGGGGAGCGACGGAAGATAGAGAAAGCCCATGGGACGGGCAAAATCTATACAGTACAGCCTTGGAAAAGCACGTGACCACGGTCACCGGAGGCGAAGGTAGAACTAGGCGCAGAAAGTACGAGGTGAAGTGCTCATGAATCAGAAGCAAAGACACTTAAGATGCGTAAATGAATGGGCAAAGGAAGAACGAAGGCAGAAGCGCTGCAGGGCCGTACGCACAGCCAAAGCGTAAACCCCCCCAGCCGACGTACCTAATTCGTCCTTGCACGCAGAAAGCGAGACGATAGACGTGTTTGGACCACCCGTCCCCGAGAGAATTCCGGCATCCTGCACCGGTCTCGCTGTCACCCGAAAGACATCAGTTCTGTCGCGCCCGCGAAACAAAAAGGGAGGGTTAGAGAGAAGGGCACGTACACACTTCGCATACGTCTGCGATGAGCATTTCCAAGATCAGGTAGACGATCTGTGCCTTCGTGAGCCCAGCGGCTGGGAGAAGCGAACAAGCACAGCCTCCAACGGCTTTCTCGTGCCATCAGAGGGAGCCATCGATGGCGACTAGAGGCTATAACGTGAGTCCTACAGAGGCTCGGTCGACATGAGCGCCTACTGGTGGGCTAGGTGAGTTTCGGGATAAGACGCGGAGATGATACGTCGGACATGCGTAGCGCACTGCCGCGAGATAAGACCTCGTCGTGGCAAGGAGCAGCTCACCTACGCGACGGCAAACTCGAAAACGCGGGCATCGGCAGGCTCGAGCAGATTGGCGGAGATGAGACTATGGCTTCTGGAGGGCTTGGGACTGGTGAATCTGCATGTCAGTCAATAATCAATGGTGAGTGTGGAAAGTGGGAGAGGGCGAGTGCCGCTGCAGAGGATACGGACGAGAGAGTAAACGTGAAAGGGTTCGTTTAAGGTTACCTGCTAGTCGAGGTAAAGCGTGGACACCCCAACGCTGTATGTTCCCGGGCCGAAGATTCAGTGCGTCGTGCAGAGCTCACTGCGCTAGGAGTTACCGTAGCGGATATGGCTAGGTTGTACTTCATCGACGATCCTAATATCCACATAGGACCAAGAACAAGAGGGCAGAACTCACCAGAGCAGAGATTTTGCCCCATCCATGCTCGCTTCTCAGCCGCTGCGTCGTCGCCCTCACCACCCTCCTCGTTTTATCCTCGTCGGCTGCATCACGTTAATCTGCGGTGAACCCAGCGATAGCCTCGCATCGAATGTGCCCTCGACGACAGTCTGAAATGCACTTTCAATAGCTGTCGCTCAAGTAATAATGGTAATAATAACGTTACCATCAGGCGAGCGGAGAGCGGATGGAGGGAGACGTTTCAGAGACGTTATATGTGGACCGCCAAGACTAAGCTTCAGACAGGCGTAGTGATTCATAGCGGAGGGCCACATCGGCCATCTGCAATGTGAGCACGTGAAGGTGGTATACGAGAAGAGTTTCAGCTTGTTGGCGATGCAGTTTATGAGCCGATGGCCATGAAGGTGATGCTGTGTTCGAACGCACGGCACCTGGCCCTGGTTTATGCTCTGATGCGCAGTTTAATGGAAAAGAGTATATTAACGAAGTCATGCCGTCGCACATGTCATTTGGGGTGTGCCAATACGCTAGTTAACAAACGGCTGATGTGAGGGAGGGCGCGTACCGTGGGATAGGTTGAGGAGGAGATGGAAGCAGAGTGGACCGGGATATCAGCGAAAAGTGGAGAAGCGCGAAGGGAGGGGACGCACTCCATTCTCTGATCATGTCCACCGCAGCTTCAACTTTTCCTAATCCTTCCCTCAGTTCTCTATCCCTAGACCACCTTCCAACCGACCTCGGAACTCGAAGAGGAAGCTAATCCTCGACGATGACGTTCAGAGTGCGACCTGACGCGGCCACACCCGGACGGCACTTTGTCGTACTTGATTGAGCACCTTAAGGCTAAGACAAGATAAGCTCGTCAGTCCCCAAGAAGAGTGAGCGTGCGATATGCAGAGAGCGCGGGAGCCTTGACATAAAGATGGATGGGTGTAAGATAGATCCGTGTGGAAGGAGAGGAGGACAGGCGGAGCGGAAATTGCTGGTGGAAGGAGTCACGGTGGAGAGGTGGACATGAAGGGATGAGGCGGATAGAAGAGGTCGGGGAGAGAAGAAGACAGAGAACAAGGGCAACTCGGAACTCCGGGTGAAGCGTGAGGATTAGACGCGCCTTGGATGCCTTTCCACTTTCTTCTTCTCCCACTTGCATCATCGATCTGGCAGAGGCGCCTTCGAATTCAATCTCAGCCTGCCCGCGCTGCTCTCGCGCATGCAATTTAGTCCATATGCATGATGTCGATTCGAGACTACCGCTATCATCGATGCCGCGCTCAGCTGCAAGGCATGACCCTCGTACGACACGTACACCAACTCGCACCTACAACTGCAACTCACGAGCCGGGAACGCCGACGTAATCGATGCCTTTACCTATGTTTCACGCGATGCTCTCCTTGCTAACCTGTTCTAGACACGACCCAGACTCTAGTACTGAATCCATGCTTCTAAGTTGCAGCAGCGATACTGTTTGGCAACGGTATCTCGGGACGTTCATTGATGCACCTACGGTCAGCTTCTCGCGACTTCCTTTCTTTGTCTGATTTCTACTCTGCAGTGCACCCCGACTGTGTTGACATTGTTGGTGCGTCTCTCTCGTGTTAGCAGTACGACTATGATGTCGTTAACCTTGTGTTACAGCTTATCCAAAAGACCAGCCTCGTATGGTGTAACTCGTGTTAAGAGATGAACGACAGGTGATTGTACACGGTACATGTGTTCTCCCTCGATTAATCCAGTGCTTCTTTCTTTATTGACGTTAACCACGTCAAGGGCAGGACTCTCACACCCATATGCTACGTTGTGGATACATTGGGACTACCGCTATCAGACTTTCATGCCTCAGCACAGGATCGCGTCCGCCCTCTCATAACCTGCACTCTCAAGGACATCCGCAGGTGCGTCCTCCTTCGCCATCGTATCATCCTTAAGATAAAGACGTTCTATGAGATCTGAGTTCATGCTCCTTCTTTGTTAGTTCTCTCCGGATGCCAATACATAATCATTACGCCAGCAAGTGAAGCCTTCCGCATTGATAAACATATACAAAGGTCAAAACCTCCCTAGTGCGATGCAAGCCTTGAGCCATTAACTCTAGACAGTCTTTCAAAGCGAAGTCTTTCAGCACAGAGCATACGAGACACCGTCGAGCTACGTACTGTTCCGACATTAGTCACGGCTAGCCCCGCATCGACCAGCTGAAGACTTACAGCGTAGTTTGCCGAATTCAGGCCTACACGGGTTCATTCATGACCTCCAAAGTGCTACATCTCCCACCTCGCCCACAGTATCTTGGCAAGTGCGGATAACCGAATGTCGCTGAACTCAATCGAGCAAAAGCGGCTATCATATAATGTGCGGCTCTCGAGTGCCACGCGCTTCGCCCACCCGATCGAGTTGTGAGTTTCGGCATCTAAGGAACCCGTTGTGCGTTGCGCCAACGCGATGTCTGTCATTGATATCATGAGTATATCTGACTCAATCAGCCAAGGACGTGAACTCACGTCACTATATACCCAAACGTCTCCTCCGTGGCGACACTTTGTTTTGACGATGCTTGCCGTCGCAACCCGCGATGGTATAAATGGCTGGCTAGCTTTGAGGGAGGCGTCGAGCGTGTCGCCCAAGTCTCATAGAGCCATGTGCTCGACCAGCCTCGCGCATGAACAGAGTATCCCGGATTGCACATGGTGAGCTCGGGAAGATGCCGAGTTACATGCAGAGGCGAGTCTTTGGCCCGGAAAGAGCGCTAGACCTCAGCGATTGGGGGTGAGCGCGATGCATGGAGTATGAACAGGCAGTCCGAGTCACGAAGTGGCCTTGAGCGGTTTTGCTGCGGGGTACATGAGCGCACGTTAGTCGATGGTCGATAAAAGCAGTGGGATTGAAAGATGGAGGGTATGTGTATGATGTGACCAGGTAGATGGGAGCGAAACTCACCTACCAACGAGATTTCGTCCAGCCAACCAAGTGGTAGCACTACCGGGCTTTTCACGGTATCCTCGTCCATGTACGCACGGCCGATGGTATGCCGTTCGCAGAAAGCCCTGATGAGAACGGATACATACAGTTGCTCGATCTTCCATCTACGTCCCAGCGCATGGCAGCAGAACGTCCATCTCCGCATGCAGTGCGTGTGAAGCGCACCTTGGTGAAAACGGCCGCATACTCCCCCGCCCGCACGTTGTGATGTCCTCGCACGCAACTCACTCCTCTTCTTTAGCTCTCAATGAGGGACCGCGCTGGTTGGTACCTCGCCTGACGTCTGTCATCAGCGCTGCCTCTAATGCACATTGGACAACGGAGCGTGGCGCACCGTTTTTGGACAGTAAGCTTCCTTGGAATCAGCGTCAATGTAAGACGACCGACAAGCTAAAACGTGCATCAGAGACGAGTACACTGTATCTTCCCGTTTCATGTTTACCTACCAGGATAACGCGCATTGGTCCGCTGCGGAAGGGCAAAGTCCGACTCAGGGATATGCATGCACCGTAAGATTGAGACGTCTGGGGGCAAGCGGGAAGTACAAAGTAGATCAGAGCAACGATAGATGCGAAGTTGTATTTCGACGCTCCCATCTTGCGGATTCGTGTGAATGAGGAAAAAGCGCATGGATTGACGGAGGTATAACGACGTACAGGGACATCCAGGACTGGCTGAGTGGATAATTCGAAGAGCTGGTGCTATGGGTGAAGCGCTCGCAAAGCGCATTAAATTGCGTCAGGCTACGTTGCGTACGACACGTTGTAGTATCTATGAATGGGAACGCCTGAAGGCCTGCCACAGTAGAGAGAAAGCGAGAAGACGCACGTCAAGTCCTGGCCACGTCCATCACGACCTCGTCATCTCTCTCTTTTTGCCCTAAAACTCCAGATAACTATCTCCCATATCTGATCTGCGAAGGGAAGCTGATTCTGCTGAGACGGCGCGCAGAGGCATATCCGACGTGGATGCAAGGTTGGGCGGAACGTGGGCGCTTGTTAGGAATGTATCGAAGCTAGGGCTACAGCGATACAGCGGTAGCAGGTGACTCTCCCTGGCTGATGTGTGAGGAGCGCGGGACTGCTGTGGCGACACGAGCGAGAGAGCGAGAGAACGGTGTGCAGAGGGCGAGGTGATGTAGAAGTCGTTGGTGGAGGAAGCCATAGGACACAGACGGGAAAGGAAGGACAGTACAGTTCGGGGTGAGAGGGTAATGGCATTGTTGATCGACGATGGATGGGCCGTGACAGCGTTGGAAGCGGGAGTGAGGTGTAAAGGTCCAGGAGCAGGCATGTCGGGATGGTGCATCACTCCGTCGCACAGACCGGGGAGCGCCATTCGAGACACCAACGTGCAACAGAATAGAGCTCTGTGAGAAACAGAGAGCAGTCACTACACTTAGCAGACACGACGACGGACACCAAGTTGCTTCGCTGAGGGAGCAGTCAAGCAAGGACAGTGCACTGAGCTTCGGAACTTTGGACAAAGCGTGAGAATCGACCGACCGATTCAGATTCTGACAGAATCAGACGCTTTCGCTACTCGCGCCGATGGTTTCCAACTCGCTTTCAACCCCTTTTGCCCACTTGCATCATCTAGGACTCGATTCTGGTCGGCCTGGCCGCTGCTTCGGGTGTACGAAGTCAAGTGACTTGAGGGTCGTGCTCAAGCCCGGTTCGAGGCACCGCTATCAGAATGTAGAGTTGCTGCGCGCCGCCTCGCTTACTCCAGCTGCCCTCGCTCGACACACCAAACCACGCCGACCGCCTCAGTCACCCATATGTGGATGCTGATTGCTTTTCATTGTCTCCGTGTATGTTTTACGTTATGCTCTGTCCCAGACACGACTCGGACATTGGTACTAAGTTTGTTCATCCCGCTGTTGCTTATATGAGTAACGCGATGGGGCGCACCATCGAAGCAACAACGGTCAGTATCTCGCAGCCTTTCTGTTATTGTCCGCACACAAGTTCGGTTCACATCTCTGCGTCAATAATACTGGACTGTGAACGCGCTGACCTCATGTAACGGCTTATCCGGAAGCCCACCCTGGCCACGACCTGACGTTGGCCCCTGCGAATGATTGATGAAGTAAGCGTGTTGACAACAAATGGTGAGGCTGGCACTGACTCCATCGTCGCGCAGCTATTCCATCACACCGACGAACCTTAACGTAAGTCAGCAAACTGCGGGAGGGAGCTAGCGTTATGTTCGGGAAGGCCAATTATTGGGTGATGGTACAGGGTATGCCGTACGTGATGTGTTATTTCTCGTTCAATCCCATGTTCTGTCATCCGACCTCGAGGTTCTTGGATGCCCGTTCACATAGCGAATGCAACCATGTTGAGGGCGGGGCTATCTTGGGGCTATCACCTTTTGCGAGGATGTTGGAGCCGGCGGCGTCGAAGTTTGACATTTCAGCGAGTCCCGTGCTGATGGCTCGTCTCAGCCGTCGCAAGCGCTCGCAATCGAGGACGTTAGACTCGTGACCAGTCTCCCGAGACGCGTACCCAAAAGGGTAACAGGCCTGGGGGGCCTTCGCATCTGGGAGACTGGGAGATTTCGTCGACTCCCTGGCAGGGAGCCAACTGAGTTTGAATTTGGCCTCGGCCCGAGAGAAGCTCACTCCCGGATAAGGGAACTGAGCCCCTGAATCGCAGACGCATCGCATCTAAGTGCCGCCTCGTCTGTATCCTACATTGTCTACCCCGATTATCATCGCTATGTTGTGAATGTATTCGAGCATATCGACTTATAATTATTGTCTGATAATGCACGCCGATCGCTTGACAAGCACTCTCCCGCCTTTGTTGAGAACCTGACGCTTATTATGATCCTTCCCATTCCCTTTGGTGATCCCTTCTTGAAAATTGCACTTGCCACCTCGCCTCTCAAACTTTTGCAAGACAGTTGTATATGTTGTGCTCTGATTCATCCAACTACATGCTTACTGGCTTCAGTTTTCGAAGTTTGATAGCTTCGGCGTCCCTATGATTCAAGTCAACCAGGAGACCCCAGTGGATGGTGAGGAGCTTTGGAAGGTGCTCACTCTGCTCGTCTCTGCATGATCCCCCTCTCATATTTTATAGGATATTCAAAGCGGCAATTGTTGTAACATCCTCTGCGTACCTGACCAGTTCTTCCGACATAATGGACACGTTCCCCGCCTCACCAGCTTCATCCGGAGTGTTCGCACATTCCGTTAAAAAATCGGATATGAGAACAGTGTGCATCATAGATTTGTCTCTTACCATAGATTCGAGCCTCGCTGTCCATTGGAGAACATTTCCGAGCACGTTCCAGAGGAAAGTAGGCACCTGGCTGCCCAGAAAACTAGTCGAATAAGGTGTACAATAGCCTATCTGAGTCTTTGCTTATAGAATCATAATCAGTACTTTAGTCGTTGATTTTCCTGCCTTCGAGAACCATTCCAGCCCAGCCTTGATGTAGCACTCTTCCACAGAGTATCCAGGATCATGCCAAGAGTTGTGGAGGCCAATTTCTGTCGTATTTATGTCAGCCAGAGCAGCCAAAAGCTCCCTGAGCCTGGTTTCCTCAGAGCCTAACCAGAGGTATAGTTCATCATGATTGCAGCAGTTAAAATAACAGCAGTGGAGACAATGGAGGAGGCTGGTAGTAGTCAGGATGAGTCCAGGGTAACATATCGTGTGTTCACGCAGGAGGGAGAGGGTACAACTCATGATATTTCATGGACACGGCGCGTAGTACAGAGCGCAACGCGACGCGAGACTACAAGTGCCCGATCGGCTGCGGGGATGCCGGCTTACCTAACTGATCTCCGACGCTTCTTGATGCTTCTTTACTGCCAGTTTTCAAACTCAGTTGGCTCCCTGCCAGGGAGTCGACGAAATCTCCCAGTCTCCCAGATGCGAAGGCCCCCCAGGCCTGTTACCCTTTTGGGTACGCGTCTCGGGAGACTGGTCACGAGTCTACGAGGACGTACGATACGTGGGAATGGCATCTCTACGGTGCCGTCTTCAGCTTCACCTTCATACAGCAAGCAGGCCGCTAGAAAGACTCCTCACGCCATCTTCTTTAGCCCGTGGCGGACTTCAGTGATCGATCACGGTACCCATCCGTTAATCCTATTTCCATCTCAAGCTTGAGTCGCGCCAGGCAGATTACACGTGTAGTGCGCTCCCTAAGTGATGCGCGAGGGCCATCCGAACGCTGCGCCGAGGTTAGTTCGTATTTTCCCAGCTGACCTTGTTCATGAATGTCTATTTCGTCTGAATGACGTAGTATCTGCTGTATAGTACACAAGATTTAGAGTGGAGTATAGGGATAGCAAATCCAGTGCGTAATCAAACAATTACAAACGCCAGTGGAGCAACAGTGTTATGGCAGTTAGGCGCCCATCTCATCAACACGTTGCAATTGCAAGTATACAAGCACCCATAATCGGGTCATCCTCATTCCCATTGTCACTCCAGCGCCTATCCGTGCCTCGTGTGTAACAGCTGTACAGCACGTCCGCCTGCCGCGCGGTCGAACCTGCTCCTTAGCTCAACACAGTCACTCGCAAACCCCACACGCTCCCTACTCCCCCGTGTACTGTGGACGATACCACCTTCAAACCATTCAAGGGCCATACCAACGACATCACCACAGTTGCATACTCGCCCGACGGGGCGTTCATAGCTACGGGCTCAAGGGACCAGACGATACGGATATGGGAGGCGGAGACAGGTCGTCAAGTAGGGGAGCCGTTGGAAGGGCACGAGGGTTCGGTCGATGCCATCGCTTACTCTCCTGACGGTCAGCGTCTAGTCAGCGGCTCCAACGACGAGACCATTGGTATGGGACACGGCCACCCATCAGATGGTCATGGGGCGGCTTGAGGGCCACACAGACTGGGTTCTATCCGTGCAGTTCTCCCCTGACGGCGCGCTCCTGGCAAGCGGCGGCGTAGACAATTTTATCAAGCTTTGGAATGCCTCTACAGGAGACTGCGTTGCGACACTGGAGCATCCCAACAACGTGAACTCAGTTTCCTTCTCTCCCGATAGCAAGTGTATTGTGACTGCATGTGATGATCGGGCCGTGCGCATTTATGACGTCGGTCAACATCTGCTTGTTCGCGAGCTGACCGGACACCGAGGCTACATTCAATGCGTTCAATACTCTCCAGATAGCTCCCTCATAGCCAGTGCTTCTAGTGATCATACTATCCGGCTTTGGGACGCCTCGACAGGCAACCTTGCCAAAGCGCCTCTCCGCGGCCACAGACACTACGTCTCTGGCTTATCATTCTCTCGTGATGGGCAGCAGCTGGTCAGCTCATCCGAGGACGAGTCCGTTCGAGTGTGGAATGTCGCATCTGGAGAATGTATTTTGGGACCACTGCATAGTTCTGGAGAATTAGTAATGATAGCTGTCTCCTGTTCCCCAAAACAAGATCGTTTTGTTTCTACCTTCTACAACAGTGTGCGCATTTGGAACTTGCGCAACGGATCGTTGGTACTTCCACAAGTAAGTATCATATATCCACCCTCGGACCGCTCCTGTTCACATACCTTAGATTGACTCGGAGTCGGGGGCGGCTAAGGCTATCAATATCGCGGAGCAGCACTCGTATGTTCCACCGTTAAACCCGTCAAAGTGATAAAGCTAAGATAACCAGAATGAAAGCCTATAATGTGATCCGAGCCGTAGCCTGGTTCTCCGATGGAAAGCACTTTGCAAGTGCAGGAGACGATCTTGCTATAAGGATCTGGGATACCCAGACAGGCCAAGAGTCCGTAGCCCCTCTCGTGTGGCATAGTAAGGGAGTCAACGGGATTGATATTTCGAAGAATGATGGTCTTCTGGCTAGCGGAGGAAGTGACGCCCTCGTCTGCATCTGGGACCTCAAAACCCACGACCTTGCCTTGGAGCCTCTTTCTGGTCACGCCGGATTTGTCTATGCCGTCAAATTCACTCCTGATGAAACGCGCCTAGTCACAGGAGGAGACGACAAAACTATCATTGTATGGAGCGTGCAGTCGGGTGCTTCGCTGCATGTCATTGAAGCACACAGCGGCGCCGTTTGGGCGCTTAGCATCTCCCCCGACGGATCTCAAATAGCAAGTGGGGCTGATGACAAGACTGTCCGCTTCTGGGACACCAGCTCGTATGAGCCCATTGGAGAGCCGTTCGAGCACGAGGGCAGCGTACATTCGGTCTGCTTCTCACCCGACGGTTCTCAACTGCTCACTGGATGTTGGAACAAAGCTGGCGCATCTTTGTGGGATATCTCGCTCAGGAAGAAGATACGCACCATCAAACATGATGAAGACGTCAATTGCGTACAGTTCTCGATGGATGGATCCAAATTCATCAGTGCGTCTGATGATAGAATCGCTCGTCTCTGGGAGGCCAGTACAGGAAAGCTTCTCCGGTCTCTCCGACATGCATACCGTGTCTTGGCGGCTGCGTCCTCGCCGGACGATGCACTGGTACTAACCGGAGACCGTGTTGGTGATTTACGCTTATGGGACGCGAACACAGGGAAACTTATTCTTCCGAAGGTGGGTGTAACAATTCATGCTTCGTGTCACACGTGCATTTAGGCTGAATGGACGTTCTCATACAGCGCCTCCTTGACAGCAAGGACGGCTTAGGGGGCGACGCCTCCGACTCTGGTGTGAGTGTGACCACGTTCTTTTACCGTGTGTTTGATATATCGGCCGCTCAGGGTCGTGGTGTCAACAAAGGAAAGTCACGGGTAAGTTAGGACACAGTGATATTCTATACTGTTGTCTGATGGATATCTAGGTCGTCGGCGATGACTCGGACAGTTTCATGGAGGTAAATCGAAATCAAGAATGGTGTCATTTCAACGGCTAACCTCAATTAATCACTGAAAGAGGTCGGCCATACCAACGCGAAGAGATAATCGCTACAGGATAGACAATTTCTTGGGAGACGTCGAGGCGAATACCGTAAGTCATTAAGACCTACGCCAGCGGCATGCTACAATATACGTCACAGACGGGACAACCAAATTCTGGGAGAAGACGCTTCAAAATAGACATTTCTGGAGATTTAAGCCGGTTTCTTGGACGCCTCAGGAGGGGCAGGACCTATAACGACGAAGACGTACGTATTCTTCACCTTTTGCTCTCGTGTCTTGGTTTGTTATATTAGGTTACCCTCAGCGTCTAGTCGACCAGCGTCAAGAAGGCGGCCTCCGTGGTCGTTTCACGAATGTAACGAACGCGTTCGACTATATACGGGTTCGTACAACGCCTGCATTGCCTCGTCCACTTAACATCATCCGTGTGCCTTTAGAGTCGCGCGTCACGTAGCAGGGGCGACGACGATCCTTCCGGACAAGAAGACTCTGGAGCCCATGGATCATATATGATGCGTGCCCTGAACAGCGCTTCACGCGTCTCAGCCACCGTTTACGCAGCATATGGCGCTCCGGTACGATTGCACTGGGCGTTTCACATGACTGGAGCTAACAGTCTCATAGAGAGTGGCGGCTCGGGGTGGCGAGCCAGGAAGACGGCCTGGAGGAGACACTGTGCCCTTAGACACGGATGTAGACTCGGACTCGTTGAGCTCAGAAGAGAGTCTTCGCCACCCAATTGTGGAAGCGCTTTGTTACTACAACTGCGCTCCGCTTTTTGGTCGTCGGGACGATGACGCTCGTCATGCCCAAAGGCGGGCAGAGCCGACTTCCCCAGCTGAGGGAGCGAACGCGGCTGCAACGTCAGGAGGAACGGTGTCGCCTCCCGTTCGTACGCAAGCGGGCTCAACGGAGCAGACGGGATCGACCTCCACGCCTCGTCATACATATCCGCCTTCCGCGTGAGCCACAAGTGAAGACCTATGTCATTTTTTCGGTGCGTTTGGTCCACATTAGAGGCTCGACGAATCTCAAACTGACAGTCTTTAGTCAGTCGCATCAAAGCTCAGAAATTTCATAAATCATGCTATCGTGTTTCGCAACTTTGTTATCATACCTTTCTTGTTGCACTGGGCCAGCCCCATGTACATTCTGCGTCGTATATGAATATTTAAAAATAGTTCCTAGTTGAACAATGCTACGTAGCATGACCACATAATTATGGCGCGGAGCGTTGTTGCCTGAGATACACAACTGACGGAGCGCTTGCTGAGCCCGTCGTTCGAAACAATAAGCCAGCATAAACAGACTAGTGTCGTCCCGTTTAGTCAAGTCTGATGAAGCGACCGTCACGAAAATCAGGCGTGAAGTCGTTGGGAGGTGTGTATCAGCAGGTCCTGCAAGGGATATCCGAAGCGGACTGAACCATGACGCTCTTCGAAGAAAGACAATTGAATAAACAACGGACTGGCTCCACGGTATTACCGAGGAGCGGCGATAGGACAACGGCCAAAGCCGGCACTCGTAAGACCTTGAATACCACGTATCTTATGAGGGCAGAACAAGAGAGCGAGGGGGGTTCGAACGCCAGCTGAAAGGACGACGGTTACCAAGCGATGGCGTGTGAGGGTATCGATGACGCCCAGGGATTTCTCTGTCTGACCCACGGCTGGTTGTGGGAGCTGGAACGAAAGTGGCTGAGCCGAAGACTACACCGGGGATGTCAGCCAAGGAAGAAGACAAAGAGAGTGTAACGCACTCCATGTCTGTCATTCAGCCACTGCGACTTAGACCCTCCCTTATCCTTGCCTCACCCCAGTTCCCGAAGATGACAGACCTCCAGCTCCATACGCTTCATAAAGGAGCTACTTATCCTTCAGCTTCAAAGATGGCGCGTTAATTTGACTCAACGTACGCGCAGATAATGGCGAATTTGGCGAGTCTCTGAAGGCCAGGTCCCGAGAAAAAGTGTGACCGTGTGTCGAAAACCCGTCAGTATCTGGTTCTGCGCCATACATTGCCGTGTTGAGGGTGGTCGGAGCTGGAAGGAATCAGGGGAAGAAGCTGACATGGATGAACGAAGGAACTAGCAAGCAGGAGCGGGACAGGGGCAATACACAGCGGGAATAGCCCGATAAGTTCTCGGGACTTATGGTGGAAATATTGAAGACGTATTTTAACTTTGTTTTGCAGGAAAAGCGAGACTTATTTGGTACTTAGCGGGGAGATATTCTGATTAAATTATCTTTTGTGACCAAATTGGCCGTGTCAAGTGTGAATCGCCAAAATTTATTCAAAATGCGTCCTTGGTAAGTTCCAAAATAAGTCTCGCTGTCCTGGCAAAATTTCATTATATTGCATCCACAATATTTCCACAATAAATTCTGAGAACTTATTGGACTACTCCCCCTGTGAATAGCCCGAGTCGGCACGTGGGAGCGGAACGCAAATGACCTCGCCTCGCCTTTTTCTTCGCTCAACATCGACGGAATAGTTCCTTTGTTTCCGTGACAGTTAGCCTCCGCTGAGTCTCTGTCCACTTCATTTTTGCGCTCGTTTGGCATTCCGGGCTCCTTAACAACAATCCGACAGCGTGCAAGCGTGCATAGCTGATAGCGAATCCTCATTTTGTCGCAAGCGCAGAGTCATGGCCGCCGGTAAGGACGACGTACAAGGTGGCCTAATCTCTCAGGTTACAGACCTTAGTCTTCAAGAAACATGCAGCACGCCACTGCCAAATGCGCAGGAACCGGCTATGTTTTTTGTGAGTGATGCCTCTGGTCGTCGAGTTGCGCCATCCTGAGTCCTTCAGCCTGTATCACAGCTCCCCGAGGAGACCCTCATCGCTATCTTTGACATCGCCATCCGGCTTAACGATAGCCTTCACATTTGTGCAGCCTCGCCTTCGAACACGATTGATGCTCGCCCATACGCTTTCGTTCTCGCACAAGTATGCGCCTACTGGCGACAGCTAGTTGTCTCGACCTCGTCCCTATGGTCCCTGATCTCGTATCGAGCGCGAACGTGGCGCCCTGAACTCGTCAACCCCCAAATAGAGCGTTCGGGCCCGTATCCGCTCGATGTGGTCTTCATCGCGTCTACGATCGAGGAAGAGAGCGATATGGATGAAGAGGTCTCCGTCGCCAACGCGTTCGTCTCATTGGTTTCGCCACTGGTAGCGCGCTTCCGAGTTGTACATTTTGATGTCCACGACCACCGCAGCTTCGAGAGCATCCTCCATCTTCTCGGCCGCAACGATGCGCCTCTGTCGAAGGATTTGGGGGTGTTCGTTTCGACTGCGCCTCCTGCTTTCGATGTGTCTTCCCACATGCAGATGGATTGGGAGGACACCGAGGCGACTGCCAAGTGCATGGGTCTGACCCATCCGCTTCTGCGAAGCATTAGCCTGCAGGACCTGTACCTGCCATCATTCCCCATGCACATGCTCGTGAACGTGACACGCGTCGAGCTCAATTTCACCGGCTCGCAGTCTCATTCGCACCAGTACGAGCCCAAGTTGGTCCATCTGCTACAGTTCTTGAACGCCACTCCGCGGCTCGAGGACCTCATCCTTGAGTGTGGCTCAAAGTTCAAGTGCCTTTCCCCGTCTACCCTTAGTGATTCCTTTGGTCTCCCGGGCAGAGTCGAACTCCCTAATCTACGCAACTTCACATGGACAAACGCGCTTCCATACTCTGTGAAAAGTGTCATGAACTCGTTGTCTACGCCCCGTCTCGAGAGCTGGAAGCTCTCCATCCGCGTGAGGCAGAACACGGCAACAATGAACGTTTCAGTGCGGGTGCTCATTCCCTCGCTCAAGGAGTTGTACGTCGAGTGTGTCGACAGGGAAGGGCTTGAGACGGCGTTCGGCAGGCTTGGACTACCGTCTGTAGAGCGATTCGAGGTGGTGTATGTCCCGCTGTCCAAACCCAAGTCCAAGTTGAGCATCCAGCCAGCGCCCCCGGTCTTTCCGTACATCTCGGGCCTCTTCGTTGCCCCGTGTCTGCAGAACCTCACGCACTTATCTGTCTGCGGGTTCGCGATTCCCAAATCCTATGTGCCCGGCGGAATCGGCGAATTTGAGCTTATGTACATGCCTTCTCTACGATGCTTGTCCTTTATCGAATGCACGGGTGCCGCTCCGTTCTTGGGCCAGCTCGCAGCACCAAACGAGAGCATCAAAGTTGGGGTGAACGTGTGTCCGCGGCTGAGGGAAGTGACGATCGTGGGGTGTGCGGATGTGGACCGGGAGGACGTAGAGGAGTTGCTGAGGAGTCGGTCGCAAAGGTGCCAGCGCGAGGAGATCCAGAAGATCGTGCAGACGAAGGGAGACGCGCAGGAGGCGTTACTGTTAGGGCGGAAGATTGTGCCTTTGAGGAGGCCGAAGAGGGCTGGCCCGGGCGCTGCGACCCATGGTGCACCCACTCCACCGGCAGGTGTGTCAAATGCGGAGGCTCCTAGCTACGAGGCGTTTATACCGGCGCAACTCGAGCGGTTGCACATTGAAGACTGTGAACTGGTTACAGAAGGCGATGCGACTACGTTGGAGGACATGGATTATGGCACGATGAACTTCTACTGGTAGATGAACTTGGTGATATATGGCAAATACAGTACTTGCATCGATGCCAAATGTCACCATCCCACGCGGCGGTCGCGTGGATTACCGTTTCAACCATTATTGAATGTCTTGTCACTGCCCGGGTAAAAGACGATACGAGCGAAACGATCGCTCAGGACATGATGATGCTCGTGCATTCGCGATTGTTCTCGATATGTGGAGATGCTGTGGACAAGAATCGGTGGTGGATCCGCCGCTGAGTCACGTGTGGATAAAGTGAGGCATGCCTCCTGCACGTTTCGTTGAGCCTCGTTTCGTCTGATTCTCGCCTCCGTCACTTGTCCTGTTTCTCATCTATTTTCTTTCTATTCTATTCCTCTCTATTCTCGTTATCATCTCTCACGATTCCGGCCACCCACTACAGGGACACGCCGACCACCCTGACGACCCCACAACCACTGTACATCTCTTATTCAACGTCATTCAGCACACCAGCTACACTCATCGGTCCATGAATCCTTCCCGCCCTGCACTCGGCGGTATCGCAATCACTGCTCCAACCACAGCAACAACGACACTCAGCATTACCATTCCTCCCCCTCCTCTCCCCTCCAGCCTCCGCCTCGATCCTTCTGTACCCCACCACCACCATCGGGACGGCCCACCAGGTGCTGGCACCGCCGCCGGCAATCTCCCCTCTACCGCGCGTCACAACCAGTCTGGAACCCAACACACCCTCGTCCGGTCCAATTCCCTATCCACAAACAACTCCCCACCTCCGATCAGCCCCTTCTCGACGGACTCTGTCACGGCGAGCGAACCGACCTCTGACGGTATGTGTCAATCTTCAACAGGCTTCTCGGAGCGACTTAGCGCTGACTGACGCCATTTGTTTGCTTTCACTTGCTTCTGGATTCTCACTTCTTTTCATTTCCCGCCGGGTGGGACTTGTCAATGTCACATCGTTGTGTGCGGTACGCTCCCCGTTCATTTCACTCGGCTTCCTCCTTCCCTCGTCATTCCGGCATTGCTACTTTTGGGTTTTGCTTTGTCCTTGGTCCCGGGCTCGACGGATGGTGGGTGTGGCGGTTGTGACGATGAACAACGGACGACGAAACAGAGCTCCCAGACCTGGGCGCCTTCCAAACCGTCTTCCGCGCCCTCGCCGACTACCAGCCCGACACCCGTCTCCGCCACCTTCCCATTAACCAATCCCAACTTACACCGGACACCCCCACACACGATACCCACATGTTATCTATGCCCCTCGCTGCCGACTCTATATCTGGCCTGTCCATCTCCTTGCCCGAGTCGGCCTACTCAGATGGCCCCGAAGGCTCGACGGTCTGGTCCCGTCCGCCAATAGCACATTACCTGCGCTCGATATCGTCTGCGCGGACTGCCGAATCAACAGCGCACACGCGCTCGCAGGCCGAGTCGCAGTCATCAATATCAAGCTCCTCGCGGCATTCTCACACCCAGGACTCTCAATCACAACCTATATCGCGCACGCAGACGCGTTCTTCGTTCCTGAGCAGCACCACCGGTATCGCCGAAAACAGTGCCAACAGCAACGCCACCGCGAGCAACGCCAGCACCGCCGGTGCAACAGCTGCAAGCGCCAGCAACAGCACCAGCCGTAGCGTCTCGCGAACAATGACCTCTGATTCGAACATGACCGTCACGATCCATACTATCAACACCGACACTCCGAATACCCACACCAACGCGATCGCCTCGCCAAGCGCGGCGGACCTCACACCGTCCATCTCCACATCCGCCCCTGCATCCGTGTCCATGTCGCTTTCGGGCGGCGCGACCCACACGACACCCGTTATCCCGTCGGGGTTCAGCTCTGGCAGCGAAACCGAGGGCGAGCTCGAGCCTGCGAATTTTACGACGAGCGGGCAGTCTGACAACGACCTTGAGATCGAGCTCGACGGCGAGCTCGACGGCGACGTCGACCCCACGCTGCATCTGAGCGGCGCGGACCACCCCTCGCTCGGCCACTTTTCTGAGCCGTTCCAGTTTCTCGCTGCCGAGCGGGCTCGGCTCGCTGCGGCGGCTGCGGCTGCGCAGGAGCGCACCACCACTGCGACGGGGGCGAGTGGAGGATTCTCAGCGGCGGAGCATCATAGTTCGACGAGCGATGGTGCGTGGAAGTATAATTTGGAGCCGAGGAGAGGGAGGAAGCGCAGACGCAAGAAGCGGCTCGTCGCGGCTCTCGCTGAGGCTGGAGCGGGCGGTGTGGCTGCGGTGCTGTCGACGCCGCCGCGAATTCTCTCTAGGAGACGTGTGGATGGGGGCGGGACGGCGAAGGAGAAGGAGGAGGAAGAGGCGCTGTCGTCGAATGTGCATCGGGAAGCGACGAGTGGGGCGGACACGGGCGAGGGCGGAGAGGGGGGCCGGGGGGATAAAGCCGGGGATGGGGTGTCGGCGGACGAGGATGGGGCCCAGAAACACTCGCGCTCGCGGACAAGAGCGAAGCGGAGCCCGTCTCCGCCTGCTACTGCCGCACCGCACCGAACACGCTCGACGAAACGCGACACGCGGAGAGCCGCGCTCGCTAATGCTGTCGCCGCTAGCGCGAACCCGGCACCCGGCGCAAGCGCGCAGCTCAAGCACTCCAAATCCACGCCGGTCTTCACGCTGAGCAGCGCGCTCCCGCCCGACCCGCAGATCCTGCGGTTGCGGTGTCTCGCGCACAAGCTGCGATTGAGGTTTCCAGAGGACGACGCGGGGATCACTTCGCTGCTCACGGATGATTTCGGGAGTGTGAGCGGGAGTAGGGACGGCAGTGGGAAGGGCAGCGGTGGGGAGACGTCCGATTGTGTGTCGTCGTCGGACCCGGACCCGCGTGGGCCGCCGCCGAAGAAGGGGGATACGTTGATTCACGTTTTCATTGACCAGTACGTCTCTTGTCTTTCTCTTTCGCGAATAGTCTGACCGGGTGCGTAGCTCGAATATTCTCATTGGCCTGCTCATGTACCTCAAGCGGCACGCGCGCCGTCTGCCGCTCCCGCCGCGGACGAACAAGCGCATGTCGCACGCTGCGCTTGCGCTCCTGCTTGAGCGAGGGCGGCCGATCACGCGGCGGTGTCTGGTGACGAGCAGCCCGCTTTACCAGCCGATGGACAGCGCGAAGCAGCTGGGGTACGAGGTGCGCGTGTACGCGCGTGTGCCGGACAGCGGGGACGGGCAGGACCGCGCGAGGAAGGGCACGCAGGGGCACGCGCGGAGGACGTCGAAGGGGAACGGGGACACGTCGACGGAGAGCGACCGGTCGACGGGGAATGCGGGCGGGTCGACGAGCACGGTGCAGGCGGCGTCGTCGTCTTTGGCAGGTGCGGGTGCGCAGGGGGGCACGACGAGCACGATCGCGGCTACGGCTGCTGCTGCGGGTGCGGGGACTGCGTCGCCCAACCGCGTGCGGTACCGCGAGCAAGGTGTGGACGAGCTGTTGCAGCTGAAGCTGCACCAGGCGATTGCGGACGTGGACGTTCCGCCGCCGGGCGCGACGATTGTGCTCGCCACGGGGGACGGGAATATGGGCCAGTTCTCGGACGACGGGTTTTTGGGACCTGTGAGGACGGCGCTGAAGAAGGGGTGGCGGGTGGAGCTGGTTGCGTGGGAGGAGGGGTTGAGTAGGGCGTGGAAGCGCGAGTTTGGTGGGGCGGAGTGGGCGGGGAGGTTTAAGGTGATTCGGTTGGAGGAGTTTGGGGAGGATTTGATGGAAGTTGAGGGCGAGGGTGGGTGGGCGTAGGTGCAGTGCTGACGAGGATTACGAGAGGTGACGCTGAGGCTGCGAGGTGGCGGTGGGCAGTGGTGACGTAGGGCGGCATGGGGCGTCGGGGCCGATGCTCGCGCCAAGCTGCGTAACACATCAAGACATCATTCCGTTCGATGAAATCAGTTCGCGGCAGTGTATTCCAGGGCCAACGGGCTTGATTGAAAGGCTTGTACAAAGTCCAAACGTTCTTAGGCTGATAGTGTTGTTGGTGGAGAGCACCGCCCCCTTACGACACTCACTGCACTCTTTCTGTTGGACAACGTTAACATAGTCGATTGGATTCCTTGTAGCATTTTTGGCATTGCATTTGTAGCTTAGTTGTATGTGATAACATACGGAAGTAGGGCCCCGCGTTTTGTCACGATCGATGACGAGGATCGCTTCCTGGAGAGGCACAAAGCGATAGCGGTCGCGCCGGTCGTGTGGCAACGCAGGAATTCGATGGGCGCGTCGACGGAAATGAACGCGCCAATGTTCCTCAATAGGGAATGCGTCCTGTCAAAAAAGTTGTCGACATGTCACTTGCCATGTACGCTTTTGGAAGGTCGATTTTTGCTTCCGGAAACGTGTTTGTGTTCGCCTCCTCGGTGTCTTGCCGTTCAGGTACCGTGGAAGTGCATATTTTGGTATGTGCTTCTATTTTGCTACTCTGCACGTCTGAAACCAGGGGGATTCGTTGCTGCCTCGCTTTTGCTGCTGCTGGTTGAGGTGCAGAGGGCGCGTGATCGGAAGGGAGTGGGGGAACAGCGGGGATGGGCGGTATGAAGGTGGTTACGTCTGTGGGTGCGCCTTTGTATTGCATCTGGATTCCTTCCTTTCTGATGACTGCTTCTCCTTCCCGCACATCCGATCGATTCTCAACCGTATCTATAAATTCGTACCCTTGACAGATTTTCGTTCCCTTACTCTTCCATTTTCCATCCCCGCCACCGTCAAACCTTGTCAGCGAACGCTAGCCTGTTTCAGCTGATACCCGCCGCTTCCCACTTGTCATATATACCTCTTCTCTCTCACATCGACCACCAGCCCAGCCAGCGCAATGGCCATCATCTCAAGCCCCGTATTTTACTCCCTCCTCGCCGTTGTTTCCTATGTCGTCTACAAGTGCTCAAACCGCCCCAAACAACCTGCACCTTACCCACCTGGCCCCAAGCCGGTTCCCCTTCTCGGCAACGTCCGCGACTTGACCGCCAAGGAGCTCTGGCTCGTCGCTGAAAAGTGGGCAAAGGAATACGGTCAGCTTCTTATTATATACACTATGATCTGCATTCGCTGATACGCCAACACGCGCAGGCCGCATCAACTACCTCCATGTCTTTGGACAGGGCCTTGTTTTCCTCAACACTCCCGAGGCTGTCTTTGACCTCCTCGATAAGCGTGGTGCTATCTACTCTGACAAGCCCCATCTCGTTATGGCTGGTGAACTGTGAGTTTTCGTCTTTGAGTTCATCCCCACCCGCCATCTTTACCCTTTGCTTGATATCGCGCCGAACCTCCGCCCTCCACGGAAGGTGTTCTTCTTTCCAATTATATCCACCCCAGCGGTCATATGTCCTCACGGATTTACTCACCCGACCCCTCGGCTTTCATCTAGATGCGGCTGTGAAAACATGGTCGCCTTCACCCGCTACGGCGACCGTTCCCGGCGCCAGCGCCGCCTTATGCAGTCCGCCCTTGGCCAGTCCAGCATCCCGCAATACCACCCTCTGCTCGAGTTCGAGACTCGCCCCTTCCTCCGCCGCATGCTCGCAGACCCGCTCAACTACACGGACCATATCCGCCGTTACGCCGGCGGCCTCACCCTTTCCGTCGTGTATGGATACCAGGTGAAGAGCAACGATGACCAGTTCCTCGGCCTCGCGGAGGACTGTGTGAATATTCTCTCAAACAAGATCGCCTCGGGCGGTGGTATCTGGCCCGTGGATATCTTCCCTTCTCGTGCGTGCTTTCCTTCATTTCGCTCGCATGTACGTTGAAATTAATCAATGATTGCGTGTGTAGTCCAACACCTTCCCAACTGGATGCCCGGAGCTGGTTTCAAGCGCAGCGCGGTGACCTGGAAGAAGAAGATGGAGGAGTTCGTTGACCAGCCGTATGAATACACCCAGGAGGAGATGGTCAGTCGCCGTTTCCTGCTGTGTCGTATTCCGAGGACATTACGAGCATGCGGCTGATACCTGTTTTTGACTAGAAACGCGGCACAGCCCGCCCCTCCTTCGTCTCCACCCTCCTCGAGAGCGCGCCTCAGAACAAGGACGGCAGCATCGAGGCGCAGCACGACCACGATATCCGCTGGACGGCCAACTCTATGTACTCGGCTTCGATCGATACCACGATCACCTTCATGTCGCACTTTATTCTCGCCATGGTGCAGCACCCCGAGGTCCTCGAGCGCGCGCAGGCCGAGATTGACGCCGTTGTTGGCGGCACAAGGCTCCCAAGTTTCGAGGACCGCGAATCGCTGCCCCTATGCAATGCCATCTTTAATGAGACGCTGCGCTGGGGTGCCCCCGTTCCTCTGAGTAAGTACACCACGTTTGTTTGGTGAGAGTGGTCGTTTACCTGTGTGTAGACTTGCCTCACCGCCTGATGGACGACGACATCTACGATGGCATGTACATTCCCAAGGGCTCTCTGGTTCGTGGGCTTCTCTGCTTCATCTCATAGCCTTTTGATTTACTCTCTTCCACGCAGATCTTCGGTAACATCTGGTGAGCATGCTACTCCTTCATCTCATCTTCATTTCCTTTGCCTCGTGGGCAAAGTTTATGGGCGTTGATAGCTGACCAATGATGACAGGGCGATAACGCGCGACGAGAAGCTTTACCCTGAAGCAGCGCGCTTCAACCCCGACCGCTTCATGACCCCGGCCGAGGACGAGACGGCCGAGCGCCGTCGCGACCCTCGGAACTATGTCTTTGGCTTTGGCCGCAGGTGCGGCTCTTCCCTCACTCTGTAGTCCTGTTGCTGATGCGCTGGATATCACCTCGCAGACGCTGCCCAGGTGCCAACCTCATTGAGTCCTCCGGCTGGCTGCTGATGACCTCCATGATTGCCACTCTCGACATTGGCAAGTTCATTGACGACCACGGACGCGAGGAGGCCCCCGTCGTTGACTTCAACAACTCGGTCTTCCGCACGCCGGACGTGTTCAAGTGCTCGCTGCGTCCCCGCTCTGAGGCGGCGCTGCGGCTCGTCAGCCAGGAGGACGATGCGTAGATGCCCACTGTTTAGTCTGGGTTTTCGCTCGTATTGTTCTGGTTTGATGCTGGGCGCTCCGCGAGGTGGTGGAGCGCTGGCGATACCTTGAACCAATCTGGATACACATAGGATAAAGCTCGAAAAGCTTTGTTACTGGCGCGCCTTGTCGTGCTGCCAGCTGGGACACTGCACTCGTAACTGATCAATATCTCCTCAATCTCAACGTACAAACACGCGGACCAACCTTCCCTAATACTCGTCGACTCGAAGTCTTTTAGAGGAATACATACACTCGTTTATACCCCGTTGTAATGCATAGCATAACTCTTCTCCCGTCTTAGTCTCTCCCCTTCTCTGTTCGAACCCTACTTGTCTCCGTTCGTTTTTTGTGTGTCCTAGTCTTATGTTTATTTTCGTGTATATTTTACTCGTACGCCTTCTTGGGCTACTCTTTTTTTATTAGGTTAGGCTAGGTTAGGCTAGGTTGAATGGAATCTCAAGAGATTTCGATACATGCAGACACTGGTTGTCGTTGGCTTGAGTAAGAAGCGAATGCAATTCGTCGCTGACCATTGCTCGCTTAGGTTTGGTAAGTGAGGAGGAACGAGCTTCTCTTTCTGTACGAATGGGTGGCCGGGAGACCTTGCAACTTGTTGGGTTGCACTGTGCTCGATAGTATTCGTTGGGCTTGTATTTACTGTGGTCGCATCTTCGCAGATGATGTGGAATCAGACATATAGATTGGTATCCGGTGTGGTTGGCTCATCCCTGGTACGCCGGGCAGTCCTCAGATAGATACATAGCGCTGGAACGGCAGAGTAAGGGCGAGACAAGGAAGGCGGCGGGATGTATTAATGATGCCTCTCGCTGACACGGCTCGTAGTCCGATGACGTTGCCATACTGAATGTCAATGACAAGGGGAACGGGACTCTTGATGCTTCCAGCTTACGCCATCCATCCACAGGTGCACAGCAGATTAGGGCAAATAAATTGTAGCAGATCAGATGTTACTTGTACATGCGCTAGTTCCGGTATAGGCCACCCTTGTTTAGCAGATAGTCTGTCACAGATATAAGGGAAGAAAGAAATTGGCAGGGGGTTCACTGTTTAGGACCGAACCGTTGCTCGAGGAAGCCAGCTAAGATCTTCGCACAGCCGTGCTGGCAACTTCAACCCGGTGCAGGTCCGCGATGAGCTCGAGGATGACGAGCGACGCCGTGAGTTCGGTTAATTCTATTCTGAGGACGGCTCGTCGGGCTGGACGACGGGTCCGCCGACCGTGATGGCGGGGACCTGGGTGGTGAAAGGAGGTTGGAATACGGCGCGGACGGACGATCGTGTTCGACGGGCGGAGATGCATGAAGGCGCGGACGGACACTTGCCTGTAGGTTTGACGTTGGACATGAACTACTGATGCTTGTTCGTAAGGTCGACGTCTTTGAGTGAGGACTCGGCTTTAGTGTGAGTGAGAGCGATGGTGACCCGCCAGCGGGTTCAAAGGCTATCCAGTCAGCGCGACGCGCGACGTCAACGCAGCCAGCAGAAATTTTGCTTATCCTCATCGTATTGGCGCTAAGCTAGCAAGGCACAGGGCGTTAGCATTGGTAGGTAAACGATAATCAAATGCTTCGTCGAGCACAAGTCGGGCATACCTTGAAGCTATACAAAGCTGCTGGCGAGACATAACAGGTGTGTTGAAGAAGTTTCAGAAAGAGCTAGAGGATCGTTCGAGTGGGTTAACTGATTCTTAGCTTCTCCAGATGCATCCGCCTTTATAGCAATGGAGCACAGGACCCCCTATTCTTTATGACGATCCAAAACGAATGTCATGTTTCCTTCAAGCCACCGTGTACGACGGCCTCGCTCAGCGCGCGTGAGGTAGATGTGTCCGCAAGAAAGTCATACATTTCGAGAGAGAACGGTCGAGTCTTAATATATAGACATCCGCTCCTGACGCACCTGAGACAAACGTACATACGAAATCCGGATGAAAGCTTGCCGGAGGGTGGATTGGTGATCCATCGTCAGTGATAACCATGGTCAACGCTGATTCAGTGCACGTATTGAGTGTGTGTCTATAAAGAACCTGCGTGCCTAAACAATCAATATGTTGTCTGAAAAAAAAGATGACTCTGAGAGACCTGACCTGATGGCAACGACAGCGACTGGATCGCGGAGAAACTTGAGGCGAGGGAGCCCGGAACCCTACGTTTTCCTGGCGTACTTCGACGACTACTTCTGTCGTGAAAACTTTCGGGGAGGGCGTAGTATATAGTGCACTCAGTGCACTAGTGTCGGGAAGGACAAGGGTGAAAATATACAATATTTGCTAACATAACCTCGAGCCCTAGTCTGGGGGCATCATACGTGAGAAGCGTTTTTGAAGCCTGACGAACGGCAAGTCTGACTGATGACTAGGAGTGATGATTGGATTGCAGCATAATTACGAGGTGGATGTGTGTGGGAGACTTATCAAAACACATGCCAAAATTCGTATTGGGCCTTGCCAATCCTGATAGTTCTCGGGTGATCCATTGATGTTTCAAGACTTGAGGCTTCACTCGTATGATTGATGAGTACTGCCGCTTACTTGCGGACTATGAAACGATCACCCTTCCACAATCCTTCCAGTCTGTTATTCTCACGAACGTCTCGACGCGTTGTGTACATCCGCTTCTGTATCCTATCATGTCGTGGTGCAATTAACATCATATCAAGATAATATGTCTCATGTTCAACTTGTAAGTGCGGGAGCTAGTGAAGTCTTTGGTCGTGCCTTGAACTGCTAGGACTCATTCTCTGTGTTTCTGTAGCAAAATTACTCGATCGCAGGCCACCGTGGTTTAAGGGAACCGATACATGTGTACAACCTTACATGCTTACGACACAATGAAACAAAACACGCAAATCATCAAACACAGGATATATGAATTACAACACAATGACTGCACCTTGCTAAATCGTGCCTCTAACCTGCAGTTACATGTACAAGTTTCAGTTATCAAACTGGCGTTGCGCTTCTACTATTATAGCCGTCCGAGAAAACACGCCCTTCAGACGAGCGAGGCCAAACTCATATTACCTACATCAGTAACAATGCGCCTGAGGAAGCCGTACTCGGATTGTTTCCCGGTACACAATATGTACCCGATAAACGAGAAGGTTAGAGGTTAGGTACTGGCGCACACGCCATGAACGACCGGGATGCTATTATCTTACCTTGGATCGCAAGTGCGAAGAGCTGATGTCCCAGCAGGCGGATTTGGTGGCATAAGGATCGCACCCCGTTTGATTATTAATTAATCCGTGGGATGTTATCCTTCGCCACCATAAGCTTGCCAGAGGAAAGACAGTGCACGTAACAAGGTTTGAGGTTTGGAAGGAGTGAAGCTCTGCGATATGAAGGGGCATGAAAACGAGGGAGGGAGATGATGGGAAGGAAACGTAGCATGTTGGGTATAAGTACCTCACCCTCACCGCTCTCGGGCGTTTTAGCTCTGACGGCCATATGATTGTGATCGCGAGAGATTGAAAATATTATGCCAGTTACTAACCCTGGCATGCGTTTAGACAAATATGACTGGCTTCCGTGCAAGACGTCAAACAGGATTAGGCAACGATTGTGCGGCAATGGAAGTCTTGGACGTAAAGCGCTCCAATCAGGACCCATCGGATGATCTTCCTTGAGTGATCGTTATCAGCATCGGAAGAAAAATAAACAATAAAGCATGGTACTCATCAGAGCAAGAAACGCGGTGGCGTCGGCGGCTTCGCACCGTCACGTAACAGCCATACCATCGGTCGCACGGTTTTACACAAAGGAGACCGAGGTACTGCGGAAATGGATTCCTCGTCAGCAGTGGTTTATAAACTTTGTCATACTAGCGCGCAATCAGACCTCAGTTTCACTGATAATCAGATGCAATAGGACCTCTTAGGCGGCACGAGCGGCCCCCCGACGACCGTTTTGCTCATGATGATGATCCATGCGAGCATATATCTTGTCGACCGTGGACGCCGATGTGTACTAACGCCTATGCTCGTGAGACATTGTGCATATGGGCGATCATATCGTGGGTCGCGTTGCATACGAGACGTGATGGCTCGTTGGCTGATGCGGACTCTGCCCGACTAGATCTCAGTGGCTCGCCGGTACCGAGTCGTCTATTATTAATGTGCGCTGTAAATACGAAGACCAGTGAAGAGAGGAGCGCGAGAGGGAATATTTGAAAGGCAAAGGAATACGCATAGGCGACGTGGCGAACCAAACTTCATAATGATTAGAATATACATTTCGCTCAGCGATCAAACTTACTTTTGTGCAGATAGCGGAAGAGAGCATTCGCCACATCATCTGCCGTTTACAGGCGTAGATTGGATTAACTTGAAGTTGTCAAGAGTCTATGTACGTGGGCACAGCCTATTTTTATTTAAGCGCCCAATGCCAAATAAAATCGACAAGTGATACTTACCATTATTGCCACTCGCTGCAGACGCAAGATGACGGCGATCAACTCCAAAGACCGGGGATCTTCCAAAACCTTCTCAAGCGAGTAGAGCTCTCGATAGAAAGAAAATACCGATAGTTTCCAGAGAAAATTTTGCTTGTGCGATAGTGTATCCCTGTTCAGATTTAACATTTCATGTTGCGGTAAAGATAGGAAGGTTATGAGGTGTCCTATAATGGTGTGATGTCGGTCAGCATCTGGCTTGAGAATCACCAGAAGGGAGAATATATAGCTTACTATATTTGTTTCGGGTGTATCGAAGCACTGAAAGAACTTCGCTTCCCGACGGGTATAAGTCTGGTGTCCGTCCGAGAATCTCCAAGAATAACGAGAAAGAAAACACCTAAAGGGTGTCTTTCACCGACCGTGACGGTGGATTCGCACAAATGAGAGGTTACCCAGTTCCCCTCAAGCACCTCAAACCCGCGGAAGCCGGGGAGCGATCATGCAAGCTTCTCACCTGGGCCTGAACCTTGCGAGCGAAGTTACGTTGGGGGTCCGCTTAAGGATACTGCAGTGGAGCAGCCGCTCTGTGAGCGAGTTCATGTGAGGTGGTGTCGGAGGCTTCTGATGCGCAGTAGCTGTAGAGAACAGAAAAACACGATATGTTGTCAGTCGGCGTCGCTAGTGCCGTCTTCGAGGATGCGGACCAAACGTCGGTTGACAGATGACAAAGCCGTCGTGTGCCAGGGACCTCGAGGCCTGAGAAAACACGATCTCGGAAACGGGTCAGGGACGTAGCCGAAGCACACGTGGCAACGCTAAAATTTGTATGGGGTGCTGTTTGACATCACTTCATGAAATGGAGTCCTCCGAAAGAGTACAGTATGTAAGTGCCGTAAATCTCGCATGCAACAGCTCTTCCTCTTCTTTCCTTGAAACGATTCACTTATTGTCAACAAAGCCTCGGCTGATCCGACGCTGGTTTTCATAGACGTTGGCCCGACGTGTATTTACCGCCCTGAGGCCTCGAGAACATTCAAGATTGGTTCAGCTTTCGATCTCGAAGGTCACCGGTTATTGATCACACGGCTGACAGTAGCTACCCCGAAAGTGGGAGGAACACGGCATGGAGCGATGCGGTCACTGAGGATGCTCAAGCTTATGGCTCTGTGCTGGCGGTCAGTCCAGAACATTGAGAGAGCCACCGGAAAAACCGTTGCGGTACCTTTGCAGGGCGTCTGTCGTCACCAAAAGCACTCAACATCAGAAGGCGCACTATTTCTGTCCAAGGTCACTCAGAGCCTGGGGTACGGGGAGCTCAGACTAGCTACGAGGGTTGAACAGCGCATAATTGAAGATAGCCTCCGGTCAGCCACCATCATGTCTCCGGTTTCGTCTGCTCACTCTCACAGACTTCAACTACGCTCTCACGGACCTACAGGGTTCTTGAGGACCAACACAGAGGCGGCACGAAGGAGACGCAAAGGCCAGTGAGTGAAGCATCGCTCAGTGAATGCTTGCGGAGGTGTCAAAGGCTTGAAAACGGCTTCTTTCATTAAACCGAGAGCCAATGACGGAACTCTCCCATTCTAAACTCTCCATATTTCAATTCTGTCTCTTTCTGGCGACGGGTTCCCCTTCCTTCCTGGGTACCGTTGCCGTCATTTTCCGAATGCGACCTTGTGTATCGATGATTAAGCGGCTGTCGAGAGAAGCACGGTCCCCCTGCTCCCCCTGCACCATCTGGCTCAGGCTGCATGCATCCGCTCTCTTCCCGCGACCTCCGCCCAATGGCGTCTAACGGCCTGTGACAGGATCAGGAAACGACGTACCCGATCACCGTATGCATGTCCCCCGATCCACACATCCCATATCCATCCTTTACCTGCAGCTTTATAACTCCACACCCATCTTCAGGCGCTCCCGAATTCCCTTCCCCCCATCTCAGCCTAGCCACGCGGCACCGCGCCGTCAGCTGTCAACTTCCTTCAACCTCGGTTTATTTTATCTGTTAGGCCTCTTCGTTCGTCAACGTCATGTCTCTCCCGTTGCTGCCTACGCCTGCAGAACTCGGCATACAAACCAACAATACGCTGGGTTCATTGCTGGTTGGAGGTCTCGTGGCTGCTACGTGCGTATATTACCACTTCAAGTGCGATGATTGACTGATCTGGTTCAACACGGCCCCCTCAGGCTCTGGGGCGTCACGACCATGCAGACGTTCACCTATTTTGATCGTTATGGGAAAGATCGTTTATCACTAAAGATATTTGTGAGTATGGGCACCCACATCGCACGCTGACCCGCGGTTTATCCTTTGACTCACACGACCACGCCAGGTCGCATTCATTTGGCAAGTACCTCACGCGGGTCAAGGTTCGAAGAGAAGGCTAATAGGTCTCGTGCAGGATATTGGATACATTCGACTCGATACTAACGAGCCACATTCTTTACTGGTATTTCGTCGTCAACTACCTCAACCCCCTGTCCCTCAGCGAACCCGTGTGGTGAGCTTCGAAATTTGCTCTCCGAGAACCTTAAACCTAATTTATGGATGCATCGTCAGGAGCATAATGGTAAATAATTATACTAGGCACAGAATGTCGTTGCTATGCGCGTGCTCACAACGTCGTTACACAGGTCCATGTTTTGATCACGGTGAGCAGAACAGTTCATCCGTCGGAGATTTCCAGCGGGTTAACAAATATCGTCCAGTCAATAACTGACGTGATGATTCGAGCGTGAGCGATACTTGACAAATCGTAAAGACTAGAACTAAGTGCCCTGCAGGATGTTCGCCCGCCGGGTGTTCCAGCGTATGTCCAGGCATACCCTTACTTGATTTGTCTCTACTAAAGTAGGATCGCAGTCAGCAATCGTAACTACGTTCTGACGGGTATCACGGTGCGCTCTGTAGTTGACATATTTATCTTTCCATAAACTGATCTCTTCGTTTCAGGTAGCCATCTCGGCACTTGACCTGAGTATGTTTCCATCACCGCTCTAGCTGTTCGTGACAAACTGACCCTGGGGTCTCCTCCAAGTCTGTGGGATAAGTGAGTGATCCCGATATTCTTCCTTTTCCTCCTGCTCATCGATGTTCCGCAGCCATCACCGTGAAAGCGTGAGCATGCATTCTCAACTCACTACAACCCAATACAAGCAATTTCATAAATAACAGACTCCAACTCGGCACTTTCGCTCAGCTCGACACCATTTCGGTAAGCCGACGGGAGACTTACGATTGCAAAAGGTGTTCGCTCCTTCTAACTGCCACCCATTCATTCCAGACATGGTTCTACCTCAACTTCGCCGCAGGTTTTTCCGGAGATCTTTTTGTGGCCATCGTCCTATGTTACTATCTCTGGCGGTCGCGAACCGGTTTCCAAACGTGAGTTGAGATGTTTCGCTTGGTTCGCCGCGGTATCCTCGCCGGTATTCTAACATTGACCCGTTCGCAGCACCAACAGCTTGGTCAGGACGCTGATGACCTATATTATCACCACGGGTGAGCCCTTATCCCGAGTGTCTTCTCTCCATGATGATCGCTCATGGAGAATCATGTGCGCGCTTAGGATTGCTCACTTCGTATGTTCCTTCAATAAGCTTCGCGTCGCGGACGCCGTCTGAATATAAATCGTTTAGGGTGGACGCTGCGCTGGGGATGATCTGCGTGAGTTCGTTTTAGGCTGTCCTTCGAGGATAATGTCATCTGATCTTATCATCAGTACATCGTGATGCCGAACAACTTCATATTCATTGCTTTTTATATGAATCTGGCTAAGAGTGAGCGTGTCTTTCCCCTCTTGTAACAGCTACTTATACATCCTCTACTGCGTAGTGTACACAAACTCGTACCTCGCATCGTACGTTTCACCTAACCGTCGTGTGTCCTTGTGAATAAACGAACACCAGGTTGAACGCACGGGAGGCTTTGCGTGACAAATCGGACAACATGGTCTCCATCCACCTAACGCGCATCTCGGATCGGCCCTTCGGCACGGAGTTTAGCGCGTCCACACCCGCAGCCCCGGATACGACGTACGCTTCGACCATGCCAAAGGTGCGTTTCTACTACTATGCGGATGTCACGAATATGGCTTAAGTGCGCTACGTGCCATAATCAGCGGTCTGTGTCTATGGAGCACTCTCCCGTCGAGATGGAGACTGAGCCCGAGACTGAGGTCGACACTATGGGCGACGCGAAAGTGGACGACCGCTCGAGTTCATACGAGTATTATCGTCCGCGCGGCGCCCATGCTGTATAACAGGCAGAAAAGCACCAATGGTCAGGATCTCGTGTGCTACCATCGTATTCGGGACTTACCATTAACCTCTTCGGATGCTCCCGTTTCTTGGTTGCTTTCTTCCTCCTTTCACATCTTGTACCTCTTGGAGGCGCTCGGCGTCGACCGTCGATTCTCTGCATAGAACATGCCTGGGAAAGACATGTACCGTTCATTGGATGATAGCCACCCTTGAGTAAGTTGACCCGACGGCTTCTACACTTATAAAAAAACCACCAGCCACTACCCTTCTTGTTCCGCATTTATCTTCTAGCATTGTCATTTTGTTAAAGACGATTTAAACCATCTGCATATTTCACTTGTACCATTACTACCATACGTCCACCCACAGGCAATACACTCCTTTCTTGAACCGCTACGTCTGAATTATCCTTGGGTGCCTGATGTGCGAAAGCTTCCGTACGTGTGCGAAGTGGCTCGGACAGTCGGACGCGTCGCTGGCACGGGTGTGGAGCGCGATGACACATTGGCCAATGACACGGCTCGAGTTCCTGGCCTCATCCTCATGCGTGTGTGGTGCTAATCTCGTCATGGCTATTATTGGCGCCACGGGCATCCTCGAGACTCGAGTACCAGTAAGCTGCTGGTATGTAAGTGTTAGAACACGCCCGCTCCGCCTCCGTTCTTCTGCCTCTTACCGTGCGGATGTGCATGAAGTCTTACTTGTCTTACTCCACTTTGCCACCATGACTCCAACTACGAGAAAATCACTTCTCGTCGCCCTCGCGTTAAGCACGTTTCCTCATGCTTCGTTGGGTCTTGCCGTGCACGGGCCGGAATCCCCCACTACACCGGGTTCAGAAACGCTGCTAGTCGACTCATTGGCAGCAACGTGCAACTTCGTTCTCGGGAGTCTCAGGTTTGACCTATGTCCGCTCGTCCATGGACCAGCGCGGATGATTAAGGATACTCGAGGATCGCACAAGAGGTCGTATGAACTTACTCTCTCAGGTTAGGGAGGAGGCGAACAAGTACGTCGCAATCGGTCTAATAGCTGACTTATGTCGCTCATTATTCGGAAAGGCTAGAGGGCTGGAATGTCCGGTAGGAACGTGGGTTTGTTTGACAGGTGCGTCCACTTACTCTAATCCGGAGAGCCAGCCTTTCAATATGTTGCTAGCAGAATATAGTGCTTCTCCCGAGAGTAATCCATTACTATCTGTACCGATCGCTGGCGAGGGATACAACGCCCACATAAATACCGAAGAAGGGGTTGAGATATCGTTACAGCAACGAAGAGAAGGCGATGATGGTCGGTATTCCATTTGCCCCACTTTCGATGCTCCCATTGAATCCGATCGAACTCTATAGATTCAGTTTTAATTCGCATGGGAGGGAATCGAGATGACACATCTACAGAGGCGATCATAGATCTGCAATGTGGCTCGGGAGAAGAGGTGCGCCATTTCCATTTTTGAGAATATGTGGAAATGATCCGCTTACTTTGATCGACCGGGGAAGAAGGTCGAATTCCTTAGAGCTCGGCACCGACTACACGAGTTCCGTTGGACAAGCCCTCATGCATGTGGGCGTGCGATCAACGGCGCTTCCTCTTCGTCATTGATGATCGACAAGTCCAACGAGAAGCCTAAGGACGGCGGAAAGAAAGACTCAGGAGAAGAGAAGTCGCCTTCAGACGATAACGATGACAAGCCCGAGAACGATCGGAATGATGGTGAAAGGCAGAAGCAGCCTTCGGACGATGAAGAGCCGTCGAAGAAGAAGCCAGCAGACGACAAAGAACCCCCAAAACAGAAGCCGTCTGACGATGATAAGAGTCCAAAGGAAGGCGAGGATGGCAAGAAGCCCTCGGGCGGTGGTGGGGACAAGCCGTCCAAGGAGCCGACAAAGGAGCCGCCGGCCAAGGCGCCTTCGAAGGAACCCCCGAATGAAAAGCACCCAGACCACAGTCGCCACGCGCCCACACCCACCGCTACCGTACCGGCATCTCGCCCCTCGAGTCTGCCTTCCAAAGACAAGGACAGCGGGAACCCCATTCCTCCCCCGAGCAAGGACGAAGATCTAGAAGACGACCAGAATCTCAAGTTCCCCGGCACCGGCCCCCAGCGCAGCATCGCGATCACCACTCTCACCATTGCCTCGTTCAGCCTCGTCACCGTCGCCTGTCTCCTGTACGCGCCCCCGCGCCCGTTGCGGCGCTGGGTCCAGCGGCACCTCAAGCGACGTCAGTTCCGAGTGGGCGAGGTGCGTCTCGTCCGGTGGGCGAACGAGGATGACGACACGTTCGGTATGGACGAGGACGAGATGGTCAATGACCGGCGAGGCGAGGACGAGTACGTGTTTGACGACGAGAGCATCCCGCTCAAGCCGAGTCCGCGCAAGTATCGCCACGCGCACTACGGGAGTGCGAGCTGGTCTTGATTCGTGATTCGCTCAGGCATGGGCGTGGATCCGTAGGGGCATGATAGATGCGATAGATGGGCGGATAGAGTTTAGCGAACACCACCGAGGGTAATAGATGTCTATGGACATGGGAAATAGGTCACTTGTTGTATCTTCTAGCTTCGTGTATCTTGTTAGCAATATGTACTCCCTTGTAAACTTCTTGTTGATATATCTGATCTGTCGTTGGGCTTTCCATTGTGCGTCGAACGGGATGGTATTGGTCAAATGGGTACTGATACAAGTGAAAGCATGGTGGTAACGACATCGAGTCCACAAAGAAGGAACCAAGAAAGTGACAGGTAGGCCATCATAAGGACTAGCCCCAAGCCGCGGTAGTGCTGGATGGGACCAACACATGAGCGGAAACCAGACGATAGAGGCAACGACGCACCTGTAGTTAACTATAAGATGCCCATCCGTCGCAAATGACTGCACATCGTACGTCAGCACAAGCCGCCTTGAGCCGAGAAGGGACGCACCTTGTAGAGATTCGATACTGTATCGTCCGGTGCAGGCGAGAACGCAAGGTTGATGTACGTGAACTATCAGAAAGAACGTAACCATCAGCCAACTTTGCCCTAACTTCATCTCCACCTATGCGAGAAAACAATTAGATGAAAACACACCAGCGGATCCCCAGCCTTCCACCCCAACTCCTTCCTCAAGAACTGAATGACAGCCTGAAACCGGTTCGCAGCGGTGATCTTGTAGAAGTTGGTCTTCATGATAGGCGCATTCCCTACGGCCTTGAACCGCACAATCACTGTTTCATCACGTCATAAAAACAAAACAATGCATACAGGGTATGCAATGACGCACCTTTAGAGGGATACTTTTTCTTGTACGACTCCAGTGCTTGCAGCGCCTCTGGCGCATCGCCCACATCGCTCCATGGGATATTGCTTGCCTGGCCGGGTATCTCCGGACTACCTGGTGTTTGAGCCATGGCCTCTGTGCGAGCTGAAGGGGCTCAGAGGAAGCTTATGAGCGATGGGAGAGTAAAGAGGTCGACGTCGGATACAGGGTTGCGCGGGGTGCGGCAGCGTACCGACGCGCTGAAGGCTATCACGTGTTTGGAGGCCCCTATCTTAGCAACATTCGAAAAGCTTCTGGGGTGGTGTTTCTTGAATCATGCGAGGGCGGGACACAAAGCAGGTGACGATAACAATGACAGGAAAGCAGTAATGTAGTATTACAGATAGCATTTCGAAGTATATAACGGTCAAACCCTCTACGCATCTGAGTCACCTTCAATCGAATGTGATGGTGCAGCAAACTTCCCGCTTCCCCTCGCAAATATGTCCTAGAGATCGCAGAATATCAGGACCATGAGAATTCACGTCCAAATGTGAGCTGACCTTGATGATACCCCTCCCAATCATGCCCAAAGCGGTTCGACTCTCGTATAACGGGTATAGTACGACAGCGAACGCGGAGCAAAACGCCCACCCAATACCAATGCCAACCCACGCCGAGAAACCTTTGACTTCATACACGGTTTGTGCAAAGAAGAGAGGTAGTGGAATGATAATGAGAAGCACCAGCGTCTATAAACCAGTTTGCACGTCGTTACAAAACGGAAGGATATGTGCGAACATACCAAGACGACAGACGCCTGAGCGGCGAGCTTGAAAGCGCTCTTCAGTCTATCCAAGTCGAGTTCTTCGTCTTCTGCTAGCGGTTGTACCTCCTCGACAGATACAGATGCCTCTGGCGTCCTTGGTGATTTCTTTTCTGACATGTCTGCATCCATATCGTCGCTCGTCTTCGCGTCCCGCTTGTGGGTGGGGGCGTTGATAGCGCGTGTGCCAGCGAAGTCGTAGACATCGGGCCACTATCCATCCATTAGTCACTGTCGCCGAAAGCGCCATAAATTGATGCGAACGCACGATACACGAGACAACAGTGGCGATCAACCCTCCCGCACCAATAGACGCGAGGTTACCAGCTAACATTTCGTAGTTACCTCCGCTGGTCTAGTACGCTCATCAGTAAATGTACCCATGCATTGACCAAAGCGACGCACGGTAACGTTGATAACGCCATCGTTCAGACTTGACGTCACACCAAGCCACGCAGCAATACCAGCCGCGAACCCGACCACCGCACCGCCAATGCAGCCATACTTGTTTGCCTTGCGCCAGGTGATGCACAGCGCGATGGGCACGACCGCCGAGCCGAGAATGACACCCATGAAGGTCTAAAAATGACGTTAGCTCGTTCTTCCCCAAACCAATGAAAATGAATCGCATACATAGAGCCAACCCATGGAGACCCCGATGTAATAGAATATTATGCCAGCAAGGGCCATGACAAGGGCAAAAAACACGACCTAGGACAAGACCTCAGCGATTATGACTTTTGGCCACGAAACGAAGAAATCACTTACGCCAGCGTGGCTGACTCGCATGATCTGCTGCTCCGTAGCATCTGGATGGATGTATCTCTGAACAACATGGTCAGGGTACATGTCCAAATGATAGAGCATGCCAAAACGTACCAGGTAAACGTCATAAGTTAAAATTGCAGACACAGCGATAAGCTCGGCACTTGTCGCACTGGTCACAGCCAGGAAGAGCAGAACAAGCAGGGCTGCCGCGCCGCTCTGACCGAGGAGGCCAGCGGCAGCTACGGACGCTGGGAGGCCTTCCGAGATCTGGTCGTTCGTGAGAGGAGGGAGGAGCGCCTGGAAGCCGGCGGCTGTCGCGTTCGCGGTCGGAGAGGTGGGAGATGGTACAACGGAGAGGGCAACCGCAGCCAGACCAAGTGTCGTCGCGAAGCAGAAGGGAATTGCGAACCTTCTCTAAATTAGCCCCTATCCATCTAACCGCTGGAGCAACTGTACTTACCATGCAATACCCCCAAGCAAGTACGCCTTCACAGTCGTCGCAGGGCGACTAGCGATGGCGCGCTGCCAATACGCTTGGTCCTGAAATACAGTTGCGAAGTTGCCGATGAGGTTGATGACGCCGAAGATTAGGCCGTTCTTGGAACGCATGGTAAGGTAAGACCCGCCAGCGTTGCCTGAGACGGGTGAGATGGCGGTAGCTTCCTGCAGGAGGGAGTGCATCTTGGATATGGAGCCGATATAGTCCGAGGTCGCGTACACGGTAAATGCGAAGGTGAATATGATGGCGAAGAGCACAGTAGTGTGCGTACTGAGCTTCCATCGGTCATCTGTACGCGCTTAAGACACGAAAACTCACTAGTCGCAAAGCAATGTAGACCGCATCCCTCCAACAACGACATATATTGCCACTCCAAGAGGGATCAAGAAGCATGCAGCAATCGTACTCATGCCCGTGAGGTCCGTCACCGTCGCCGAGCCGCCAAGCACTAGCATGGACGAGACGATGAGGTTCGTCGCGAGACCGAAGAACATGAGGATAAGGTGCGCCGCAGTGCCCCAGCGCGCGCCGACGATCTCGAGCCACGTGTGAGCGTACGGGGCGTTCATCTTGAGTTTGGCGGCGAGCTGGGCGAAGAGAAGGACTTGCACGGTCGCGCCAGACGCGTACCACCATGGACCCGAGATGCCGTATCGGTAGCCCACCGCGCTCGATTGAAGCTTGCAATGTGTCAGGATTCCGATAGCACGCTTGCAGGAGTGATAACTCACCAGCGTTGCAGCCCATGTCCATGCAGAGACGATTCCTGACGCGATCAGCCCTGGCTTGACGCTTCGAGACGCGGAGGTGAATTCCTCAGAGTTCTTTGGGGAGTATCCGGTGTAGCGGGCTTGGATTGCTGTTAGGAGCACCATGAAGGCGCTGAAGAAGAGACCAATGCCTAGAGCGCGTTCACCATCACGCCTTCGAGAAGTCGAATGCCAACATACCGATCACTGTCGCGCGAGTTAGACGCGAGAACCGCTGCAGATAACACGCTGTACTTACCAACACCATAGCCAGCCCCCTGCGGGAGGACCTCTGCGGAAGACATGACCGCGCGAACACTGTGCTCTGCGACGTTGCTCATCGTCGTTTATATCAACGAACCGTGGGGGCCCGAACAGTGATTGAGTTGGGCCCAAACCGCTTATCTCTGCATTCTTGGATTGGGGGCACACGAGAGATAACGGCACGGTCATGAGCGCTTCTCCACTCCTTATCGCAGCTATTCAATCCTTACTGGTCCATCCACCGCCGTGTCCCTATCGAACATGGCTCCTGCAGGCATTAGTTACATACTCACCAACGAATACTGTAAGGACCTACACTGGAAAACATAGTCGAGGAAAGAGGAACGACGGACGACCCAGAGGTGAGGTGGGGTGTCAAGTTGCCGAACGGGAGATAAGGACCGCCTGAGCCGGTGGCCGCGCCAAGTAAACGAGCAGATGCTACGATGATGGCTTGGTTGTGTCGCCACACGGAGAGCCGTGCAGACCGAGTGGCACATGTAGCACAGGCTTGCTGGAGATTGCATCAAATGCATCAGAGGTTCGAAGAAAGCATGCATAGGCCTCTCACAGGTGTCGAGATATTGTAAGATGTGGTGGACAGTGAGAGTAACCGTCTTCCAGCTTTGCCCCGGCTTCTCCTCGTAGGCATGTTCCCAGAGCAGGTTCCCAGACTAAATATAGCCGACGTGAGTGATAAAAAGGCATGACCCACAGCAACAGAAGAGTTGATGTCCTAAACTTATGAGTAGAGAGCAAAAGAATTTGACAACTGTGAGATTCGAACTCACGCCCTTTCGGACCAGATCCTGATTCTGGCGCCTTAGACCGCTCGGCCAAGTTGCCTGTTGAAGAACGGGATCAAAGCGTTTATATAACTGTTGCTTTATTTTGCATCGGCTAATCTTATCTTCTCTGAGATCTGAACCACCATTGGCAAGCAGAGCTAACTTCAACCTGAGACAAGAATGATAATTTGAAAATTAAAGGCAGCCAGTAGCAGTGGCAATGGGTACGTTCTCAAGAAACATCACGACCTCGCAAGGTACCTCCGACTCAGAGACCTGAAACTCCGGAAGCTCGACCGACATAAATAGTCAAAACGTAATAAACCTGCAGGATCAAAGGTTAACTCTACGATGCCACCTACGTCATCATCTTTTGCTCAACCAAAAATGCTCGCTAAGGGTAGAAAAGTCATTTCATTTCGGCAAATACAGGTGTCATTTTCCTGATGTATAGCGCGAAGCAATACATGTCGGCCAGAACTAGAAGTGTGCGCCGTGGAAGCAGAAAACCTGTCAGGCTATCCACGCCCTGTAAATCTGCCTTTTTACGTGTAGAGCATTTAGAGTTGTCTTATGGCACACGGGGTCGCTTCGCCTTTACCAGGCCCGCCCGGTCCCTTTCTCCCGGAAGAGGGAATAACTTGGCTCTTCGAAGGAATCGGGCGCTGTGCAAGGGGACTGGTGAGCGAGCGTGTAAAACGTGGAAAGGAGCATCCCACCCAATGAGGTTTCGGCGATCCCACCATTCCCCGCGGGGGGCGCCGATGGGTGCTTCGCGAGTTCGAGTTCTCAGAACAACCGCACCGTCCAATCCTCGGCCGCGAGCGATTAGCTTAAAGAAGTAGCCCCACGCCGCGCTGGACAGAGAAGCCATCGGCTTCATGTCCGAACGAGCGAAACCAGATTGTACTCTACAGAAGTTAAGAAGCCTAATAATGCTAGACCAAGAAGCATTCACAAAACGGAAGGAGGTCTACTTTTTCACGCTCAGCGAATGTCGCTCTCGCACACATGCACAACACCAACGCCGGTCCGCGGGGCCCTGTTCTTGAAGGAAGCACGAATTTTTATCGGATTACGTTCGGACATTTGTGATTCTTTACGTTTCTTTAGGTGCGAAAACATACACGCACATGATGCAACGAGGCACAGGCTGCGGTCCTCCCACATCATCCTAGCCGGAGGAGAAAAAATCTCCTAAATGTCTTGCGAGTGATAAATCAACGGCATCACGCGTGGGTGCGCTAGCAAGTGTCATCTCAAGATGCACGAGGAACACACCGGAGGAAGATGTTCTTAAGTAGGAAAGATCGACCCGGCGGCTGGTTCGGGTACCAGGCAACGTCGAGACGAAGTTGACGACCAACGTCGCTTAGCTTCAAGCCAATCACTGTTCGCTAGATGCCCTTGATGGTGAAGCAAGCTTTGCAATGCTCCGGTCTGATCGTGCAAGTCCCTGAAACTGATACATAAACACTTATAGTTCCACCAACAAGCATCCTGACGCAGATGATCCTCCCGTCCTCGCTTGTCGGTACATAGCTGATGATTAACTGTGACAACGCATGGCAGATGCGCGCGTGCTCGAGATGCTTAGGCGAAGCGACCATAGGGCGTGCCTAGCCTTACCTCCGACGCAACGACACCGGTGGAAGCAGGAGGTGTTGACGTTGTCTCGCGTGTCCAACGGCCAATCACACAGTGCTTCGACATGCTTGGCAACCGAGAAGGCGGAGTCTTGCGGTAAAAGGTTAACGATGATGACCTCATCTCGTCCCGACCACGAACCCCGGCCTTGACCAGGAAGCAACAGTAAGCGACAACTGTCATTGGTCCTGGAGCCACCATCTCAGTCAGCTTGGGTCGAGGTTTTGCTCTAGAAGAGGTGCAAGAAGATGCACACCGTTTATGACTGTGACGTTACAGGGGTCAACAGGCACTCGAATCTCAGTTGGCGGTGCGGGGGCCCCAGGACTACCGGTGGAGCAACTTGGAGCGGATGAATAATATCACTTGACCGGTATATGTATTCGATCTTTTGGCTCACTCAGCGCCTTCAATGGAGGTCAAACCCCCGCTTCCACGATCGAGGGAGCTTGAGCCATTATTGCGAGAAACAGTCGGACTCTGAGCGCTACACATTGATATACTTTGAGAATGATCTTGCGCTTGAGAGATATTCGGAATTTCGTCAAGGTTTTTCTTTAAATCCGAATAGTAAGACACACTTTTAAGTTATGGGTGCGTGTTGACCAAAAGAGAAACTCGGTGGGTGTCACTTCCAGGCAGTGCAAGTCAAGTGATGATGTACGGACAATATGAGTCCTCGGATCGAAGAACCGGAAAGCCTGAACGTCTGACGGGACCGTGCGCGCGTGCTCGAGCCTCAGCGGAGTGAGAAGCAAGCGTACCCACAGACACGCTCTGGCGCGCTCGCACTCCAGTCTCCAACCCATTCATTCCCCAGAGAGGTATTTCCGTTATTCTCCGCGCCTCGCCAATACACTTGAACGAGCTCACCTGACGTCCTACAGTAGGCGACCCTGACCCGCACTGTCATCTGCTCCGCCCCGCCACGGTTAGACGGGCCTTGACATCCGCAGGCCTCAGGAGCGCGACTCAGGCGGAACTCGCTGCTCAACCTTCCTTTCCAAAGTGCATCCGACACCTGACCGAGGTTCGGAGGTCAACGTCGCCGTGACCCTGTACTAGTGGATCGTAGCGCGGGGCCCACCTGTTCGCTAAGTGCTATCTGCGTAAGCACGCAACACACACCTGCGCCAACGGAGGCAAGTGGCAGCTTTCACTTCCGGACAGCCCAGAGCTCGAACGGAGAGGTCCAAAGGTTACCGGCCTGCAAGAACGCCGTCGTTTTGACATGGAAGTGCCTTGTCAAGCCAGATCAGGCAATCCTTCCCGCTCCGCCGTGCCGAATATGGCCAAGTCATAGCCCGAAAAGGGGACCCGTCCCGCGTACGCCGTCTCCCGCTGTCGGATTCGCGGAAGTAAAAAGAAAAGAAAAAAGAAATCGACCGAGGCAAGGTCGCATAACCTGTCGAACGTTATGAATCTGCCGCGATCGCCAGATGCGACGCGAGGACACCCCAGAAATGTCAAGGACGTCAGGACGTCACTGGTCGCCGTCCGCGTACTGTATGTAGGCTCGTGCAGCGCCACGCTCCTAGGGTCGCCGATGACATTCATTGGTGCATCGGGTGATATGTCTTGTCAGACCCTCTTTCCAGACCCTAGGTCTGAGCGTCAGCTCTTACAATGGCCAGCACAAACGTCGAGGTAAAAGTGGGATAGTCAGGTACCTTGCGTACGTACGAGAAGACCCCTAGAATGTAAGGATAGCGTCACAGAGAACAAGACGTTTGGGGAAGAGCCGAGGATTGAATGTTGACCAACGGCCCCTGCACTATCCTTATTTCCGGGTTGAATACCGCACGTTGAGTTCATGAAATGCAAATGCTCAACATTCATATGAAGACCTCCTGACCCACAAGAGCACCCTTTGATAACGGATAAAGTTATGGTGTACAAAGTCGAAGGTCTTTCTCGGGTCCGGGCTCTAGGGTCGTTCGACAATGTCAATAATCCAGTGATCAAAGCGATTGACGGTGTCAAGATGAACACGACATGCTTACCTGCTGCACATTGTCTTGAGCGGTCTTGATGCGTAAGTGTATCCAGGATATCGAAAGATAGAACGTATGCTATATCATACCACATCACCAGGTAAGTTAGCACCGATTTATACGAGATCATACGGATATGCACCCCGACGTGTTTCTAACCTTTTAGCGGTGCCTCGCCTTGTGCACGTCGGGTTCTAGACTCGACACGCTCACGCTCTTGTAAGCTTGCGAGCGCGCGCCAGCCAATGACAAGCGAGCAAGAGGGTTTTTCCGAGGTTTGATGGGCCCATGCATCACCAAAGACTATTGGCCGCGCGGCGCGCGCGACCGACGACCGGGCAGCAGCGGGCAGTTGCATGCAGCTTGCAATTGAGATCAGCGCGTGGGCGGCCCGCGTATATAGGCGGGCAACTAACCGCCGAGTGTCGTACTGCTGCGCAGTTCGATCATCAACTAGTATTGATCACGCCCTGACGCGTAAGAATTAACTCCGTCCACGAATGATGACAGTGAATGCACAAGTGTAACATTGTCATATGCGATGCGTCAGTGCACCAGGGCGATCAAAGCTCTCGGTAAAATTGCTTGAACGCGTTCGAACGAAGAGTGCGAGTAACCCAAGCCAGTTGATTCATTAAATTAGTCTGAATCTATATGTAGCAGCGACCCAAGTACTATGCTACCGGTATTAGAATTCCAATAAGACCCATGTAGTACCCAGCAAAAACAGAGGACGCTGGTGAGACAAGACACCGCGACCGGAGGATAGAAAGACGCAAGAGAGATAGAGAAAGACGGACGGATGCCATGGTATGTGCGTGTACGAGGGGAATATATGCGATGATAGGTCTAAACTTGATGCAATATGATGAGGAGACGGAGGTCATGTGGGATGAATGAGGTGCCGCATAGTGGAGGCGAGAGAGGTAGAGGACGGCGATGCAGGAGAGAGAAAAAATCTACAGTACGATAGCATGAAAGCATGGCGACGAGGAATCAGGAGACAATCATGTCGAGAATTTTTTCTGCAAAAAGGGGGAGAGATAAGCAACAGGGGAGGAGACACGACGATTGGTAAACTTACTGATGACTTCATCATAAGAGGTGGCTCAGAGCCTGGCGAGCTTGGGTTTGGCTGGGGCTGGGATAGAATGTCAGCGACGAGAACGAAGACAGCGTGGATAATATACTCACGACAACCATGTATGGAGGAATGGCGTTGTGAGCCTGAGGAGACGAGGCAGTCTTTGAGAGGGCTTTTTTCAGCTGAAAAGAGAGACGAGACGCGGTCAGGTGAAAAGCTGAGACAGAGATGGCGCGAGCTATTCACCTTGGCCTCACTCTCTGCGGCGCGTTGAGCAAACATGCTGTGATGAAGCGAGATGCCGTCGAGGCTGGTAGCCTGAGGGAGACTCGAGAGGGAGCAAGAAAGGCTAGGGAGAGCGGTGAGCTTCTCGGTGCGCTTGGCGGTCGAAGTCATGATGGTGTTTTGATGTTGACGAAGATAAGGGCAGTCGATGACACCGAAGAGTGGTTTAAAGACTAAAAGCCTAAGATGGTGGGTAGTGGGAGGGGATGACGGAAACGTCTGGTGCGCACAGGACTTGCTGGGACGGGTGAGGGTGAGGACGGTAATGCAAAGAGACAGAGAACTTATATCAGTACGCGAGTCGCGGGGCGTTGGTGGTTGGGCCATAGTTGCCATACTGGGGATTCAGATTCGATCTGGACAAGAAGAGCGTATCAGATCCAACCCTGGCCATGGGGATTCCGGCCGATTGCGGAATGGGTATGCACTTTTCTCCCACCGTCGCGCGGTTCGCATAACGATGTGCACGACCAGATCCCGATTACATACAGACGACGCGCGAATTTGCAACTAACAATTCCATGGCATGTGTGCCCTGTCACCTTGAATCTGCCCCCATTTCGGGGACCATCCTCCCTCTGTGGTCTGGAACGCAACGGACGTCGATAAGCCTCGCTTAACCGTAACTGCAGATCCCCTCGCCGATTGACTCGGTGGCCATCTCAGGCTGACGCAGCAGATTATCCACACACAACCTTCTCCCGCCCCTCCTTAACTCGACAGCCGCATCTCCTAGCTAGCAACCATATCGCATATCGCAAAACACTCGTCAGCCTCTCCTCTTCCATTGTGTGATTGTTTCCCAATCGCGTCGGGGGTGTTTTGAAAGCGCTGCGGGCGTATTCATCTCCCCTCCATGAATAACTACACCAACTGAATGCGATCACGACCAACTCAAAATCCCAAAGTGACTTTTCAATTGGCGAGAAGCCCTCCCTCTTCGCTGTCTGACCCTCAAACTGCACGCAACGAGCCAACGTCAGCTTATCAGAGTTGCGACAGCAAATCGACTGTCATTGCGCAACTTGTCCCCATCCGTCTTTCTTACGGTACAACCGAACACGCTGTGAGTCGTGTTGTGAACCTTGAACCCACCTGTATCCCGGTCTCAACCCGTCTCATTCATGATTCTTGCGGTGCATTGCCGTGGTTTCCGGTCGGGTTTTCCCGCGATCGACCCCCCACGGTCGTCATTAACTTGTCTCATGTTTCATCCACGGCCGATATATGTCGAGCGCTCCGTGGAGGTTCCATGTCATCCCCCGCCGGCCCGCCCGTCAGCTGATTGCCCATGGGCGCTGCCATTACGTGCCTGCGCCCCGCACTCCCCACTCAGCACGACGTCGGCTACAGAGTTTGCGGGGTGTGTCGAACTCAGCTCAAGTTGCCTGGTGTTGCGGTGTGCAAGGGTCAGGGACGATATGTTGCTCCGATGACCTCGTACCACCGCACGCTTCCACGTGAACGAATCGCGCGACGTTCACGGTCAGATAGGAAACAACCTGAATTATACATGGTCCACCGAGCAGGATCCATCGGCGGAAGCTTTTGAGGTCGTCTCTCGCTCGCTGACGATGTGGGTTTTGTTCCGTCTGATCTGGGACGGGATGGCATTTTCGTTTCCACGCGTCTGGAATAACCTCACCTCCTTCGGCAACTACCGCCCCGGCTATCTATCTATGTCCTTCTGACCCCCTAGCCGCCTCCTCATCCGTGACTAGTATCCTCTTCCCTGGCCCGGAGGCGTTCACTATCCCTTCTTCGAAGCACTTCCTCGACAAATGACAGGCACGTTCGTGGCTTCACCGCCCGCTATAGCTCGCAACGTTCCATGGCAGTTACCAGTAGCACAACTCGCCGCTGCCAGGTCCGAGCTAAAGGGCCGGCTGATTCCCCACGGTGTCGGCTCAACACGCACGCAGCGACACAGGCTAAACCTAGAGTTATCCTCGGCGTGTCGTACTCAAGGCATCCACGCCCACGCCACATACGCCACGCCCACGACTCGTTCACGACTCAACCCACCTGGCTCGGGCCGCCGGACCCGCACTTAGGCTCAGCTCATAGAACTCGCTCATTAGCACCGCCGCATCTCTTGAGAAGACTTGTACACCTGGCACGAGCATCATCGCCGCTAAATCTACGCAGTGACTGTTCTCTCTGTGCGCGCCTGGCGCCCCGCCCGCTCTCCCGGGGCGCGCTGCCCATGTATGGTCTAGTGCGTCCCCTTCAGCGATCAAGCAATCAAGCTATCGGCGGCACGGTCCGGGCTCAAAACCTTTGAGTTATTGCATACCAACTGATCGCGCTGCCTCTATCTCGTCCGTTCTAGACGAGCATGTGTCGTCGCCGCGGACGTAGAAAACCTTGGATTCGATCAATGCATTCAAATACATCGAATAAGGCTTACCTGTATTGCTGCAGTGCGATGTTTTGAACTGGAAGGGGGGCCGGGCGGCCCACTTGAACCCCGGCAATGAATGTTAGCGTCCTGGGGTTGATACGCGCAACGTGGCGGTCAGGGTGCGCAACGAAGTGATGTCTTATCGCGCAATTCATTGACGAGAGCAGAAAGACCGATGTGTATTCAACTACAAGCGAGAGGGGAAATCAGCTGTGCGTGCCTCCTGTGATTCATTAGCGCGTTCTTTCATTCACTTCGCGTATTCATATCAGGTCGCGAAGCAATGTGAGCAAATAGCAGTTGTGACCTCAACCCCTCAACCTTATGCCAGTCCACACAGCGCAATGCGCGTTATCGCAGACAAACGTCTCCTGACACAAACTCAGGGGATCTGATACAGCCGTACGTGTCATGTATTGCGCCCAATGGTGTCCCCTTGTGCTGTTTTACGTTACAGTAAGATGCTCAAATTCAACAACTAAAGCATGATACTCGGTGCACCCTTTACGTCCAAACTGCACCGGGTTCTCAAAAACGTGGCAGCGCACTGTAAATACCCCTTGCCCTCCTCGCCCCGCTTCTGAATGAATTTGAAATTCCAACACTTTATCGACACCGAGATTGCCGGAAACGCGTCCTCCAGGAGAACAGTACTATGGACAAAGGTGGATCCCATGGTATATCCCTCCTTCGCTGGCCGGTGCGTGTTCGCATCTCCCGGAAAAAGCGACAGGATATACTTATCGCCAGTACTTCGTGTTCATCCAGAGTAGCCTCAGTCTCCGTCCCCTCGGCTTCGCGTTCGCAGGACGCGCGTTCCGTGCCTGCCAAATGAATGCTCTATGACTCGGATGACCCCTCCACGACCAATCGGACTCGACATCGGATCGAACGCATACGGGCGGGACGCCTCCGCAGAGCTGCCCTCGCTCGGGCCTCAAGTCGTATATATAGACTCATCCAACCGGGCAATAGCGAAGCTGCTGTACCGGCCCGCAGGGCTCAGTTGGCTTGATGCATTCTCAGACCTCAGACCCTCCGAGGCACATCCGCAGGCAGGCAAAACATAAAAGGACGCTTTTCACGAGCAACCGCTTCCGAGCTTGCTGAAAAGCTCTACGCATTTGAAATGAGAAGCCTGCGAGCCACCCTCCGGGGCGAGGTGAGCTTCATTGACGACCTCTACTTCCTGTGTTTTCCCGTTCTTCTGGCTGCCGCGGACGAAATATGTTTTTGAGGGTTCGAAGGTTAAACCTACATATTTCTCCGAACACAGATGCAACTCTGAGCGCTGGTTAGGGGCCCGTGGCGATGGTATGGCAATCAAAGCCACGGGTATTGACCTTTTCTAAAAAGAAGTTCCCGTTATAAAAAAACTCTATGAGGGAACATGGACGTCGAGCTCCGCGAGCTGTTTCGCATACGTATGTCTAAACTCGCGGTCTTTGAGAACATGTTTCGGAGAAGCGGACATGGAAACACACATGGCCAAAAAGTTTCATGTGTCGGAACTCCGCTGAGTCCCGTTCTGCATACTCTCACTTTTTCGGCTCTGCTTTTTCCGCCTGCTGCTGCGCAGAAGCACATTCGGGTATGTTCGGACGCGAGTGTATGTCGTTGCTTCTAGCTCTCTCTGTTGACCATGGTCGGTGTCCCTCGGTATACTACCCCTAGCATTATCCATGGACTTAAAGCTGGCCGCGCAGAGCTAACAAGCCAATGATCAACGTTCGTCGGCCATCGTGATTTTTCACATAAATGCTGCCTCTCTTCTGATCCTCCCACGTCACGCATCCCACGGTCGTTGCTCGTTGCTCGCTGACGCCCGTACTCGCAGGCGACCAACGAGATCGCAGGTAATGCCCTAATCGGTCTTCATCTGTGCGTTATCTGATCAAACGCGTCTTTATCAGCGCTGATAACACCAGCATCGGCGACTCGCCGTTCCCTGGGCTCACAACATCCTTATGGATCGGTAAGTATCGCTATCAGCCCTCGGAATCCTTCGAGACACCGACCGCAACAGCCCGAGCTGGAGGGTGCGGAGATGCGTGATCACCGCCGCACACACCCATACGTAATCGCGCCGTGCTGATCGAAGCCAACGACGAAGCATACCATTATCGGAGTGGTGTACATGACGTTGGTAGCGTCATCAGCGTCATGACCGGTCATTGTGCACTTCTGTTCTATTCTTCTCGCTGACACAATCGATGCACAGCTTGCCGTACCCGCTTCTATTCGCGCGGGCGCGTTCTTCTTCGGGCCGGGGTACCATCGAATGGTGTGCCTGGGGTTACAGTTGTGTTATCGCGCCTCAGGCGATCGCCAGCCTCCGGGCCTCCTCGAGGCGCGCCTCCTGGCGTTGGGGGCGGGGAGTCTTGCTGTGCGCCTTTGGGCTTCTAGTGCGTCATGCGGAGAACACGCGCCGATCCATGCGACTCAAACGTGCGTGTGAAGGGCGATCTACAATGTAAGCTGTCAATCGATCTTTATGAATGGGCCCTAGTGCCTTGCTGCAAGTTGTGTTTTGAGGCTACTTTCCGAGAGTCGCATTTTCCGAGGGCATTACACTCGATCATCGTGATGCGGCGCCGGCGCGTGCAAGCAGCGGACCGCACAATGGTGTCTGTGACAGATTCGAATAATAGGCGCCGGAGAACACACCCCGACGTGTGCTCAGGCACCGCTCTCCTGACTCGCTCGAGTCGGAACAATTGCATCCCTTCTCTTCTCGCTGTGTCTCGGAGCCACCGACTCGTTTCGAGGTCAGTGTCAAGTTTCAGCGCATGCCTAGACCAACGCGTAGACCAACGCGTGTAATCTTATGTACGTGCAACTTCAATGCATACGTGAAACAATCCTGTTTGTGCACTTTTGGAAGTAGACCTTCCATTATAGCAATCGTCGGTTCCCTCGCTTGGGAAGAGAGGCTGTATGTTCTACTGTAAGTGTCATGCGTCGATCTGTGAGTCCTCGCCACCCCACAACCCCGAGAGCTGATCATTTCGCATGTTGTAACACCCTCTTTCACTGGGCATATGGGCGTTCCACCGCCACCTTCTGCGGTCCAGACTCACTATTGTACACAGTGACATCGTACAGCAGTGTCTCTTACAACAAGGTCATAACGAGGTCGCCACAACCGACCATCTTAAAGTGAGATTGTTGCAAACTCTTTCCGAAAGACTGGCTTTGTACGATATGGGAGGCCTATTACCGTTCTTGACGAGGTACTAATACGTAGTTTAGGTCGAACCATATAATTTTGGACGATCGAGAGTGGAACCAGACCGCAGGCGAAACCCAGGCCCAGCGAGGTATTCTTTATGCAGAGTTCAAACGTTGATGGCACCCCCGAGTAACTTTAGCATGCTCCAAAAAAGCTCAAAAGCTCATCCCTGGCCCTTTCGAGGCCCCCTCAGCTGAGAATCAGACTCGGGGCATTCACCGTGATGCCTGAGCGAGTCACTTCATATCACGGCTGAGTCCTGTCAATCCGAGACCAGGCAAGGCTGATCCATGTCTTACGCGATAAGGTCGCAGAAAGAGCGCAAGCATAATCTTATATTGGGCTCCTGTGCAAGTTGAGAGCGGTGTATTTGCTTTACCCAATAGCGCAAGCATCACAAAGCAGCGGTTGAAACGTTGAAGTCTCACCCACTCGGAAGTTGATAAGGTCCTAGAGTATACCGCTGAGCCACTGACGCCAATTGTAGGAGACGGAAAACAAACGGTTCTATTCTTATACACCTCGATTTGATGCCCGAGCACCGCAACGCGAGCCGCGCGGTTAATAACTTTCGCGTATCCCGAGTAACTCTATCACTTGCCGACACCCCCGAAGCCGTACAAGGCCGGGGAAAGCCTATATGAAGCGTAAATTTTCATCCAACGCCACTTACATAGCGATAGAGAGTTGGACGCAACCTACCTTGACGGCATGCACGCACTGGTCATCCGGCGGGCCATATTGGGTGATACTAGTACCATATCCGTGAACTTGATGACTACTATGAAAATGAACTCGCTGGTTAGCCTGACTAACTGGTCCGTGGTATGTCCCCACGACTAAACGCACAGGGATATGAGCATATACGGAATCGTGTACACGGCGAAACGAGTGGCTGATCGGCGACGTCAGGGCTGTGACGACATGACTTTAGGCTCGCAGTCAGGAATAGCTAAAACACATTACCGAGGTAGTGTCAGGCTATCAGCGTGTCTAGTTTAGTACCGCTGTGGGAATGAGATAAGCACATTGCAAACGCGACCTTCTGAAAAGTGGTGAAGAATGCGTGGAGATCGAAAGCTAAAAAGCTATGACCACCTTCAGCCCGAGCAATCAGAAGTGAAGCACCATTTATCGGTCCGAGTGGCAAGGAAAATGAATGGTAAATGATATCAGAACATGCACATGAGAAAATCTGCGGCGTACAAGAAGTTAGTCCTTGACACAAACGACATGCATGTCGTAAAGCATACATTAGAGAGAGTAGGGGGGAGTTAAAGGTGATGAATGATGGCGAAGAAAGGAAATTGTGTCCTGCTCGCGTCATCCCATAGAATAGTGTGTGGGCGTGGTGTGTATCAGCCAACTACCCATTGGCTCAAAGCCACATTGCGACAATGCGCAAAACTGGATCTCCGAGGAGGTGCAGGCGCGACTTGCCGAAGACACATCCAGGATTGGTTAGTGCCGTCGGTAGTGGCACTGGGGGCCGGGGTGAATGTATGGTAGGCGCTGATTAACGGAACAAAGATGGGCCGAGCACAAGCGGAGACGGAACAGACTTCGGGATTACACGCGAGGGGGGGAAATCTCGGGTTCACGAAAGAGAAATCAAATGCTTCGACGTGAACGTGTTGTGCAGCCAAGGTGCCTCGACCCTGGCACAGAGATAAATGTCGAAAGTGTCTCAGTTTACTATGGAAGAAGTGAAGCACCGACGATGTAAAAAGGCGAGGGGTAAATGAAAGTAAAAGGGCGCACTGTGAGAGTAACAAAGAAGACAGCTGAGTGTGCATCGTAGCCCGAAAACCAACAGCGGGGAGATAATCAAGGCCGGCGCCTGTCGACTGGCCTATTCGACCCATCAACGCGCTAGGAGATGCTTCCATAGCTTGCTTGCTGCCAGCAACATACTTTCACCCCTCTACTCATTGAACGGAAGGGGGGAGGAGGAGGAAGGCCACTAAAAAGAATTAGGTGCCTCGTTGGCATTCATAGGCACCGTCGTGAGCGCGACGGGCAAGTTCGGGGTGGGCCAGACTGTGACACAGTATAGTCTGGATATTCTGCATCAGATAGTCACTCACATGTAAGCGTAAGCTACTTGCCTTTCCGCTCACCATCACCGACCTGCAAGGCTAAGTACGAGCGCATATTAGGTAGAACAAGCAGACTTACATCTCACCGATGTCTCCCTTGTGGTTGAAGACATTGAAACCTCCTGTCGTGGTAAGAACCTCCTGAACAAATACACTGTCCTTCCAAACTCCTTGACCTACGCCATCTTACTGGACTCTGGCTCAGCGAGTGGGCGGATTTGTTCGCTTGTAGTACCATTGCAGGCCCGCTCGGTTGACGCCTCCAGAGTACTCCGGTTACCCGGTCGGAACGTGGATCTTCGGTTGTAGCGAACCGTCAGCCGGAGCAAACAGAATCCCACCCGATCGCACACCGCTCTCAAGAAGAACAAGAAGAACAAGAAGAACAAACACTTCTATTCTTGCACCCACTTAGTTTTAACAATCGGATGCTCAAGGCGCACGGCTGATAACCATTCCCTACTCGAGCACCTTGCTCACCCAACGCCCGTACCGCGCGAAGCCAGAGGTGGCTTACGCTACGCCACGTGTATTTTGATCCGCCCCCAGCCATCTACGCATGGCTGCTCCCAAGGGCTCAGAGGAGCAGTTACTCGACAGCCTGCACGCCATCGTACTTGGGCAGCCGTTCGCACGCCTCCTTCCACTCGATGGTCCCGTCCACGAGCTCGGTGACGACGGCGATGACATCATCAATGGAACCAATCAGTTGGTCGGTCGTATCGCGTTCCCTGAGTGGCCAGTCGAGATCACCGAGATATGAGCGCATGAGGCAAACGGCATAGACGAAGGCGGAACGGATGGTTGATCGGCGAACGTGAGGGTCAATGACGTGAGTAACAGTTCCACGTCAGAAATAGGAAGAAAGGCTCACCGAAGCGTCATTGTCCGGTTTTGCACCGCTATCGGGGGAAACAGAGATAGAGATAAGCATAACGTGAACGTGAATAACCCAAACGAGCAGCGATGAGAGGACGTAGAGCGAAGGTTAAGTAGCCATGGCTGGCCGTAGATTGGGAAATTTATAATAAAGGAACGTTCGCTGGTCCGGAGGACGTGAAAGATGAAAAATGGATGATTTGAGAGCACAAACGTGAGAATGTCCGTGGCGTCAGATAGCTTCTACCAACGATACGCGGCGGACGGTGTATACGTCGGAAAAGGCACAGCGCAAAAGGACACAGATAAAGGAAAATGAAAGAAGACGACGAAAAAGAGAGATGCGCCGCTCGCTCGCATCATCTAAAGAATGATATGCGGATATGACGTGCTCAGCCCACCACTCAATAATCCATAAGCCCAAAGCGACAACCGTGATTGGTGGGTATCATCAACGGAGGCTTAGAGAAGCCCAGTGTGGATCCATGGCAAGGGCCAAATGACGGAACAAAAGTAGGGCCAATGGGCTGAAATGCGGAGCGGAACGGAAACACAGCAAGATACGTGAAGAAAGAAAGAATCAGGGCCAAGGAGCAGAGTGCCGCGAGCATCTCGGAGTTGTATCCTCGGTCAACGAGGGTATAACAATGAAAGGGCATGGAAGCCCAGAGCCCAGAACGCCGGGTAACGGAAACACCGATGAGACAGGGACAACAGGCACGAGGTACAGCATGAGAGAGAAAGCAAGAAAACCAAAACAACGCGAGGTGCATGGCAGCCTGTGGCTAGTCCCGACGACACAAAAATGAAAGGGGGAGCCTGCAAGACGCAGGGAAGAGGACCAGGAACGATGAGGAGACAACAGCTCTGACATAAAACATGACAGAGTAAGGGAGACAAAAGAGAGGACGCGAAACAGTAGAAACCGAGAGTGTGTGTGAGAGTGAAAAAGAAAAGCACGCACAAGCAAAGTCCAGCGTAATCCCAAACGGCGTGCCCAGCTCGTCATTGCGCGCATAGCGCTTGCCGATCGACGTGTTCGAGTCGTCCACACGCGAGAAGATGCCCGCCTTGCGCAGCTTGCTCGCTGTGTTCCCATTCGCCGTGAGCATTCCATCCAATCCTTCCCAAAAGAGGGTGGCACGTACAAACTTCCCGCACAAGGGGATCGAACTCTTCCCTTGCGCTCAGGGGCACAATGAGCACCTTAGTGGGCGCGACGACGGGCGGGAGCGAGAGCACACCGCGCTCGACGTCCTGCTCACGGGACCAGAAGGAGTGCTCGAGGAGGGTATAGAGGATGCGGCCGAACCCGAACGAGGGTTCAATCACGTTGGGAGTGAATTCGCGGACTGTCATAGGCATAGATGAGGACGGAAGAACGCTAGAGGAAATGAAACGACGCACTGGACTGCTTGAACGTCTTGCGCTCGATGGTGACCATCTCGGCCGTGAGTGTGAGCTCTTTGCCCTCCGCCACGATCGTCGTCGAGCTACGCACACCCCGTCATGAGCACACAAGGCAGCCCGAACAACAAACCCGGACTCACCCCTGCGCGAGCTCGCCCTTGAGCTTCAAAAGCTTCACATCGTCCATCTCGCCCACGACCTTCTGAATGAGGCCCGCGTCCTTGCCAAACGTCTTGCCCAACACCTTCTTGTTGAACTCCGCCGTCTCCCGCTCAGTCACCACAGGCTCCTTGAGCGCGACCCTAACCACAAGCGGCTGCCCCGTCTTGTTCGCGTGCACAGTCAGATCGTACGCCGCGCGGTCCGCACACCCAACACACTCCGTCCACCCCGTCGAGTTGTGGATCTCCGCGTCCCAGCAGTCCGTCGCATAGTGCGCCATCTCGTTGTCCATGTGCTGCCGGAACCGCAGCCGCGTCTCGTTCACGCCGATCTTGAGCAGGAACGAGTGGATGCGCGCGATGAAGTACCCGAGCGTCGCGTTCGCGACGATGCCCTTGTCGACGGCTTCGCCGATGGTCATGGGCACGACCTGCGACGAGCCAGAGAGCTGCACGTCGCGCGGCAGGAGCGCGAGCACGGTGTCGCGGACCTCGTGGAACCGCTCGTGCGACTTGTCGAGCGGGTCGACAAAGTGCTCGATCTCGCCCATCGTGAACTCGCGCACGCGCAGCAGCCCGGCGCGGGGAGAGATCTCATTACGGAAGGAGCGACCAACCTGGGCGGAGGCGAAAGGGACACGGCCGTTGTTAAAGTCGAGCAGGCGCGAGAAGTTGAGGAAATGGCCTTGGGCGGTTTCGGGCCGGAGGTAGCTGAAAGAAAGCGATTGTTAGTTCACGGTCCAAGGAAAGGGGTTCGAGATGGGAGGGTGGACGAATGTATGCATGGCTGCAGATAGAATATAAGCTCACCCAGGATGCTGCCCAGTAGGCCCAATACTACTCGCAAACATCAAGTTGAACTGCTGCGGCTCCCCAACCTCGTTGTCCGTGTCCGGGTTGCGCAGGTCGTGCTTCCTGCAAAGCTCACCGAGCTCGGGCCCACCATAGTTGTCCAACTACACGCCGGACCACACGTCAGCGATCCATCGACGCGTACAACCAACCGTACAAGCGCAGCACAACCCACCTGAGCAAGAATCGTCTCGTACTCCTTCACAACCTCGTCCGCAAGCTGCACCGCCGTCGCCTTCACCTGCTTCTTCTTCCTCTTCTTATCCTCCTTCGTCTCCTCCCTCGGCTCCGCCGCCTTCCCCCGCGCCTCCAGATCACCCGCGAGCCTTGCTTCCAACACACCTTTCACGAGATGGTCCGCGCGCAGCACGTCCCCCGTCTTGCTGTCCTTGACCATCCAGTCCGCGAAGCGCGCGACGTGCCCCGACGTCTCGAACACGGTCGCGGGTGTCAGATTCGTGCTGTCGAGCTCGAGCATGTGGTCCTCGATGACGAAGTGTTTGCGCCATTCGGCGATGATGTTGGCTTGTAGGGCGGAGCCCGGGGGACCGTAGTCGTATAGGCCGGCTACGCCTGCCGTGGAGGGGAGGAGGGTGTCAGCACGAGAACGTGCACGGGAAGGGGCGAGGGAGAGAAGGGGAGTGCTAAACGGTCCACCCCACGTCCGACCAAAGCCACCCAGCAAGACAGAGCGAACAGACACGCACCTCCGTATATCTCAAAAGCAGGCGCATAGAAGAACCTCCTGTTCAACACCGCATCGAACCTCGTCTTGTCAAACGGATGCGCCGTCCTGTTCACCACCGACATCTTCTCGTTCGCGTTCTTCAACCTAGTGTCTCCGGTTATATCAGCTGCGTACCCGTGCCTACACCGCTTAAGAATCTGCTGTCGAAACAAAGACTGGCGATAAGCAGATCGAGCTGAGAGGAGTAGCAACGAAGAGGTGTTGTTGCTGTTGTTAACGAGTGCAGTCAATCTGACTCGCATCGGAGTCCCCTGGGTCACGCCGATCATCCGCCGTGATAATCTCTGCCACCGAACAAGGCCAAACAGGGAAGGTCTCCGTTTTCACTTGTTTCCGCTTCCCTATGCTCATGAGCACGGTACAAGAACCAAAAACGCGAAGAACAACTCACCTGTCGAGCGACGCGACCGCGTTCCCGTTAAAAAGTACACGCTGCTCGCTTATTCCGCGTCGCCGTGGTCCGTCGTGTCGGGCATCGCCAGGGCCGCTCTTCAAAAGTCTCAAGCCCCTGTCCCTCCATTCCTTGCCCCACTTCGCCTCGCCACACAAAGTCAATCTTCAAATTCATTGTTATTCACTTCTTCTTCACTCACCCCCATATGATACTAATACATACATACAACCAAGAAGAAATAGAACGAAACGCGTAAATAGATCTCCAGATAAAACATCACAGTCTGAGTCACAGAAGTCCATGCACGTCAACCTGGTAGGGTCGAGACGGGTCAGGTAAGGTCGAGAACAAATAAATAAGAATATCCATGGTCGGGGTCGTATAGCGATACTGTAACACTGTAAGAGAAGAAAAAGAGAAACTGCGAGGATGGAAATTGAGACAAAGGAGAGACAGGCGGTGGTCGTGGCGGATGTCATGAATACAAGAACGTAGAGCCTTGGAAGATGCGCACGACACAAGGAACCCAATACAGGTAACAGTGGGGAAAATGATGGTCGTGGATTGGGATCGGATAGTGAATGTAGAGATGCGACGGTGAGGGAACAGATGGGAAACGGAACGAGGGGAATACGGCGCTCTGTCGGCAGGTGAATAAATAAGTACATGGACCATGGGCAGGCGCTCCGAGATCGAGTCAGGTCGAAAAATGGGGACACAAATACAGGTTCGATTGGTCCAGAATCGTTGGATACGGGGATAAGTGCTTGAACGTCGGTGTGCTGTTCGGAAAGTATTCAAGATGTTCAGAGTACATCGTCGGTGTTGGTTGTTCAGTCGATGAATCAAAAAGTCGATAGGCGGAAATAGTCGGCGATCTTGAAAGAATATTGATGTCTTCAGATAGGACGGACTGCCAGACGGGAGCATCTCAGTCCATATCCATTTCCATCTCCATGCCGTCCCACTCCCCGGGCACCTCCCTCTCTTTGCTGACGCGGGCCATATCCACGTCCACAACCTCGTCTTCCTCTTGGATATGCACGTCCTCCTCTTCGACTTTCCAGGGATACCGCCCGTACTGCGTGCGGCTGCGCGTGCCATAGGGGTATGGGTACACCTTCGGGCCATCCTGACCCTCCAGATCTACATCGGCATCAACATCCTCGATTGGCTCCTCCACGTCACTCCTGCTTCCCGAAACCGACCGGGAGCGAGAGCCAGAGTGCAGCGAAGAATGCGTGAGAGAGAGCGAAGCCGAATACGAGCGGGAATAGGAGTACGACTGCGACGAGGGCGCAACGCCGCCGAAGGAAGCAGGTAAGCCCCAGTCCGCCCTCGACCCGACGATAGGGACCGGCAGAGGCGCCGAAGTCGACGACGGGCCATCAACATCAGCCTCGTCATTCGACACACCGAATACTCCGGGCCGCACCTCGCGGCGAGTGGAACGCTGCGGGAGGGCATAGTCGTGCATACGCGGGCCAGCGGAGCCACCACGAGCATACAACGGAGAGTTGGCGGGGACGGAACTGGACACTGGATGGGAAGCCCCTTTCGGGGTGGCCGCAGACGATGGAGCGCCCGCTGGAGGGGGGACAGCACCGTTGCTGATAAAGGAGGGCCAGAGGGAGCGGTCCTCGGGAAGGGAGCCACTCGAGGGGGAGAGGTGGGATAGGATCGCAGCAGCCTAGAGGTGACAGGTCAATATGATCCCTCAGATAAAGGACGTAAGAGAACGGGCGTACCTCGAGTAACTGAACCTGCTGATGCTTGCTCAACACAAACTTGCTCGCCTCGCGCCACTGCGGGGTATGCTCCCACCGGTGCTTAATCAGGCACGACGGGTGGCGGTAGATCTATTCAAGCCGAACATCCAGGATTCTTCAGCGTTCTGCCCGTTTGACCGGTCTCAACACATGCGCACCTTGGAGCAACTCTCGCACGTAAAGATGGTGCCGCGCTTCTTACCGCCCTTGGATGTGCCCACGCTGCTCGAGGTCGGGAGCTCGTCCTCGCCCACGTCGGGCATGGCACTGTCTTCACGACCGGGGATAGCGATGCCGGCGTTCGATTCACCGCTGTAGCTTTGTGAGAATGAGTGGGTATGCGGAACGCTCGACGGAGGACTTGAGGAAAGCGATAGCGAGGTAAGGGCCGATGCGGCTGCTTGGAGTGCTGCCGGCCTAGATCGCATCAGAGTGTTAGCGTTTGAATGCACAGCATCGTCGCAAAGTAGATCACGGTGCAAAGCGAAACAAGATGGAACGGCCGTGACAGAAGAGGGGTGAAGTTGGGGGTGGTGTACGTCAGGGTGAGGAGGGTGGAAAGATGAACCAAATTGAAGTGAAACATTGTCTGATACGGCAATATCCAAGAATATACACAAGTTTTGGGAGGGTGGTAAAAGTGACACTCACGAAGGACGGGTTGCAGCGTCGCGGGCGTCGCTCAGGCGGCGGCGGGCCCTTCCCGCGGAGGAGAGCCTGCGGTGCTTGGGCATGTGAGGGGAGGACGCTGGATAAGGCGACGGATGGTCGAGTCAGTCAGCTACTTGTCCGGATACAATTGGGATATAGCAAGCGGGATAAGCTTACCTGGGGGGCGAGCGGTGGTATCATTGCCGCCAGTGGGTTGTGTAGGGTCGAGGGCGATAGGTGCAGCCTCTGAGGCGGCGATGGAAAGGGAAAGGAGGGAAAGAGACGCTGCGTCCTGGTCTTGCGTGTGCGCCATAACTGAGAGCACGTTAGCCGAAAAGCTGAGGAGCAATATGTGGTCATCGATCGAAATAGGCACACCTGAGGTTGACGTGGAGACAGCGATTCGTTGGGGTGGAGTACAAGAAGGCGTAGGAGGAGAAAGAGGAAAGAAAGTACGGAAGATGTTGGTTGGGTGGAAAGGACGAAAAAGTTGGGATGAGTGAGCTCAGTCGTTGTCCTGCCCCATCCCACCAGAAACGAGAGATAATGGCTTTATTACTTAATATTAATGCGGGGAGCCTAGATTCACATCAACCAACGAGCAGCCTCCATTTTCAAACCCCGCCCAAATTTCGCGCAGCCCTTGTTCGCCTCTCCCGCCTTGCACCACCTCCTCTGTCGTAATCAGGAAACATTTGCTCACCACCAAATATCCTCACACTGGCTCACACAAGCTACGCATACACAGGAAATTCAGGTAACACAGCAGCCGCCTCAATCGGTGCTCGGCCATCGGGGCATATGGCACAGCACGATAGCTAGCCCGATTTGTCGCAGAGTCGGTGTGCGCCGATTGTCCATGTCAGCGGACCTGCCGAATAGAGTCCCGCATGTCCCGGAATGTCTCGTCTGGCCCCGGTTTAAGCGAACCGTCATCGCTTTCTGTCCGCTTGTCACCCTGCTGTCAGGTTCTTTGTCTGCCACCCCTCGCTAGGAACGACATCGTCGCGAGTCTCATATCCAAGACTTGCTTGTCCCCAGCAGCAAAGACTTGCACACATTGCGAGCCAGATGGCAGTCTTTCTAAACACTGATGCTTCCGAAATTACTAAAAGATCACGAATACGACACCATAACACCCATACCCTCCAGCGCGTCCGCATCTCTCCTCGTCACAAGGGGACAGTCGTCGATGTACACACACACCAGTTTCGCGGGGCGCAGCGCCTCGCCCATCGAGAACATCGTCATCGGCATTGTCCAAAGCCCTCCCGTTGGAGCATGGCTACTCTGCGCACTGGGGTCTTGCGCAGTCTGCTTCAGCCTGCGCCGGAGAGGTACGATCTTGCGCTGGACGAGCGTGGGTGGGTCTGGAGGTGGAGGCGCATCACAGGCAGCGGCTGATGCGACCGTGTTGGGGTTCGGAGGACCGGAATCAGACAGGCAGGCGCCGGACGCTGGAGGAGCGCGAGTGTCGCCATTGGTGTTCACATCTAAAGCCACTAAAGGAGTCGTGCGCTGCTGGCCGGAGCGCAGGTGTACGACGTGGACAATGTCTGTGAAGGCCACATCCCGGCAGCTCATGAGCGTGATCTCCTCTAGCTTCGGGCACACGCGCGCGCCGACCCCTTGGTCCCAAGCAACTGAATTCCCAGACAACCTGCCGCTCGGACACGTCCGCGCAAGCTCGCGCAGCAGCACACCCGCGCCTGCACACACCACGAGCGTCAACGACACCAAGCCCGGCATGTACCGCAACATCGCCACATCCTCGACCTCCATCTCACGTTCACGTTTGCTACCCCGCATAGTTCCTCCACAACCCCGCCCACCCCCGAGCACAAAATCCGAGAGCACGAGGTGCGTCAGCGCGGGGAGACGCGGGTCCCTGAAGAGGCTACCCGCGCGCGGGAGGTCGAGCTTTGTCGTGCCCGCGCGGACAGCCATGTCGGGATCGAGGAAGCCGAGCTCGAGCCGCTCGAGCGCCGGGCACGTGAACATGCACAGGATTTCCCCAAGCTCATCCGCGTCGTGGCACTGTACAGTGAGATCGCTGAGTGCGCTGAGCGTGTGGACGCCCTTGGGCGGCGGGTTGCTGGGCGGCATTGGTAAGCTTCCCTGCCACGCGTGGCGGGCGAGGGCGGCGAGACAGTCGTGTGAATCGAACGTGCCGAGGACGATCAGGTCCCAGAACTGTAGGCGGGGCATGTGCAGAGAGGACATCAGTCTGCCAACGTGAACGGCGGAAGCGCCATGCCAAGTGAACCGATGGAGCCTGGGAAGGGTTGCGCTTGGAAGGTTATCGGCCTCTATGTTGGAAGAAGATGTTGCCGTGGATTGTTTCCAGTCGAACCAAACATTATCGAGGGTAAGGTCTTCAATCCGCGGTGCATAGGCGAGGAACTGAAAGAGTTCGTCGGCTGGTAGCAATGATTCTTTGGAATAGAAAGACAGCTTTAGTGCACGTAAGTTGGTTACTACATGACGCGAGAAACATCTGAGAGGGACTCTCTGCACGTGCATGCTGGTCAGGGAGTTGAACCAACTTGTCGGAGACTGCCGAAGAAAGTTCAGTGTTGACGTTTCAGACGATAAATGCTGATGTTTGGTGGGAGGAGCATTGAGTTCGAGCTGCTCGAGCATGGGGAAGTACAGCCGTGAAAGTGCCGTTACGATTGCGTCCATGCCTGCCATTTCGTGAAATGTGAGATGCAGTGAACGTAGGCGGTGTGAGTAGCGCCGGATGATCGCTCGAATCAATCGTTTTCCTGTGCGAACCTCTTCATGCGCGTCCCTCTTAGTACGAACGTCGCAAGCCCGGACAGAGTAGACGAGGTCGACAGGGCTAGTCCCGGCCCTCTCCAACGAATGACCAAGTGCTTTGGGAGACCATCGTCGGGTTCGGTACGAAATGTACGCCCACAAACGGGAGGTCGAAAGAACAACCTGACGCCAGCTACCGCACACGTGGGAGAGGGTGATGGCATCGGGGTAGAATGTGCGTCGCTGCGCTGAAAAACGCGGATCCTTGTCGTTCATAGGCTCTTGCCAGATGACGTGGTAGAATACGCGGCAGAGAAGTTCGCTGGGAAGCCAATTGATAGGTTGTTTCTGGATCTCGAGTTGGACACGTTGTTGTAGAAGTGAGCGTTTCTTGGCTTGAACCTCTGCAAGGGCACGGGCTAGCTCGTCCTCGCGTTGCTGAAGGGACTCGACCTGAGCATTGATGGTGCGTAGTCCATGGTCGATCTCAATGTGCGATTGCCGGCGGACCATGCAAAGCGATGAGACTGAGGACTAGTAGCAGCCCAACGTGACGAGTAGGAGCGCGTTGGGGACAAGGAGTTCAACGCAATTAGTCGACGCGTAACGCGTCTCCTGCCTAGTCGGCAATATCCGAATGCCACGCGTCGCTTGGCTTGGACCTGCTGTGAACGCATACCCGTACGACCTTGGGCTCATTGGCTGATCTATTTCTCTCCGTCTCCACCTGCCCTCTTCCTCCTCTAGGAACGACATCCACGACTTGCTTGTCCCCCAGCAGTAGAGGACAGATGTAGCAGTTGCTGTACACATTGCAAGTTGGCCTTTTTGCAACTTTTTGTAACATTGATGCTTCCCAAACATGCATTATCATATGCCAAGCATAACGACATGTAAGTAAATGTTAGATATAGCATTGCACCAGCAACTCATACGAACAAATCCCTTTACTCTATCTCCACATCAGACTAAAAATCTAGGAATACGACACTATAACACCCATATCCTCCAGCGCCTCCACGTCTCTTCTCGTCACAAGTGGACAGTCGTCGATATATACACGCTCCAGTTTTGCGGGGTGCGGCGCCATGGCCATCGAGGGTATCATCATCGACGTTGTACTAAAGCCTCCCATCGGAGCGCGGTTAGTATGCATGCTGCGCCGGAGAGGTATGACCTTGCGCTGAGCCTGCACAGACAGGTTTAGAGGCGGAGGTGCATTACCAACGGCTGCTGGTGCGACTGCGTTGGAGTCCAGAGGCCATGAACCAGCCAGGCAGGTGCCGAATGTCGGAAGAGCGGGAACATTGCCATTGACGTTCGCTGAGGGACCTGTGCGTAGCTGGCCAGAGCGCAAGTGCGCGATGCGGCAGATGTCCTCAAACGCGACGTCTTGGCAACTCATCAGCGTCATCTCCTCGAGCTTCGGGCACGCGCGCACGGTGATGCCTTGCCCCTGAGCAGCACAAGTGTTAGAGAACCCGCCTCCCGGACACGTTCGCGCAAGCTCGTGCAGCAGCACGCCCGCACTCGCACACGCCACGAGCGTCAACGACACCAAGCCTGGCATGTACTGCAGCATCGCCCCGTCCTCGTACTCCATCTCACACTCATATCCGTGACCTCCCATAGCTCTTGCATACCCCCGCCCACCCTTGAACGCAAAATCCGAGAGAGTGAGGTGCGTCAGTGTCGCGAGACGCGGGTCTCGAAAGAGGCTCTCGACGCGCGGGAGACCGAGCTTCGCACCTGCGCCGGCGGCTGAGATGGGATCCAGGAAGCCGAGCTCGAGCCGCTCGAGCGCCGGGAACGCGAACGCGTGTAGGACGCGCTCGAGTGCCTCCCCGTCGTTGCACTGCACAGTGAGGTCGGTGAGCGCGCTGAGCGTGTGGACGCCCTCGAGCGGGTCACTGGTCGGCGCCGGTCTGATTGCTAGCCAGTCAGCGCGAGCAAGGGCAACGCCAAAGTTGGGCTCCGGGAGGACGGTCAGGTCCCAGGACTTTAGCCGGGGTGTGTGCAGAGAGGACATAAGTGTCCTGACGTGGGCGGCGGAAGCATCATGCCAAGTGAGCCGTTGAAGCAAGGGTAGGGTTGTGTTTGGAAGACTATCAGCGTCTGAGGTGGTGGAAGATGGTGCTGTTGGTAAATGTTTCCCGTCATGCCGGACGTTGTCGAGGGTGAGGTCCTCAAGCTGTGATGCGTAGGCGAGAAATCGAGTGAGCTCTTCGGTCGGCAGGGATGATCCTTGAGCTGGGAAAGACAGCTCCAGCGTCCGTAAGTTGACAAGCGTATAACGCGAGAAACATCTGAGAGGAACTCCCTGCACGCGCATGTCGGTCAAAGAGTCAAACCGACTTGTCGTGGAATGTTCGAGAAAGTTCAAAGTTGAGGTTTCTGACCGGAAGTGTCGGCGATTCTTGGGAGGAACGCTGAGTTCGAGTTGTTGGAGCATGGGGAAGTCAAGCGATGAAAGTGTCGTTGTCACCGCGTCTACACCGGCCATTTCGTGGAACGTAAGATGCAATGAGCGTAGGCGGTGCGAGTAGGGCCTGATGATTGCACGAAGCAGCTGCTTTCCTGTGAGAACCTCTTCCCGTGCGTCCTCCTTAGCGCGTACATCTCGAGGCCGGACAGAGTACGCGAGATCAATTGGGCTAGTCCCAGCCCTCTCCAGCAAAAGGCTAAGGGCTTTGGGACACCACCGCCGGGTTCGGTACGAAATGTACGCCCAGAGACGTGATGTCGACAGAGCGACCTGACGCCAACGACTGCACACGTGGGAGAGAGTAATAGCATCGGGGTAGATTGTATTGCGCTGCTCCGAGAATTGTGGGTCACCATCGTTCACGGGGTCCTGCCAGATGACGTGGAAGAATATGCGACAGAGAAGCTCGCTGGGGAGCCAGTTGATAGGCTGTTTCTGGAACTCGAGCTGGATTCGTTGTTGTAGAAGAGATCGATTCTCAGCTTGAATCGACGCATGGAGAAGATACATGTCTTTGAGGATACGGGCTAGCTCCTCCTCGCGTCGCTGAAGGGTTTTGACCTGCGCGTTGATGGTGCGTAGTTCGTGGTCAATCTCGATGCGCGATTTTCGGCAGACCATTGTAAATCAGCTTGTTGATAAACAGGCAAACGACAACGAGGCGAATCCAAAGCGGACACGCGGCGAGAGAATAGTGTAGAGAGGTACGAGTGGGCGGGCAGGCTCGGATCGAAATCGAAATTGAGAGGAGAAGGGGGCTTAAATCAATATAGAGCAGCTGCAAAATCAAGTTGTATATATACGTGTTGAGGCTTGCTACCATGTCAGAGTGAATCATAAATGAGGACAAAACGAGTGCGTAGTGTACTCACAAGCGCTCGGAACCGGATAAGCAAAGGAACAAACGAGAGCAAAAGAAAGTAAGGTCAAAGCATGGGATCTTGCTGCTCTAAAGGGTTCGGAATCAAAGCGTACGCTTGGCAAACTCATAATCGTATTGGATAAAGGAACGTTGCCTAGAAGCGAGGGTCGGCGCGGTAGAACCGATGCGAAGCATTGATGCGACGAGCAGCGCTAGGGGCGCAAGCGTTGTGTCAAAGCGTTAATATGTGGCGTAAACCGAGGGGGGGTATGTTCATAGGCACGCTCAGCGTAGCCTTTACATTATGCAAAGCATCAGGATTGAAGCTTGAGGCCTAGGAATGGCAACGACGGGTAGTACATGCGCATTGGGGAAAGAGGATCGACACCATTTTCCGAGCGCGTAACGCGTCTCTTGCTCACGCGGCAATGCCCGAGTGACGCCCATCACCAGGCTGCCAGCTCATCCAAAGGTAAGGCGGCGCCCGTTTACTCAATGACGGACAACTCAAAGTACTTAAAATACACTCGCACAACATAGCTAAAGTAGAACATATTAAAGTATAACTAGCATGTAAAGACGCTGGAGGAGGGTAATTCGTGATATCGTTAAATGCCGTTATGTACGGTGCACTGAAAAATCATGGGCATATACGAAAATGACTGATACTACTCAAATATATTGCGTAGCTTGAACATCAATATAAGTTGAGTCCACTTCCTCGCCCTGGGAATGAGGCTTCGTCTGCATGCGAGGTAGAAAAGGCGGTACCCCGACGGGCTCGTCGCCTTGAGATACAGGGCAAGCTGGTGCTCCTTTCGATGCTCCTTGGTCGCAACTCGGAGTAGGGTTTATTTTCACACTGGCAGGAACAGCAGTCAGATTTGTTGACGTCTTATCGGGAGAGGAAGCAGGTTCTGTCTCTTGATTAATGGAAGGAGGCTTCGGGCGCCAGCCAGAAACCAGTCTGGAATATCTGCAGAAACAAAGCGCGTCTATAACTGGGCTGTAACTCTCCTCTGAAAGTATAGAACCGAGATCATCATTGTCAAGGTCATCTTCCATGGCTTCAGTGTTTCCATCGGGGTTCCTTCCGGGTATGTCTCCGCTTGCAAAGATACGCTGGTAGAGGTTGTACGCCTCAGTCATTACTTGAAACTCATTTATGAGTGCCCTTACCATGTTTGCCCAAGCAGGGAAGATGATTGCCGTGCGACGTGTACTGCATCGATGACTCGGAGGAGTCTCCACTTTGTTTGGCTCTTGGCCTACGTTAGGGTGGTTGCGGCGAGTGTTCAAAACTCCTGTGACCCGATGCTGCAAACGTCATTAGCTAAATTGGTTAGAGCTCATTCGTCGTGCTCACTATGGCATTCATGAAACGATCTCGTGGGTGAGGTCTATTGGAAATGCTTGCCGGATCACAAGGCTGAAATGTTCGTGACTGTATGAGCCTGCATAACTACAGTTATCAAGGATAAATAAAGGCGACATACGTCCACGCTCATCTCGTTACGACGCCATGAAAGATGTTTTCGCACCCAGGCAAAATTATGCGTCACGCTGACGGCTATATTCCTTTGCTCTGGAATGTTTGGGTCTTGTTGCGATGCCTCTTCAGGTGGAGGTACCTGCTGCACGCTCTGAATATGAACTGTATTAAATCATTCATCATATTCATGAATCAACTTACATCTGGAACGTCTACTTAAGCAAAGAAGTCTGTATTCTGTCCACCGCCCCTTTTATTAACGGTAGCAGGTCTCTTTCATCGAGACGTTACCATCAGTAAAATCACACGTTTAACCAGAATTACACACATTCATGAAACTTCCAAGGCTATCAATGGATTGAGACGCCTGCCACACGTTAGCCGGAGTACCAAGGCTGAAAGCTGTGACATTACTGGCGGGTTTGGTCTAGGGTCTCGTGTTTTCACTTTTTGATGCCTGTTATCGCCGCTTAGGGGCGGCGGGCGGGCCGGCCCGCCCACTATACCATTGCCTTCGCTTGCCCCATTTTCCCTACTTTCACTGCTCGTACCGCTGCGACGGCTGGACCGAATTAACGATCTAGTGACTGCAATTGAACTATAGTACGACTGCAACTTATCCAATATGATACTGACCTCTCTCCCGTCATCGCCCTTCCCCTCCCGGGCCTCCTGTACCCCCATCCATACCCTCATGGCCTGTTGGAATCCGGGCTCACAGGTGCGGTCTCCTCACGTCCCGGTACATCGTACCCCTCGGAATCAAATTCAAAAGTGAGCCTCTCGGCGTAGGATGCGAGAGTTAGCGTAGGGAAGTAGGAGCGGGTCCGCACGAGTTGGACAGTGGGTTGGTATGATACAAAAGATTGACTAAACGGATGGGAGTCGGCCGAGCGATACATGTCAATGTCCTGCGAGCGAGAGGAGACATTCGACCGCTGGCTGAAAGATTGCGTGAGCTCAGCAGCTTCGGTACTCTCGTTTTGCTTGGAGAATGACATGTACACTGGCGGTGGAGGGGGTGGTGGAGGCATGGCGTGTCGGCTGAGTTAAAGTCCCAGGCAAGACAAGAAAGGAGAAAGAGAGTGGACCATCCCTGACGCGGACGTGCAGCATGCTGGAATATCTAGTACTGGTGAGGACAGCCTCCGATCCACGCGGGCCGGCACGGGTAACATGATCATACCGTATCTTTACTCAGGTGCCCGGCTTTCGCTTGGTCGTGTTTGTCCTTTTCCTTTTCGCGTTATCTCTTCAACGCTTCTTGCTTTCTCTGCACCGTTTTCGCCGCAGCTGTCCATATCTTCCGTGCACGTTCCTGGTATTGTAACGTTTCCCTTGCATGTCAACATGCAGTCCGTCATGATGCGCTCTCAGTCTAAACCTCTTCGCAACTTAAATGCCTAAATTTCTTTTCGGTTGTGCATGGGTCGTGTCTCCGTTTGGCTGGATACTTATCTGTCACGCGCTGATTGGCCAATGCCTCTCCTCATGATCTCTCGTACGCTTTTCTGCTGTCTTTCCCTTTTCCCCTACTTATACCGCGGCTGCTCACGTCCTTCCGACCATCTTCTTCATTTCCTTTCCTCCCTCCCTCACATTCGTTTCCTCATCATCTTCATTTGTGTCTGTGTGCCACCTTCGTGGCTACGTCTGCGTCGATCGGCCTAGGTGAACGTCCGTTAAGAAGTCATCTGCTCATATCGCTCACTATCTTCAATTATGAATGCACTCTCCATTGTGCAGACAACTCCTCCGTTGCTGCCGAGTTGAGAGTTTACGCCCGGTACGCTGACCTCCTACTCCTGATGACAGGGGATAATCTTTTGCAGGAAGATTTCAGATCTGTGTTCGAGCAGGTGGTCGAGTGGTGCTTAACAGAGGAGAACGGATGCTTCGCATCGGACGCCAATGTCTGGGGACCACTGTTGCCCCATTCTGTTAACAGAAGCGCTGCTCGTTCAGATGTTGTCGTCGACCGTTTGGCTTGGGCTTGGAACTGGGAGTACCCTACCGGGACTTGGTAGCATAATGTATATTATATAAGCTCGTGGCCAGCCCGTGCATGAACCTATCACAACATTATTTTCTCCTCTAAGTGTGGGACTTAATCTCGGAGCGCAGCGACGGCTCTGCCTTGTACATCTACTACTCTTATATTATTACTCGTCACTTATATTCAAGCTCATATTCATACTTTTGCCCAGATTTTATTTGCTTATGTTTGGCAGGAATCTATCTGTGGATTAATGTTAGCGCTTTATTATCGACCTTCAGCTCATGGGCCAGGGCGTAGCGGAGGTAGGCTCTTGTAGTGGCCCAAAACTTACGTTCCTCCATAAATAGAGGCCCTAAAAGACGTTCAACCTATGGCCATCAGCTCGTGAAAGGCAGAAGCATGCTAGTCAATAGCCCCAAGGAAGATCCGAGGACTCCAGCTCGCAGCAGGTCAAGCGTTAGGGGGGTCCAAATTACCCGTATCTTCAATATTTATCCTGGCTTGGCGATGCTTCATGTTTGGCCTCCTTATCTCGGCGTCTATCTACTCCTTTATGGTCTAATCTCCCGTCCTCTCCCGTCATGATAATAGGCTAGCGCTGGCCATTGGTTGCTATCGGCGTCCTTTCTTCCCCCCTTCTCTCCTCCCCAATTTCGCACCATGGATCCCACTGCCGCAAAACCGTACGCTGTCCACGTCTCCCGCTTTTCATTCACTAACTTCGCTGCAAGGTTACAGGTCAAGTGCTGTTGACCCACGCCTCACCCGCCTGGCTGGCAGGCAACGGCAGCTACGTGACGTCCGCAGGCGCTAACAACCTACCAGCAGGGCCGTATTCCCGACAGTTGTCGCCCTCCATGCACGGGCTGAATGCTTATGGCCCGCCTGGGTGTGCTCGAAGGAATTGTAGCCCCGACACACTCTCTCTGTCATCGTCTCACTTGGGGCAAATGAATATCATTTCAGAAATATATCAAAAAGCAAAAGTTCGCTAATCAATTTTCACGAGGAAGGAAAATTCATCAGAGAATTCACCGGAGAAGGAAAAATATAGTTGATGACTCAGCCATTTGGCGGGGGCTCGGAGGCACTTAATCCGTATCAGGCAATCTGATAGGATAACTTTTGCAATGGATTTTCCTCGGGAAAAAACCAGTTGGCAGATTTTTGCACCTCGATGGATTCTTGATCGATATTCTGGCAGGTAATATCGGCGTTTGCCCGTAGTGTCTACATGTACGTCTGCAGCCGCTCCCGTGATGTGCACAACCTTGGGCTAATGCTATACGCCGCCTCACATAGTCCCCGAGACATCCCCCGCTGAGCCCGGGCTGTTATCAGCCTCGCCGGCCTCTCCATTTTAGATACCTTCCTCTTTGCTACCCCCACTCGTCACGGCAGCTTACCCGATCAATCATGTCGTCCATTGCGATACTTCACTTTTACTCCCTCCTATATTCTCGGACTCCACCGGCCAGCTCCGCACGCAGGGCGCTTTCACGAATTCTTGCGTTCAAAGTCTTAAGTACGTATCGTGTTCTCATTGTGCTCACAATTGGGATAGCTAGGTTTATGAGATCTACATGCCATTATGTAACCATTGAATGCATGTTTCTCGATTGAGCTCTTATCACGAAACTCGGAGTTCATATATTCCTGACCTTGATTACATGATTATTGTTCGCTGTCTGTCACTGTACTCTGAATTCTTATTCGCTGTTTGCAGTGCCGTCCGACTTTCTCAAATAGTGGCTACCGTTCGCTTATCTAATTGTATCCCCGATGCCCTGAGCGCTGAGATCTGAGAGCTGGGCCTCTGGCCGTAGCGGAGCGAGGCATGTCTTGTGGAAATGAGCGCCTTCAGTGTCCTTGCCCAACCTAACCAGCCTCGCGGCGAATTACATGGATATTGGTTGGTGGTTGTACAAGTGCGTAATTGATTATCAGTTTGAGCGAAACTGCCTGGAAGGTGTGAACTGATCGTAAGCGGATGGCTTCATGGCCAGTCCGCTAACGCACGCAACACCGCATCTGGCCGAGCGAGGCAGTTCAGAACGTTCAAGGTCCAACCACATCAGTAAAAGCGCCAATTTCTTGCCGGCCTTGCCAAGCTTGTGAGCTTGCCGACAAGCCGACAAGACACTGTTTGCATAAAGATCTATAGGCTGGTTGCAAAAACATTCTAGAACATACACTGATGGTGTTTGCGTCTCAACACTGATTTCCGAAGTCAGAACACGGCCTGTGGATGTCTTAAATAACTAAATTGAGGCGACTTGTTTGACTTGCAGGCGCTTGTCCGCGTAATCTCCACGTTGCCGAAGATCGCCTTGTCGCAAAAATAGACTTACATTGTCGGGCTTGGCGTCTTGGGCGTATTATTACCTTGCCGTCGCTTGTGCAGGGTTGCACAAGGTTGTACAAGCCCCCACAAGATTTTTTCATAGTTACTGATGCAAGGTCCAACACGAATGAGGCGTTTCCCTCCGTGATATAACAAACTTCGTTCCATCATCCATTATTTCTGGAGCCTTTGGACATCACGATCCTCTACCTTGATGACTTCCGTATCATCCACGTATGGGAACGTGATTTGTGAGCCTGCATCAACGGGCCATCGGCAGCTGGTATGTCAGGAGGTAGCCGATCACCGTCCTTCTCACTTCATCTTCCCATGGTCATGCTAATTCTGAGCGCGATGCTGACAGGGTGTATATCTGGAACTAAAACGAGCCGTCGTGCCTTTCCTGTACTTGCACTAGTTGCAAGTAATATGCAGGATACGTCCTCATGGTATATCTGGCAGGATACATTGTCCCAAATACGTGACCTGCGGCAGCGGCTTTGCTCATTTAAACACCGAAGCGAAGGGGACGGGTACTGATCGGTCAGCGTGCAACAGCATATATTACTATGGGGCTGGATGGGTGCGTCGGAGGGCGGTGCTCGCTGTCTGAACCGAGATATGTTTAACCTTCCGCTCTCACAAAGGGCTGATCCAGGGACGAGCATCTGGGAGCCGAGATGCCTCTATCAACGTTCTGGTGAAACAAAGCGTGCTCAATGCACGCTGTTCATTCTTCGTGCTATATATACTGGTCGACATCGCGACATCAAAACACTCCTCCAGAGCGAATGAGGTTAAGAAGCGAGCTCGGGTGGGCTTCTACTCCCTCGAACAGGGCTCCCCTTCAGCAACTATGGAAACGCCGAAGGAGATCGCGACTCTGACGCTCGATCAGAGGCTCAACTACACACAAGGTGCATCGCCCAGGCACTCTTTTGTTTCAAGACACTAACGATTTGAACGACGTGGTATTAGTCGCTATGGCTTGTCTGGCTGCATATGCATGGGGTAAGCTTTCATAACGACCTTAAAGACTATGTTATGATCCAGACCGTTGACGTGCGTTGCTCAGTCTGGGACATCAATAGGGAGGTGAGTAGTGCCCCCATAAGATACCAAAGGGAGCGGGAATCTGAACCTCAAACATTAGGTTGAGCTCATCTGGGTGAGCCACGGTTCTGTTTTTCGGTCCGGGATAGCTTATTATATATTGAATTGTTAACAGGGAAAGCAACAATCGGCATTCTCCAGACTTTCTTACATCGTAGTGTGTTTGCTTTGAATGGGTTTTACTCGCGTTAATGCACTGACTGGTTTCCCGTTCACCTTCACCCAGCTTCGCTACGGAGGGGTGTTTATGATGATGTACGTCCTTCGGCCTAAATACCTAGAGCGCGTCGTCGTCGTCGACTAAACTCTTCATCGTTCTTCGGTAACAGCTCAGGTGAGCTTTTGATACTGCAAGTCTAGCTTTCCCTTGGGCTAACAGGAAGTATTAGATATTCCGACGAGAGCCTCGTCGGTAACGGTGAGTCGAACTCATACATCTTCTTGAGAATGGGTTTGACAGATTCATTTTGGTAAAGTCGTAAGGCCTAGCTCACTTTGATCCTCAATCTCCCTAAAATTTCTCTACAGATGTGCGCTACTCCTTGACTGGCCTTTGAGTAACATCACTTATACCTCAACAGGCGCCGCCATGGTGGTGATAAACGACGTGATAATCAACTCTGCCGTGCATCTCGCTCTCAACGGTGAGAATTGTGTCGAACATTTACCCAGCCACGTCACGGACGCTGAAACTCTCTTTCGTAGCTATGATGGGGATGCGCATCTATGCCATTCTTGGCAAATCGAGGCGGGTGCTTTATTTCATTGGTGTCTGCTTCATCGCTACGCAAGTCACTGCAATTGTGCTGGCATTGCTGAAGGTGTTCCCCTTACACGTCACCACGAGCAGCACCAGTAAGACCTCTCCGAGAATCATCAGACTAGGCAGGGTACTAATTCGATACGAATGGGCAGGCCTCGCCAGCCCTGAAGAAGGCGACATCTGCGAAACGTGGACTGCGTCGCGGAAAGCGTGGTACCAGTCCGGCTCACTGATCTGTCTTGTTGTGTATGAAACCATTATGTTTCTGATGTCGCTCGTCGTCTTCGTCCGGAACGCATTAGATGAGACTCAGAGGCTTACCGCAACCTCAAAGACGTTGATGGGCATCATTATTCGGGACAATATGCTTTATTTCCTTGCGTAAGCCGTTGGATATCATTATCTCAGCCAGCTTTTAGATGCTCATACATATAATAGAGCTTTTCTCGGGCTTTCGCTTACCGTGTCCTCAAACATCATCTCTATCGTGGTCCCTTCTGTAAGAACCACGGACCCTCTCCTCGCGCAACATTATTGAAGCTGACAATACTACAGGCTAACACCGTCTCTCACCTATGGTACCACGCATTCACCGTCTTCACAACTGTATGCTCTGCACTGTATCAGGTCTTACTCGGCCCTTTGATGATGCTAAGCATCCGGGAGTACGACTTCAAGCATGTGAACGGAGGAGGGACTTCCGGCAACGTAGAGATGGGAACGCTCAAGTTTGCCACGGCTGCGTGGTCGCAGACGGGTACCGCAGACATCTCGAGCGTGGATGTATGACACAATATCGTCTGTACGAATAAAAAGCGGCGTTCGTGATATACTGTAGCAAATCGACCATAAGTTCCCGGTGGCGTGAGAGACCTGAGTTTAAACCCACCTTCCTAAACAGTATGTCCCACAATTTAGTTCCCGATGGTTGGTAACGGTGGGACAGGGTTCCCGGGCCGGGGCAAGTCCGGGCCGTGTCTTGTGTTCCTGGCTATTCAGTAAGACACAACGCACGGTTCCGCGAGGGCGGCTCGAAAGCTAATGCCCTTAATTTCAGCACCCTCGGCGACACGTCGTGTCTTTCACTGCTCCCAACTGCTCCCTATCGCTTTCCTATCTCCATGCAAAGGTATGTTTCCCTCGGACTACGTATGTCGCATCCTTTCGTTTGCTACTGATTTTCTATTTCTTTATAGCGGCGGTCGGCCTTGCAGCAACATCGCCTTGAACCTCGCTGCAAGCCTCACGTCCCCCTCACCTCTCTTTGACCTGCCCTGGCATGGTAGACAACGTCGACGTGGACTTAGCAACTGTCCAAGTGCCGTCATCCGACGAAGCTGGCCGCAGGAAGCGGTGCCGTGCGCCAAACAAGAAGTACGGAGACTTTGTAAGTCATTAGGATATCGTCTAGTGCATGTACACACTTTATTTTACTTCAAATTCTATGTTTTTCATGGTTCTACCGAGTGTCCCGCAGTTAAGTTCCCGGACACCCGTACACATGGGACTGTCCCACCCTCTAAGTTCCGTTCCCGGTCCGGTGGGACACGGGACGGGAACTTATGGTCTGCTCGTTACAGTAATCTATGGGAAAAGAATTTAGTCTTCAACACAGTAGAGACAGGCTGTTATTTGCTCTATGAGCGTCCCTTATCGTGATCTAAAACTTATAGCAGAGCCAAAGCGGCTCAGAATGCAAACGATGCTATAGTTAAAGTGAGATATACAAGACATGCTTCGCTGCGCTCCGGCTTTTACTACTTGATGTTGGGATACTTAGGAGTAATCATTTTGATGATATCAACCCTATCTCATTTCGCAGCCCGTCGCAACATACGATTACATCATATCACCAATCAATCAACAGAGGGATTTACAATAATTTTCGAATATATACCGGCCTATATTGCATTGTTATTCAATACCATTGAGACTACAGATAAACACACATACCGAAACATTCTTGATTTACTCTGGATTCACGCGGAATTTGACTCCATCTGTTTGTCGCGGGACGGAAGTTCTTCGGCCGTTTGCACGCCAATAGAACGTAGCTGTGGTATTTGAGTGTCAGTCGAGGGATTTCTGGTCTCCGTAGTGTGGGCAGCTGGCGGATACGTATGTCTGGGGATGAGAGTTGATCCCGGCGCCTGTGGATGAGTTGCAATCGTCTGCCCAGAAATCAATGGTGATTTTTCTTGACGACAAACAGAACGTGATTCCATCGTTCTTGGCGAAGGCGCCACTGTCACCCGCTCGGATGCCTGTGACCGTATGTGTGTAGTACGAACCTCCGTTTGTCGGCGAGTAGGAGGTGGGGGACAGATACAACAGAAGCAGAATAGAGATGGAGAGGGATCTTCCTCCAACGGTGCCTCGTCTACATTCATATTGTACCCAAGACGAGGTCCATCAGGTCGTGCGCCAAGGGTGGAATCTTCTCCCTGGGCTACAACGTTTTGCTCGATTTCGTTTGAACCCGTTGAATCCGTATCCGTGTCGGTCGTGTCTCCGTGTACCGGAGCATTGTCTCTGTCCCGTCGTCTTCCGGTGTCCTCTCGTGCAGCCACAATGCGCTGCAAGGACACGGTTTCACAACAATGTATGAGAAAACAGAATAAATCAGCTTACGGGTCTGGCATATCCTGGATAGACGAAGGCAAAGGCACGCGAAGAGTGACTCATGTGGGGCGTAGAACGCTGTAAGGAAGTATTGACCAAGAGTCAATGTTGATGGAAAAAGGCAGTTGGGATAATGAATGGGTTTACGAACCAAATTTTGTCGCATGTCACTCAGCACTGTATAGAAACGGTCGCGAAGGCCAAAAATTCGAGCGCTGCCTTCTACAAGATTGGGCTTAAACAACACAGAACGGAAGATCAGAATAGTCGTCGCGACAAAATAACGATAAGGGGAATGCGTACGTCGTTGATCTCGTCGCCTTGTCCTTTCACATTCCTCAATAATTGAACGAAAGCCCGGGTGATGGCTTTGAGCCGTGATTCTTGATCCCGTGTATCCCGTTGAAACGTCTTTTCAGCCACCCTCGGCTGCCCTAAATTCTGTAGGAAATTTTAGCTTGGATAGCATGTCCATTTCTCAGCTTACATTGCCATCTTCTACTCTAGTATGTAAAGCCGGTGGCGTTTGTCCATCGTCCCTTTTGGTGATTGTGGCTGGAATCTGACAGTGAAAACATGACTGTAACAGTAATCATGCGAGCTAAAGCAAAAATAACTTACGTTCATAAAACTCCCGAGGCTATCGCTGGACTGAGAAACCTGCGCGTATATGAGCTATGGGTCCGACTGATCCCAGTTTGTGGCATCACCGGTGGAGTTGATCTTTGAGCCCGCGCCTTGCCCTTGTCGATAATGCCAGTCGTTTCGCTGGCGTCTTCCAACCTCCCTTCTGAAGCAATGGATAGACTGACCTAAATAAACTTAAAAGGTTGATGACTATGAATAAGTATCTGAGTTACCGGGCTGCCTGTCAATGGTCCATGTACTTCTCCTGTCACATCTTCCGAGTTTCCCTGGGATTGATGCGTCAACCGAAGCATTTGATGAGGGATACGCACGCTTACTTCAATACTATGAAAGTCCTACTTGACGAAAAGTTACCGAGAATGATCAGTCAGAATATTATCGATCAGTATGTTAATGGATTACCCTGAACCACAGGCTATCTGGGCTCTCCCCACGGCGCATGGGATCGTTACCGCTACCCAAGAACCGACGAAAAGCTCTTGTCAAAGGCATGAAATTCCTTCGTGTCTGATGAGATATTAGACCATCAGAAATAGAGTGATACTGAGATAAACAACCGTAAATTGAAGATCGCCTGCTTGAATGACAAGCTCATGAATACGAGACTGGGTTGGCTTTATCGTATGATTGAACTCATATGCTCACGCGAGAGGCTGTGAGCGATAACTCACCTGGGCTCCGAGGAGTAGACGTCCAGTGGCTACATTCCACATGTACAAAAATCCATTCGTGGTTCCACTGACAACGCGCTCTCCGTCTGGAGAAAACGCAGCTGTCGTAACCGAGTCGTCATGAACGAAAACTTGGAGAAGCTTCCCTGTCTTTACTTCCCACACACGGACTTGCTGATCATAAGATGCGCCAAGGAGTTTTGACCCGTCCGCTGAATAATGTACACAGGTAACAGGTCTTCCATTCTTGAAGGAAACCAGTTTATCTGCCCCAAGTGGGGAAATATTCCACAAACATACCATGCCGTCCCAAGACCCAGTCACCATTTGTGTCCCATTAGGAGAGAAGCACATGGAACGTAGCCCGCCCTCACGTTGAAGCGGCTTGAAGATGCGTTTTTGCGTTTTTGCGTCCCAGATGCAGACAGTATTGTCGTGGGAACCACTTGCTATCCGACAACCGTCTGGAGAAACATAGAGAGTGCGAGTGGCGTAGCGGTGTGCGTAGATCACCTGTAGCGAAGCTCCAGATTGCACGTCCCATGTATGGATCGTCCCGTCATCTCCTCCGGTGACGAGACGCAAATCATCGGAACAGAATTTGACAGTCCAAACAGCGCCTTTGTGGCCAGAAATAGGCTCACAGGTAAGGTCGCGAGCTTTAAGGTCCCAAATACAAACTAAAGCATCGTCCGCAACACTAGCCAAAAGATTTTCGTTTTTCGAAATATCTATCCCATTCTCGCCCGATGGAACCTTTATAGCTACCGGCTTATCAAACGCCACGATACGATTATGGGGTGCGAAAACTGGTCAGCAGATCAGGGAGCCACTGGAATGGCGCGGCAACGAGAGTAATTCTACTGCCCTTGCTTACTCTCATGACGGACAGTGCCTGGTTAGCGGACACAACGACGGGACGCTTCGAGTATGGGATATAAGCACACACCAGATGGTAAAGGATCCACTTAAAGGTCATTTCGGACAGGTTCGAGCCGTACAATACTCTCCGGACGGCGCATTCATTGCCAGTGGTAGTGAAGACCGCATTCTAAAGCTCTGGTCTGTCTCAACAGGGAACATCATCGACATAGTAGGGCATACAAAGGCTGTGAACTCGGTCTCTTTCTCACCCAGTGGCAAACGGGTCGCAACGGCATGCGATGACTGGCTCGTTCGCATTTACGACGTCGATCAACACGATTTAATTATCGAATTGCGAGGTCATTGGGCCCCAGTACAATGCATTCAATACTCTCCGGATGGTTTGACCGTTGCCAGCGCCTCTAACGATTGCACTATCCGGTTGTGGAACGCCTCGACAGGTGATCTAGCGATGGGACCTCTCTATGGTCACGGATACCATATTTCCACCTTATCATTCTCTCACGATGGTCAGAAACTCGTCACCTCCTCAGTGGACCACACCATTCGAGTATGGGATGTCGCTTTGGGGGAATGCATTTTGGGACCATTGTACGGGCACAACGAGCCAGTCATATCGGCTGTTACCTCCTACGAAAATGAGGCCCATTTTATTTCCTGCTCCCGCTCTCGTGTGTATATTTGGAACATACACGATGGTGCGCCAGTGCTTGGACAGGTAAGTTTGGTGCCTGGAATTGCTGCCCACCCATTGAAGGCAAGTTACTGTAGGTCACAGGTGAAATGGTACCCAATACAAGTGGCGTTATCGAAGAAAAGCACCTGTAAGTTTTGTTTTTGCTCTTCAAAGTCTTGAAGACCAAATCAAACAGATTGAGGACGTATGACACGGTTCGAGCGGTAGCGTGGTTTTCTGACGGGCAGCACTTCGCGAGCGCAGGCGATGATTGTTTCATTAGAATCTGGGATACCCAAACAGGTCAAGAATCCTCAATGCGCCCTCTCGTGTTTCACGAAAAGAACGTCCATGCAAGCGTAAGGATGTCGCAAGGGATGTCAAAGGGATCACGGTAGGTTGCGCGTGGTTCGAGTAAGATGTCGTCCATGATATGCTAGGGCGTAGGAGAACAATATGATCCTGTGAACGATGAGTTGAGTTGTTAAGTGACTGTAGGCGGCAGGGCTGAACACAAACATTGTAAACGCTGCCCTAATACAGCATTATTTTTCCGGGATGATCCGAACTCTGATGCTTATACAGCATACATCTCAGAGGCTGGGCACGGAAGACACAGTCCTCATGGGCACATCTGGATCCGAAGTTTCTAGATTTTCAGCTTTAGCCACGTCTAAGCTGATGTATAAGTGCTGTGGAAGGGGCGTAGTTTGTGGCCGTTTGTTTCGCGCTGGCAATCGACTCAAAATATGACATTATCATACTAATACCTGCATGCAGAAGACACGGATAAGACATGGCGGAGATTACTGAGAAGATGACAACCATACAGCTAAGTTACATTACCAATAAAACATTGCCGTTCCAAATTCCATATCCTCCAACTCAAACACGTCGTCTTCCGTAACCATCTCGCAGCCGTCGATATAAAGCTTCTCGAGCTGCACCGGTACAAACGCCTCATAGTTCGGATCCTCCGCCTTCGGCGCAGCTGACGGCGAAGTGGGCATACCATGGATCGTGGCGCCCGGGCTTGCCCCCTTCGGCCTCCGTAAAGGCACAATCTTCCTCCCAAGCAACGCCATCTGCTGTGCATCTCCTTTTGATTGCACGATCTTTTGAATCTCCTCACGCTGGCATCTTTGCGACCTACTCCTCAGCAATCTCTCGATGTCCTCGCGGCTCACGTCCGCACACCCCGCAATCGTCACCTCCCTCAGCCGTGGACATACCTTCACCCCGACATTGATGCTGTCGTTTGATTCTGCGAGCTCAGCCAGCAGCCCACTAGCGCGCGTGCATTCGATAAGGGACAAGCACTGTAGTGAAGGGGTATAAATGAACCCGTAGTCGCCCCGGGTTATCAGACGGGATTTAGAGATGGTGAACCCGCAGATGGAAAGGTGTGTGAGGTTCTGTAGACACGGGACGTTGAAGAGGTATGTGATGTGCGGAAAGACCGGAGGCGCTGGCTCAGCAATGATCATGGACTTGGAGAGCGGGAACGGGACATGGGTGACCTCGAGCCGCTCCAAGGATGGCAAATCGAGCGCACAAAGCGCGCTCTCGAGCCCCTTCTTGTCTGTGCACTCGACATAAAGTTCCTTCAGAGATGGCATGCAGACCGATGCCGAGCCGTTGTCCGTTGTTGAATAACGCTGTTTTACGACAGCGAGCTTTAACGTCTCGAGGCGCGGCGCAAATAGCGAGTCCATGACGGTTGCCACAGAGCATGGGAGCGCGTCTTTCCATGTGAAGGTACGCAGATTAGGGAGATCAGCTCTGTACAGGAACTTGACAGCAGGGTCGGATTCGGGCGGATGTTGATAGAAAGCGTCTGACTCAAAGAAAACGTCTTCAATCCGCGGAAGACCTTTGAGAAATTGGATTATGTGGGGAAAATCGGGCTCGTATTTGTGCCAATGCCGGTGTGAGGCGGTGAAACTGAGTTGGACGTGAGTCACATTTGTAAGTGTGTGCGCGGCGACCAACACCGGATAGAGGTCGTGCAGGCTTACGCTCCGTAGGAATGGATGCGTCGAACCTGTCCGCTCGGTTGCGGTTACCTCGTCATTTGTCCAATCCATCTGCAGATGAGAGGACACGGCGAACGAAGCCGGCGCAGTAGAGACAACTATATCAATCTCTTGTAACAACGGTGCGCCGTGGCTGTTGAGGAGACCAATGATGCTCTTGAAGCTACGGTATTCGTAGACATCAAAATGCACAGCCTCGAAACGCGACACCAGAGGCGAAATAAGTGAGACGAACGCGTTAGCGGTAGAGACTTCTTCCTCCAGATCGCTCTCCTCCTCGATCGCAGGCGCGATGAACATTACCTGGAGCGGGCATAATCCCGATCTTTCTATTTGGAGATTGACGAGCTTAGGGTACCACGCTCGCGCGCGATACGAGACCAGTGACCATAGAGACGAGGTAGATATGACAAGCTGCCGCCAGTAGGAGCACACCTGTGCGAGGGTGAACACATATGGGTGAGTATAAATTGCACTTGATGATGAGGCTGCACGGAGACGGAGGCTGTCGTTCTGCCAAATAGCGCTTCCAAATATGACAATTAACGTCTCTCCGGGAAGTTGTGCTATAGGGTGCTTCGTATGAAGCGTTTAGAATGGCGATACTCAATTGATAGAAGTATAACTTACCGAACACAAGGTGTTAGGCGCCTCACTCTGAAGACTAAGGCATGTCATTTGAGAGGCCAAATCTCCTTGTCTGGTATTTGAGGACATGATTTTCTAGCAGTGCCAGGGCGAGGACGCTGCGTTAAAGTTAGCAATCACAAAATACTGTGCTTGAGGCTGCGTCCTATGCAGTCAAAAGAGCTCCAAAGGTCAGGAAAGTAGCTTCGAGCGCGCAAATTTGCAAAGCAGGTTTGGAAATCAAGTACCTTCAAGGGCTAGAGGAACCACAGTCGCGGACAATATAGATGCGGGTGAGTCGATGACGAGAGAAGATAGAGGAGAGCCGCAAGGTCCCCGTCAATTTGGAGTCCGCTCTTCGCATGCGCAGGTTCCAAATTCCCACGATAAGACCGTCTTGTAATCCGACTCTTGTTTTCATAACCTCAATAAACAGTAGAACAATAGCAAGTATATCAATGCAGTTCAGTGAGTTTTGTAACATAGTCTTCAGTTGCGTCCATTTTCATAAGCAGTCCCTTCAGTGATATACATATCAAAACTTTGCCCAAAGGTCCAAACCTTTAACAACGCGAGATCCATGTGAACCTCTGGAAATCTCAAGCCTCTTCCTGAATTGCGTCGCCCTCCTTGACCACACGCAAAAACACACTCTCCAATGATGCCTTCTCTACTGTATACTCTTGAACACCGCTCTCAGCCAGTAGCCGGAAAAGCCGCGCGAGCGTCAATCTCGGACCAACTTCAGGCATTTCAGACATTGACGCTTTCATTGCGCTGGCGTCGTTCGTGCCGACTTGCTCTCGGTGGATCTGAACCTCAAACCGTGTAGTAGCATCATCGGTGAGCATCGCACCGGGTATGCGGCTTATAGCATCCTGCACACGGAGGACGTCATCCCGCGTTCGGCAAGAAAACTGGACTTGGTAGTTTGCGTAGCGGCTCGCGAGATCGTCTAATGTACCGATGGCTAAAGGAGAGGGTTAGTAACCGTCAAAGCTCATTTTCAGTAGAAATTATCATACCTAAAAGCCTGGTTGACAAGATTCCGACTTTACTTGCTAGCGCAGATGCTTCTTCCATTGAGTCTGGTCGAAAGACAATCAGGCCTATGTGGCAAGATCTGAATCGAAAGTACTCACGAGTGGTGATCACCACCACTTTACCTATCGCTAACTTCCTCAGTATACCCCACATATCCCGCTTGACTTGAGCATCCACGCCAGTCGAAAACTCGTCGATCAGGATCACAGAAGGGTTACCTAGTACAATCAAAATCAGTATTAGTAAGCTACGGCTAGAGAACACCCAGGCTGAAACGTACCAATCAATGCGATAGCCAACGCCAACTTCCTTTGGTTTCCTCCAGACAGCTGACAAGCAAGCCTTTCATGATACTCCCATAAATCAGTCGCTCTCAGCAGAGAATCCACGTTGTTGTCGATCTCAGCTCCACGGCTCAGGCCCTTGAACAGGCCGTAGAGTAGCAGATGCTCACGCACGGTGAGATGTGCGTCGATAGCCGTAAACTGCGGGCATACTCCGAGCGACAAGCGTGAGGCGTTAGGCTGCGAAGCGACAGAGACATCGTGGACGAGTATATCTCCTAGATCAGGGGTTACGTCTCCACCTGTAGAAAAGTGAGCAAAGAGCGTCAAAAGTAAGAGGGTAATAAGACGTACGGATCATGTTAAACGTCGTCGTCTTTCCCGCTCCGTTCGGACCCAACAGTGCAAAAATAGTGTCCTTCGCAATGCCGATGCTCAGATCGTCAACTACAACCTTCCCCTTCTCGAACGCTTTGGTGACACTCAAGACCCGCAGCTCATCGCGTGACATTTTGACAGCATTACGCTCTCTGGCGACGTCCTCTCTCAGCACATCCATGCCAGTTCCCGCCTGCTGTCGCATCTTCTTTATCGCCCGAAGGCGTTTTCGTCGCCCACATGATAGGCACTTGAGAGACGTGCCGCCAAGAAGCGGACCACCATCGGCAATGAGGAGGATACAGAAGAGGGTAAGGGCGGTGACGGAGAGATACAATATTGGACCACCGAAACTGTTGACTTTTCCTAGCTCGGAAACGGATAGTTCTGACGTTCCGGAACAAAGAAGGGTGAAGAGATCCAGGGAAATGAAGGATGCACGTTCGAGACTTGCAACTGGGGCAAGCCATATAAAGGCGTAAGCTGCAAGGAGTTTCGTCAGCATTCAGACATGATACACACGTGGTGGGAAATCGCACTGAATATCTGTGTGACCCGGGATGTTTCCGTCGATTTCGTGCCCGACACAAAGATGGAATAACCGAGCATGTATAGCTGGTTGAATGAAGCGTCAGCATGATGCACTAGGAAGATGGAAACTCGCGCACAATGAAAATGAAGAATTGATATCCCGTTGAGACCGCAAATGCACCGAGGGGCGAAGCCATGAACAGAGTCGTAACATATGCCAATAACGTAGCTGAGACTCCGTACAGAATAAGCACGATCCACTGTACATGGAAGAATTGGTACCAGCGTTAGGTCGGCTCGAAGATAAGGCAGGAAGCGACGTACATAAAACCCGAGTTCGAAGAAGCGCCCCGATGCCGCGAAGGCAATTACCACGAGCGAACTGATAACCACCACGAAGGATGAATCAAACATCAGATGCCCCGTCCAAAGCCCCAACGCGCTACTCAGGCCGTTCGACCTCTGCATTGCCTTCACAGAAGTATGTCGTTCGGTGGAGACGTACACCGCAAAGAACGCTGGGTAGATTATCTGTGCACCCCTCGATTAGCATGAAAACGTTTGATGGAGATAAGAAGAATCGTACCATGCAAGTCCCAAAGATCGCCAGCCACTCCAGGCCGTGTAAGCTTGTCCCAGAGATCGGCGGAAACTGCTCATAACTTGCGTAGATGACAGGATTGGCTGTTCCGCTGCTATTACCCGCCGTGTTCCGAGCTTGAGTGTAGAGGAGGTTCGAGACAAGGTTAAGCATCGCGAGCCCTTTTAGACCACCGTCAGAAGACGCCTCCCATGCAAACAATGTGTCTCCGGTCTCTGCGCTTGTCGAAGTGGGAATGGAAAGTCCGCCAAGCGGTATGTTGAGGTAATCTCCAGATATAGTCGACACAAAGCTGTTGTTGTCCTGCAAGCTAACTATATCCACGCCGTTCAATTCTTGACTCATGAAAGAGGCGACGCTAGGAGGGGAAACGAGCAGCGGAGTCTCTGTGGCGTTTCCCGCACCTCCCGTAGAAGCGGCGGTGGCGAGTGCATCGGGAAGATAAAGAGGTTGACGCGTGACGGCGCTTCGCTGGAGCATACACACGTCGCCCGCGGGTTGGCGATAGACAAAGATGATGGGGACGCATGACCCGAGGATAGCGACGAGCGTGAGAAGCAGGGGAATATACCAGCTTCGACGAGCGATGAGATAGCGTTTGTATGCGACGATGAGGGCCTGGTAGAAAGGCGATATCCTGCGTCCATCCGCAAGGACTTTCGGTGGTTCGCTTTTAGGAGGAAACTCGGGTGAAGTAGGGGGAAGGTATAGCGTCCCAGCGCCGTCGATCGGATAGTGAGGTGGTTTTTCTGAGAGCACATCGAGAAAGATGTCTTCGATCGACGTTCCAAGAACATCGCACGATGAAATGGCTGGTGAGACATGCACGTCGTTCTCAAGGAGAGTCAGCGCTCGTTCGATAACGAGTGGGTCCCATGTATGGAGATGGTACCGCATGGTTACCGGCGATGCTGAGTTCATCTCCGCCTCGGGTATGACCCGCTTCAACCTCCTCAGAGCCTCCCGAGCCAGTGACTCGATCTCGTCCTCACTCCCTGCAGAAAACGTTACTTGCAAATTATACCCGCTCCCGTACCTCGCCTTGAGTGCGACCGGCGACCCAGCAGCAACAAGCTTTCCAGGCGACGCGAGAATCGCAATCTCATCCGCGAGCAGGTCCGCTTCATCGAGAAAATGCGTTGTATAGACGATCGAGCGCTCGTGCTTCACGCCGTTCAAGACGCGCCATATATCGCGGCGCGACAGGGGATCCACGCCAGATGTACACTCGTCTACGAGCAGCAAGGGAGAGTCACCAACGAGGCCACATGCAAGCTGCAACTTGCGCTTTTGTCCGCCAGACATAGTCATCGCACACGAGTCTATCTTCTTTGACAGGCCGCAGTCGCGCAGCAGCTGTCGGAGGTCGGCGTCAGAGGGAGAGGGAGAAGAACTGGAGTGCTTTATGGAACGCCAGACACGGAGAATCTGCAGGCAGGTAAGGTCGGGGAAAAGTATGTCTTTCTGAGGAACAATGCCAAGACCGCCACGGGGAGGGCGAGCGCGACCTCCCGCAAATACGATGCTGCCGGACGTAGGTGTGAGAAGCCCGCCAAGAACAGAGAGAGTGGTCGACTTCCCAGCTCTACGAGTAATCGTTAGAGGCTGCGAAAGGAAGCAATCGTGATAAACGTACCCGTTTGATCCAAGTAGAACAAATATACCCGACGTTGGGACGTCTAAAGACAAATCCTCAATTGCTACTACGGGATTCTTGCGACCGAGGAGCGAAGGCGGAAAAACCATCTTCAAATTACGTATAGAAACAGCACTCCCTAGAAGGTGGGTTTCCGAGGGCATATTAGCGTAGCCGCGTTCCGATAACCAAGGGACCCATGGTCGCTTTACGGTGGGCTTCGAGTCGTATATCGCAGATTCGAGCCAGATCGCGAGTACGGGCCACATAACTGTGCTGACCTATGACCGCTGATGAGTACTATTCCTCCTTCCCTTTCGACAAGGACTTACCGCAGCAGCAATAAACAACGGCGTCAGTACCAAACCGTTATCCGGGTCCCCTTGACCCGCTTTCGCGCCCAGCAGGTGACTTTCCCATCCACATATAGCCCGCATGGAAAACACGTAGAAGCCCGGGGGAAACACGACTGTATACACAAAAGCACCAGTCGTACTCGCATGCTTAGCGAGAAGCGCGAATGCTGCAAAGAGAATCGACAGCACGGTGGGCGCTAAAGCAGCTAACTGTGGGATGTTCATAAGGGGCACTGTTACGAAGAGCGTCCAGCTCGCAAGCGAGAGCCCTGTTAGAACGTGCGTAGCAACAAGGAGGCCGATCGTCGTCTTTGTGAACGTGACGTAGTGCCATATAACAGCGGCAGCAACCCATCCGGGGATGTATGCAACAGACAGTGTCACATGCCAGGAACTACATGAACGGGAGTGAGCTGTGAAGAGGTGGTCTCAGGAGAGAATCCTTACATGACGCGGGCTGAGTCGAGAAGCCCCATGGCCTTCATGAGTTCCGCCAGCAACGTCGCTCGTTCCGTGGAAAACCAGCCCCCAAGGTGGTACGCGATTGGGATAAACTCGAAAAACCTGTAGACCGCTCGTTAGGAGCATAAAACGGGTGAGTACTGCGCTTGAAGTACGTACATTACGATCATTAGGTAATTCCGTATATTCCGAATGTATTCTGCACGACAGGTCAGATAGCGTCGTAAGTACTCAAAATGATTGGCTCACTTGTCCTGAAATCATCGTTCTGCTCGCTGTCCGTCTCCTGTGAAAACGGCCACTCGAGGGGTGTGTCCACGTCCTGCCCCGTTCTTAGGTAGATGATGGCCTTAGATAGAGTCGTGAGACCGTAAGACCGTAATCGGCGAAACAACAAGAAATAAACTCACTTGGTCAACAGCCCACTGTAACGGCATGATGATATCCTCGAAGTCCGACGTATGCCCCAAAACATCAATGTATCCCAGACCGCTGTCCCCGCTGAGGGTATAGTTCACGATGGTGTTATCGGATGAGTCCCATGAACCCGGGAGCGCGTCAAAGGTGATGCCTGCGAAACAGGTCGAGTACCCGGCGAGGTTTGGCGTACAAGCAGTCGCGAATTCCGTAGACGACCCTAGATGCACAACGGAATTCTGCTGCGCGTCAGAAAAACCGTTAGTGATGCGCGACATCAACGAGTATGCGGCAGGAGAGCCGCTGCTGTTCGTGTTGTCGGCCCAGACAAGGATCTTGGAGCTCGAGAATTGGGTTTGAAGAGATTTGACGGGAATGGGACTGCCTAAGCTATACTATCAGAATGCAAGACGTCGTCTTCAGAAGTGATAAACGAGAGGTCCAGAGGGAGAGCTACCTCTTGAACGTAGTACGTTTCCTCTTGAGCAGCAAGCATGAATCCAGCGAAGAGCGCTGGTAGTAGGAGACAGCGAAACAAGTTCAGCTAGGCGGGCGTATGGTGAGTATGACGTGACAAAAACAGGGGACATTGAAGTACCCATTTATGCTTCCAGATGATGATCCAGTTCTTCTTCCATAGCGCCCAAAACTGTCGCAGGAATAAGCCAACTGACATCGTCGCAAGTTGCGGATGAGACTTTGCGAAACAATATAGGTGACGGCGGGCACATTGCACTGGGAGGATTTAAGTACTATGCATCGCTACCGAGTATCGAATCCCGCAGCCTAGTAGTGTTGCATGCGCAGCTCTTGGGTAACCGCGTATCTAATTAGTGAGCTGAAGTTAAGGGCATCATATCCCGGCATCACCTGTGAGGCGGGAGGTGTGATTGGATGGATTGATACTGCGGTAAGGGAAGGCCCTGCGGAGAGTGGTGACGCCAGAGTGGCTGAGCCAAAGTAACGGCTGGCTGAAGTTCGAACTTCCAGGAGTGACTTGATCGCAGCGATCCGCAGAACACAGCCCTATGCGGCCTCGAGCTGTCGTAGAGTGTCGCTGCAGCGCTTCGGTTTAGCGTGATGAGAAAAGGCGATGCGACCCACGCACTACCGAACGTTGGCACAACAAGAGAGCATCTTCCTTTCACGTATGACCGTAAAGCCTAATGAAAGCGCGTACGTTGTGGCAGACGGTTCGAGTTAACGTCGACATGATGGTGGTGCGAGCTAAACAAATTGCGGCAAATTGTAAGCCATGCGGCAAGTCGCGCGACACGTAAATTCTCGTAATTCCCACGGTCAACGGCACAGCCGCATAAAACAGCTGCGGTGGCAACAAATCTACAATAGTTGCGAGATGGAAGTATGTCTGTACTGTCGCCAGGAGCCCATCATCTAACTTGCGGGTCTGAGAAATAATAATTCGAGGATGTAGATAATACAAAATTAACAACCGACCGCATTATCGTGTGGCAGGAAGGAAAACAGACCACCCCAACTACTACTGTAATGATAACGCATGAAAGACCGGCATGTCTAGAGGAAACATCAAGCATGATGATGATGTCCATGGTAATTCACTACTGGGATCTCCTCGTACACGCTCATGTTCGAGTCCACGCTTGTCCGAAAGTCTATCAATCATATTTTGGCACTCACAACGCCCATCCGACGGCGAGGAACAGTACTCCAATCCCCAAGCCCGGTAAAACGCCATAGGTACTCTGAGCGCCACCGCTCGAGCCGCTTTGCCCACTGCCGGGTTGCCCCTGTCCAGGAGCAGCCGTAACGGGCCCAGCGGCAGCAGCGGTAGCAGTACGCGCAGCAGATGTGGCTGACTCATATCTAAAAATAATCGCAGTGAGCCTCTGCAAGGCAGGAAATATCGCGGAAAGGACGTACGCAGAGCTCGCCTTGCTGACATCCGACGTCGTATCGACCAGCACATTGTCGATGACATGGACGACGCCGTTCCTCGCGAGCAGGTCCGTGCGCACGACACGGGCGGGCGGGGAGCTATTCACCTGAACGTACAGCCCGGACGAGTTCGATGCAAGGTGCATGGGCTCGCCAGATGCGGTAGTAAACTCGAGGTAGCCGCCGCTCGCGTTCGGCGTGATGAGCGTCGAGTAGAGGGCGCTACCGTTTACGATCTATGATAGCGTACGTTAATTTACTCACAAGAGAGGGGATATAGGGGCCAATACATACATGATTTCCGATGAGAGAACTAAGTGCCGTCGTGTTACTTGCGAGCCCGTTCAAAGAGCTGTTCGCCCTCTGCATCGCTTCGTCGCTCGGCGCGAAGATGGTTATGCCTGGCGTCTCGTCGAGGACCTGTCCGAGGTTCGCTACGTCGGTAGTCACCCTGGTTTCATTACCGCCATTGTCAGACATCGCACCCATCGACGCGATGATCGCGCTGAGGTTCGTGATGCCGTTCCTCGGGTCTTGCAGAACCGCAGACATGTTGCCCGGCGGGCGGAGCACGTGGTCGATGACGTAGACCTCCATGTTACCTATGGTGGACGCGTTCGTCACTGAAACATTCGTGCTAGAAAAAGATGTCAGAACGCATGCTTCCGAGCAAGTCGCGCGACAAAGAGAGCTCACCCGTTGTTGAAGGCGAAAAGTGTCCCATTTTCCGGATAGCGCGACCATATCAAGACCTGGCTAGCGTTCCCGGGCATGTTGACATAAGACGAGCCGTTCAGCAGCGTGCGTCCGAGCGTCACGTTCGGGTAGTTCGTCGTCATATTGGTGTAGTTACCGGGAAGAATATGATATGAGAAGATAGCGCCCAAGTCCGAAGCGTTTGTACCCTGAGAGTCGGTGGCGAACGCCGTCACTTCGAGAACATACTTTCTTTAGCGAGAAATATGCGGCGCCAGAAAAATATGCGACGTACAGGCATCGTTGCTTGGCGCAAAAACTGTCGAGACATTGTTGCTAGCCAATGTATCAATCACCTGTCGTCCCGCTTCGGTCTGATTGAGCGACTCCACGAGCCCACCGAGGGCATTGAGGCCCGTCGAATTCAGCTGCTGGCTGAAGCTCGTCAAATTACTCTGCTGGGAGAGAACAGCTGGCACAAGCGCCAGAATCAAGGAGAGAGCTGCGAGCATCCTCGTCAGTAGGAATACAGTGGTAAAGGAATAAGAGATGGTTTAGGAGCTAGCCGAGCCCCTCAAGACGAGTACGAGTTTATATACGCACTGGGAGACATCGTGGCATGATCCGCAGCTCAGCGCCCAGGGGTCAAGTGAACATGCATGCCCCGCTTTGATATTGGAATGAAACGGAGTGAAATACTGCCAAGCCTCCCAACGTCGCTGAGCTCAACACAAAACGCCTATGAAAGAAGTATCAGACCACGGTATCTCACCGGCAAAGTTACACGTACTGGATTAGGTAGGGATATAGGTCTACACTTTAATGTCCGTGCGCATGAGGGCTGTCGCCCTATGAGGGGCAGCGCTACGTGCATCCTTGCAGTAGCATCTATAAATGTGCAGTTGCGATGTCGTCACGTTGGCACGTGCCACGCACCGGGTTATGCTAGAAGAGGCTTCAACATCGGTAATCCAACTATTAGGTAGCGTGCTTGTTCAGTATGTCGACCTGTAGACCCATGAAAAATTAGCCACATGTATTTGAAACTTAGGCGCTCGTGATGCAGATACAATGCTTGGGCCATCGTCATAGGCGCATCATATCCCAGTCTGTGCAATGGAAGGGATGCCTTGTGGCACGTCGTCTGGGATAGCTCCAGAATCGAGGCCTTGTACACGCAACACGGGCTGGGCCGAAGTCAAAGCCGAATTGTCGGTAGTTTCGCGCAGTGAGAAACGACCAGCGACAACATGACATTATCCAGTACGATATCAGGTAGATAAATGTTAGATCTAATAGAATTTCAACGCCGTCAATAGCTTCTTCACGGACGAATCGTTGGCCCACTCACCTTACGTATATCCTCGCTCACTCGCCCCATCCTCTCCTGCTGCTTCCCCAGACAATTGTAAGAGATCAGGAGTACGAAACCATAACACCCATCCCTTCTAGTGCCGCCGCATCTCCCTTCATCACAAGCGGACAGTCGTCGATGTACACGCGCGCCAGCTTCGCGGGATTTAGCGCCTCCGACATCGAGAACATCATCGTTGGTGTCGGCCCAGCGCCTACCGCTGCCTGGGCAGCAACCTCTCCATGGTACGGGTTACTAGTGTTTTGCGCCGCCCGCCGCAGGCTGCGCCGGAGGGGTACGATCTTGCGCTGGAGCAACGCGGACGGGTCAGGCGATGGAGGTGCGTCGCCGATGGCTGCCTCCTTCCCGTTCGAATTTGAAAGGCCGGGATCGGCCGAATGGATGTCGGACCTAGGTACACCGCCACTGCCACTGCCATCCACGTTCATGTTGGCTGCTGCAGAACCTTGGTACGGCTTGCGAGAGCGCAGGTGCGCGATGCGGTAGACGTCCCCGAACGAGACGTCCTGGCAGCTCATCAGCGTGACCTCCTCGAGCTTCGGACACGCGCGCACGCCCGGCCCTTCGTCTGGCCCAGCGGCGGGAGACCCACCCGTGCATGTCCGCGCAAGCTCGTGCAACAGCACACCCGCGCTCGCGCATGACACGAGCGTGAGCGACACCAAGTTAGGCATGTACCTCAGCATCGCCATGTCCTCGTCCTCCACCTCACTCCCGTACCCGTCTCCATGCCCGTTCCCAGCGGCCCGCCTATATGCCCTCTCGCCCTCGAGCGCGAAGTCCGTGAGCGTGAGGTGCGTCACTGTTGGGAGGCGGGGATCCCGGAAGAGACTGTCCGCACGTGGTAAGACGAGCTTCGCGCCCGGGTTGGGGTCGAGGAATCCGAGCTCGAGCCGCTCAAGGGCCGGGAACCCGAACTTGCGCAGGACGCCCTTGAGCCCTTCTGCGTCGTGACACTGCACGGTGAGATCAGTGAGTGCGCTGAGCGTGTGGATGCCCTCGAGCGGGTCGGATGTTGGTGGTCTTCCTTGAGGTTGGGAAAGGGGAACGGTGAAGTTGTGCGAGTTGATGTTCCGTTTGGACGCTGGGAGGACAGTCAGGTCCCAGGACTGCAGGCGGGGTATGTGGAGAGAGGACATGAGGCTGCTGACGTTCGCTGCGGCAGCGGCACGCCAGGTGAGTCGATGTAGCATGGGAAGGGTGGCATCTAGCAGACTATCGGCGTGTGGGTCAGTAGAAGAAGTCGTGGTTGATGAATGAGCCCAGGTAAGCCAGACATCATCGAGAGTGAGATCTTCGAGCTGAGGTGAATGAGTGAGAAATCGAAGAAGTTCGTCAGTGGGTAGTAATGATCCTTGAGCTGGGAAAGACAGATATAGTTTCCGCAAGTTAACGAGCGTATGACGCGAGAAGCATCTGAGAGGAACCCGCTGCACGCGGATGCTGGTCAAGGAGTCAAAGCGACATGGGGTGGAATGATGAAGGAAGTTCAGCGCTGACGTCTTGGATAAGAAGTATCGGTGATTGGTGGGAGGAACGATAAACTCGCAATGCTCGAGCATAGGGAAGTCGAGAGATGAGAGTGTCGTTACCACTGCGTCCATGCCGACCATCTCGTGAAAGGTGACATGAAGTGAACGTAGGCGGTGTGAGTAGGGGCGAATGACAGTCTTCAATAGTTCTTTGCCTGTACGAACCTCTTCCTGCGCATTTGCCTTGGCGCAGACATCGCGAGACCGTACAGCATAGATGAGGTCAATCGGACTAGATCTAGCCCTCTCTAGCGACATACCAAGTACGTTAGGACACCATCGTCGCGTTCGGTACGGGATATACGACCAGAGGCGCGATGTTGACAGAGCAATCTGACGCCAGAGACTGCACACTTGGGATAGGACGATAGTATCGGGATAGAATGTGTTGCGCTGCACCGAGAAACACGAGTCATTGTCACTCGCGGGATCCTGCCAGAGGACGTGGTAGAATATGCGGGAGAGAAGTTCGCTGGGAAGCCAGTTGATCGGCTGCTTCTGACTCTCGAGCTGGACCCTTTGTTGAAGTAAAGAGCGCTTTTCGGCCTGGACAGCTGCGTGGAGACGTTGCATGTCTTGGAGGATGCGGGCTAGCTCGTCTTCGCGCCTCTGAAGCGAGTCGACCTGTGCGTTGATGGAGCGTACTTCATGATCGATCTCGACGTATGACTGTCGGCGAACCATGCAAAGTAATTTCCAGTCTCAACAGTTGAAACCACGGACTGGCAGCCGTGTGCGACGTGGGGGACAAGGACTGTATTGAAGGCACAACGCGACCAAAATGATTTTTCAGCGCGTAACGCGTCTCCGCTCTATCGGCAACTGCCGAAACCCGCGCGCATTTTCGTCACTCGGCCGCACTCGTCTCTTTGCTGCCTCCCAGCGAACACACCACCAGACCCAACCACCAATACCTCGTCCTCTCGCTCTCGACATGTCCCGCCGCGCTGCTGCTCCTCCCGCTGGTGCCCCCGCCTTCTTTTCGCCTCCGCAGCCAAAGCGTCTCGTCGACCCCAACGAGTCTGCGCTCAGCCGGTTCATCCGTGAAGAAATATTCGCACCTGAGAAGTTGCCCGGGAACATCAGCATACTCACCGGTGTCGGCATGTTTGCCGCTGGCATTGTCCTCACGCGTTCCTTCGGCGAGCTGCTCATCCCTGCATGAGACCACAGCTCCGAGAGAGAGGGGGCGGGAGGCGGAAGTTGGAGGTTGGAATAACGGCTAAGAAGTCACCAGAGTCTTTTGTACGTAGCCCTTTTGTCCTCTCGCTCCCATTTTTATCTGACCCACCATGTTGCAGCTTAGCGAGCGTCTCTAACGCGTCTACCATCCAGTACCACCTTACCCACCCTGTGGCCGCCTCCTCTCCAAAAACCACCGCACCATTACATGTTTCTCTGTTATCCCAGCTCTTATAATCACTGCACGATCATGTCACACCACAATAGACCTAATGCACTCACATTCGCGTGAACAGTTAAGGCATCCAGTCAGGCGCTCTGGGGGCAGGCGATTCTGAAAGAGATTTTTCTCCACCTCCACGGTCCCTACACTAACATTTTCCCCAGCTTCGCTCGCAGCAGGCACGTCACTGAGCTGACATCTACTTCCCTGCAATAGTCGGGCAAGCAGTACTCTTGGTCCAGTGTGCGGTGACGCACCGCGTGCAATCTAGTGGCTGTGCTACATTAACTGTGACCCGCCCTTCGCTCTCCTGTTCTGCCCTTTTCATAAGATGTGCTGTATTCAAGGTATTACGAGTGGCGGCTTTGGCCACTGTCCTATCGCAGCTCCTCGGTAATACCGTGGAGCCAATCCACGTTTTAGTCGATTATCTTTCCTCGGAGAGCGTCATGGTCCAATCCGCTGATATATCTAATAGGACCAGCTGATATATGCTTCTCAGAGCACTCTCAGCGTCTCAGCGACTGGACGCCTGCTTTTTTCCGGCGATTACTTTGCCAGATGCCACCAAACGGGATGAGGCTAATACATTTTTGTTCGCTTGTCGTTTCGAGTCACGGACTGAGCAGGCGCTCACTCGGCTGCGTATCTCCCTCGGCAATGACGCTCCGCGCCATGATTATGTGCCCATGCTATACAGCATCGTTCATCTATCTACTCCCCTACGTGAGTTCTACTATCACCACCGTGATGGAGATCAACTCGGAAATATCTCTAAATATTTGTATACGACGCAGAAGTATACATGGGGCTAGCCCAGGGCAAGAAGAAAGACATGATAGCAAAATTGTGAAATAGGACAACATGATTTCCAAACACGTTTCGGAGCTTTAATCCGACTAAAGAATATTTGTTTGAAATTCGCCGAGCCTCTAAAGTTGACAAACGTACCGAACAATGTCATAGGTCTCCCTCGTAGCTCACGCGGAAGGCAGATACGTATGGTGAGGCGTGGAGGCCGATCCCGTCTGCTCCGTTGAGCCCGCTTGCGTACGAACGGGAGGCAACACCGTTCCTCCTGACGTTGCAGCCGCGTTCGCTCCCTCAGCTGGGGAAGTCGGCTCTGCCCGCCTTCGGGAATGACGAGCGTCATCGTCCCGACGACCAAAAAGCGGAGCGCAGTTGTAGTAACAAAGAACTTCCACAATTGGGTGGCGAAGACTCTCTTCTGAGCTCGACGAGTCTGAGCCACCATCCGTGTCTATGGGCACGGTGTCTCCTCCGTGTTGTCTTCCTAATAATCTTATACCACTCGTAAGGGCTAATCTGGACGGTCGCCTGGTCGCCGGATGGTTTCTAGGGAGCTGGGGACCCTGATTTCTGCACACAGCAGGGTAAACCATACCCAAATATGGTAACTTTAAAATCCCAGCCCAATCGGGTAATTTTTATCGGCGACCATGGGCGACCGCTCAGCCATCTATGGTCGCCGGCCAGTGTTGGGTGGTGAACCTTCTGGGAAGGGAAGTGGCTGTATAAGGCAAGTGTGATGACTAATGGAGCCAAACTAGGGTATCCACAGCCACATACATGTTAGTCATCCATCTGTACAGCCACTGGATAGTGCCAATCACCCATCAGCAGTCGCCAGACACCAGTCGCCGGTCGCCGACCTCACAGTTAGCAGTCGCCGGACGCCGGACGCCGGTCTGCTGGCAGTGACCAGTCGCCGGTCGCCGGTCAGCGGTCGCCGGTCGCCGTCAAGCTCGGTGAGTTTTGAAAATGAATGATGACAATTTTATAGGGTGAGATGGAAGTTGGAAGTGATGATGGGATGGGAAGATGATAAGGAGATGATACATGACCCAAACATAAGCATACAAGGCCATCTAGGTGATGATATGAAGTTGACAGAGGTGGCATCTGCATCGCGATTTTTCG